>NW_027077418.1:0-358000 GCF_963924675.1 Phocoena phocoena
AGGTACCTTTCCTCATAAGCAAGCACTAGTTGGTTTTTTAAATTTGAGACCCTGTTCTGTTTTGTAATTCAGTTCATGTGTAGTCAAGTTTACATTCCGTGTATTAGTGATATTTTATGAAGTTTCTTTTCCTGTGTGACGTAGTTCACGTAGAATCACCGTACCTGCATCCACTCACTATGCTGCTACGGGCCTGATGACACAGATTTCATTGCTGAGTGATACTGCATTGCACGTACGTGCCACAACTTCTTTATCCATTTTTTGCTTTCTGGGATATTTACCTGGTACTGTAGACGAGCTTCTTGGGAACACAGCCGTCCCAAACTTTGGGGTGGCTCTCTGTTTTTGATTTTAATTTCCCTAAGGAATAGCACCATAAGTGCAATTGCCATAGGCTGTGTTGCTTTATTTCTTACATGTTTCAGGAAACACCATACACTTCTCCAGGGTGGCTGCTGGCAATTTACATCCTGCCAATCAGCATAACTAGGCTCCCTTTTCTCCATATCCTGTCCTACCTTTCTGGATTTTACACTTTTTTCAGATGGCCCTTTTGCCCGGGGGGCAGTGAGACTTCATTGTAGTGCAGATTTCCTTTACAGGCTTGCTTGGTTGGCCAAAAAGGGCGTATGCGTTTTTTCCTGAATATATTCAGGAAAAAACGCATACGCCCTTTTTGGCCAAGTGCATCATTGTCGACGTTGTGCCTCTTTTCCTATGCTTTCAGGGCAATTCCAGTCTACCCCCTGCAATCGTTTTCCTGAAATTCAGCCCCGCTTTCAAGTCCCCTTCGCAGGCTTACTTCAATATATTTTTGGAGGATAGCTGTCATTTATAACTCTGCAGGTTTGTGAAGTACAGTGCCCCTGAGCTCCTGTCTTCAACTCGCTTTCTTGTGCGCTGGGCACAAAACCGCAGGATTGCTTCAGGCCCTAATCTGTTTCCAGCAGGGCACACTGAGCCTTTGTTTAATTCCTCTTCCTGGTGGGAAATGAGCGTTACATTTGCCCGTGCAGACACCTACAGCTAGTCTCTCATTGGTTCTCCCTATTCCTGTTCATCTTGCACAGAAATGGCAAGCTGTGCCAAAGAGGAGGTTAAAGGCACTGACTCTCCAAGCGGGGAGAGTGTTAGTAAAGCATCTGGAATGGTGAACCCGAGGACCAGGATACGAAAACTGAGATGCATTTTAAATCGTTTCCCAATCACACGGTGGACGATACTCTGGGTTTCCCATGCATGTTTTAGCTGGAGGAAGAATGCCTTGAACCTGGAGAGTTGGGACCCCTGGAATGGGTACCATGCAGTATGACTTCAAAGGGTCTGCATTTGCTCACCGAAACTCACCAGGGCTATCAGCCTGAAGTGTCTAGCCTTATGTCTCAACCAGCTCTGGGTGTAGATGTGGTAAATCCCGGTTGCATCACATGCCCTGAGTGAATTATTTAAGAATTGCTCTCTATTTCACTGTCTTTTTGTTTTGTTTTCCAAATTTATTTTGATAATGGGATTTATCGGATTTTCACTGCTGCGTTTCGGCCGCTGTACACACGCTTGATTCTCTTATGGAGACATATATTTCCATGGGTTTTAAGATTCTTCCTAGTCAGGTATATTCCTAGGCGTTGTATATGTGGTGTTGGGTCCATTTGTTGAGCAAGGAGTAGGTCTTGTCTATTACATATTTGGCTTATGGAAAGTTATCTGTGCTAATTTCAGTCTCTTGTTTTATGCAGCACCCCAAGGCACCTTTCTCCATAAGCAAGCACTAGTCGGTTTTCTAAATTTGAGACCCTGTTCTGTTTTGTAATTCAGTTCATGTGTAGTCAAGTTTACATTCCGTGTATTAGTGATATCTTATGATGTTTCTTTTTCTGTGTGACGTAGTTCATGTAGAATCACCGTACCTGCATCCACTCAGTATGCCGCTACGGGCCTGATGACACAGATTTCTTTACTGAGTGATATTGCATTGTACGTACGTGCCACAACTTCTTTATCCATTTTTTGCTTTCTGGGATATTTACCTGATACTGTAGACGAGCTTCTTGTGAACACAGCCGTCCCAAATATTGGGGTGGCTGTCTCTTTTTGATTTTAATTTCTGTAAGCTATCGGACCATAAGTTGAAGTGCCATAGGCTGTGTTGCTTTGTTTCTTACGTGTTTCAGGAAACACCATACACTTCTCCAGGGTGGCTGCTGGCAATTTACATCCTGCCAATCAGCATAACAAGGCTCCCTGTTCTCCATATCCTGTCCTACCTTTCTGGATTTTACACTTTTTTCAGATGGCCCTTTTGCCCGGGGGGGGCAGTGAGATTTCATTGTAGTGCAGATTTCCTTTACAGGCTTGCTTGGTTGGCCAAAAAGGGCGTATGCGTTTTTTCCTGAATATATTCAGGAAACAACGCATATGCACTTTTTGGCCAAGTGCATCATTGTCGACGTTGTGCCTCTTTTCCTATGCTTTCAGGGCAATTCCAGTCTACCCCCTGCAATCGTTTTCCTGAAATTCAGCCCCGCTTTCAAGTCCCCTTCGCAGGCTTACTTCAATATATTTTTGGAGGATACCTGTCATTTATAACTCTGCAGGTTTGTGAAGTACAGTGCCCCTGAGCTCCAGTCTTCAACTCGCTTTCTTGTGCCCTGGGCACAAAACCGCAGGATTGCTTCAGGCCCTAATCTGTTTCCAGCAGGGCACACTGAGCCTTTGTTTAATTCCTCTTCCTGGTGGGAAATGAGCGTTACATTTGCCCGTGCAGACACCTACAGCTACTCTCTCATTGGTTCTCCCTATTCCTGTTCATCTTGCACAGAAATGGCAAGCTGTGCCAAACAGGAGGTTAAAGGCACTGACTCTCCAAGCAGGGAGAGTGTTAGTAAAGCATCTGGAATGGTGAACCCGAGGACCAGGATACGAAAACTGAGATGCATTTTAAATCGTTTCCCAATCACACGGTGGACGATCCTCTGGGTTTCCCATGCATGTTTTAGCTGGAGGAAGAATCCCTTGAACCTGGAGAGTTGTGACCCATGGAATAGGTACCATGCAGTATGACTTCAAAGGGTCTGCATTTGCTCACCGAAACTCACCAATGCTATCAGGCTGAAGTGTCCAGCCTTATGTCTCAACCAGCTCTGGGTGTAGATGTGGTCAATCCCGGTTGCATCACATGCCCTGAGTGAATTATTTAAGAATTGCTCTCTATTTCACTGTCTTTGTGTTTTGTTTTCTAAATTTATTTTGATAATGGGATTTATCGGATTTTCACTGCTGCGTTTCGGCCGCTGTACACACGTTTGATTCTCTTATGGAGACATATATATCCATGGGTTTTAAGATTCTACCTAGTCAGGTATATTCCTAGGCGTTGAATATGTGTTGTTGGGTCCATTTCGTTGAGCAAGGAGTAGGTCTTTTGTATTACATATTTGGCTTATGGAAAGTTATCTGTGCTAATTTCAGCCTCTGGTTTTATGCAGCACCCCAAGCCACCTTTCCCCATACGCAAGCACTAGTTGGTTTTCTAAATTTGACACCCTGTTCTGTTTTGTAATTCAGTTCATGTGTAGTCAAGTTTACATTCCGTGTATTAGTGATATCTTATGATGTTTCTTTTTCTGTGTGACGTAGTTCACGTAGAATCACCGTACCTGCATCCACTCACTATGCCGCTACGGGCCTGATGACACAGATTTCATTGCTGAGTGATATTGCATTGTACGTACGTGCCACAACTTCTTTATCCATTTTTTGCTTTCTGGGATATTTACCTGATACTCTAGACGAGCTTCTTGTGAACACAGCCGTCCCAAATATTGGGGTGGCTGTCTGTTTTGATTTTAATTTCCGTAAGCTATAGGACCATAAGTGGAAGTGCCATAGGCTGTGTTGCTTTGTTTCTTACGTGTTTCAGGAAACACCATACACTTTTCCAGGGTGGCTGCTGGCAATTTACATCCTGCCAATCAGCATAACAAGGCTCCCTGTTCTCCATATCCTGTCCTACCTTTCTGGATTTTACACTTTTTTCAGATGGCCCTTTTGCCCGGGGGGCAGTGAGACTTCATTGTAGTGCAGATTTCCTTTACAGGCTTGCTTGCTTGGCCAAAAAGGGCATATGCGTTTTTTCCTGAATATATTCAGGAAAAAACGCATACGCCCTTTTTGGCCAAGTGCATCATTGTCGATGTTCTGCCTCTTTTCCTATGATTTCAGGGCAATTCCAGTCTACCCCCTGCAATAATTTTCCTGAAATTCTGCCCCGCTTTCAAGTCCCCTTCGCAGGCTTACTTCAATATATTTTTGGAGGAGAGCTGTCATTTATAACTCTGCAGGTTTGTGAAGTACAGTGCCCCTGAGCTCCTTTCTTCAACTCGCTTTCTTGTGAGCTGGGCACAAAACCGCAGGATCGCTTCAGGCCCTAATCTGTTTCCAGCAGGGCACACTGAGCCTTTGTTTAATTTCTCTTCCTGGTGGGCAATGAGCGTTACATTTGCCCGTGCAGACACCTACAGCTAGTCTCTCATTGGTTCTCCCTATTCCTGTTCATCTTGCACAGAAATGGCAAGCTGTGCCAAACAGGAGGTTAAAGGCACTGACTCTCCAAGCGGGGAGAGTGTTAGTAAAGCCTCTGGAATGGTGAACCCGAGGACCAGGATATGAAAACTGAGATGCATTTTAAATCGTTTCCCAATCACACGGTGTACGATACTCTGGGTTTCCCATGCATGTTTTAGCTGGAGGAAGAATCCCTTGAATCTGGAGAGTTGGGACCCATGGAATGGGTACCATGCAGTATGACTTCAAAGGGTCTGCATTTGCTCACCGAAACTCACCAGTGCTATCAGCCTGAAGTGTCCAGCCTTATGTCTCAACCAGCTCTGGGTGTAGATGTGGTAAATCCCGGTTGCATCACATGCCCTGAGTGAATTATTTAAGAATTGCTCTCTATTTCACTGTCTTTTTGTTTTGTTTTCGAAATTTATTTTGATAATGGGATTTATCGGATTTTCACTGCTGCATTTCAGCCGCTGTACACACGCTTGATTCTCTTACGGAGACAAATATTTCCATGGGTTTTAAGATTCTTCCTAGTCAGGTATATTCCTAGGCGTTGAATATGTGGTGTTGAGTCCATTTCGTTGAGCAAGGAGTAGGTCTTGTCTATTACATATTTGGCTTATGGAATGTTATCTGTGCTAATTTCAGTCTCTGGTTTTATGCAGCACCCCAACGCACCTTTCCCCATAAGCAAGCACTAGTTGGTTTTCTAAATTTGAGACCCTGTTCTGTTTTGTAATTCAGTTCATGTGTAGTCAAGTTTACATTCCGTGTATTAGTGATATCTTATGATGTTTCTTTTTCTGTGTGACGTAGTTCACGTAGAATCACCGTACCTGCATCCACTTACTATGCCGCTACGGGCCTGATGACACAGATTTCATTGCTGAGTGATATTGCATTGCACGTACGTGCCACAACTTCTTTATCCATTTTTTGCTTTCTGGGATATTTACCTGATACTGTAGACGAGCTTCTTGTGAACACAGCCGTCCCAAATATTGGGGTGGCGGTCTGTTTTTGATTTTAATTTCCGTAAGCTATAGGACCATAAGTGGAAGTGCCATAGGCTGTGTTGCTTTGTTTCTTACGTGTTTCAGGAAACACCATACACTTCTCCAGGGTGGCTGCTGGCAATTTACATCCTGCCAATCAGCATAACAAGGCTCCCTGTTCTCCATATCCTGTCCTACCTTTCTGGATTTTACACTTTTTTCAGATGGCCCTTTTGCCCGGGGGGGCAGTGAGATTTCATTGTAGTGCAGATTTCCTTTACAGGCTTGCTTGGTTGGCCAAAAAGGGCGTATGCGTTTTTTCCTGAATATATTCATTGTCGACGTTGTGCCTCTTTTCCTATGCTTTCAGGGCAATTCCAGTCTACCCCCTGCAATCGTTTTCCTGAAATTCAGCCCCGCTTTCAAGTCCCCTTCGCAGGCTTACTTCAATATATTTTTGGAGCATAGCTGCCATTTATAACTCTGCAGGTTTGTGAAGTACACTGCCCCTGAACTCCTTTCTTCAACTCGCTTTCTTGTGAGCTGGGCACAAAACCGCAGGATTGCTTCAGGCTCTAATCTATTTCCAGCAGGGCACACTGAGTCTTTGTTTAATTCCTCTTCCTGGTGGGCAATGAGCGTTACATTTGCCCGTGCAGACACCTACAGCTAGTCTCTCATTGGTTCTCCCTATTCCTGTTCATCTTGCACAGAAATTGCAAGCTGTGCGAAACAGGATGTTAAAGGCACTGACTCTCCAAGCGGGGAGAGTGATAGTAAAGCATCTGGAATGGTGAACCCGAGGACCAGGATACGAAAACTGAGATGCATTTTAAGTCGTTTCCCAATCACACGGTGGACGATACTCTGGGTTTCCCATGCATGTTTTAGCTGTAGGAAGAATGCCTTGAACCTGGAGAGTTGGGACCCATGGAATGGGTACCATGCAGTATGACTTCAAAGGGTCTGCATTTGCTCACCGAAACTCACCAGTGCTATCAGCCAGAAGTGTCCAGCCTTATGTCTCAACCAGCTCTGGGTGTAGATGTGGTCAATCCCGGTTGCATCACATGCCCTGAGTGAATTATTTAAGAATTGCTCACTATTTCACTGTCTTTGTGTTTTGTTTTCGAAATTTATTTTGATAATTGGATTTATCGGATTTTCACTGCTGCATTTCCGCCGCTGTACACACGCTTGATTCTCTTACGGAGACATATATATCCATGGGTTTTAAGATTCTTCTTAGTCATGTATATTCCTAGGCGTTGAATATGTGGTGTTGAGTCCATTTCGTTGAGCAAGGAGTAGGTCTTGTCTATTACATATTTGGCTTATGGAAAGTTATCTGTGCTAATTTCAGTCTCTGGTTTTATGCAGCACCCCAAGGCACCTTTCCCCATAAGCAAGCACTAGTTGGTTTTCTAAATTTGAGACCCTGTTCTTTTTTGTAATTCAGTTCATGTGTAGTCAAGTTTACATTCCGTGTATTAGTGATATCTTATGATGTTTCTTTTTCTGTGTGACGTAGTTCACGTAGAATCACCGTACCTGCATCCACTCACCGTGCCGCTACGGGCCTGTTGACACAGATTTCATTGCTGAGTGATATTGCATTGCACGTACGTTCCACAACTTCTTTATCCATTTTTTGCTTTCTGGGATATTTACCTGATACTGTAGACGAGCTTCTTGTGAACACAGCCGTCCCAAATATTGGGGTGGCTGTCTGTTTTTGATTTTAATTTCCGTAAGCTATAGGACCATAAGTGGAAGTGCCATAGGCTGTGTTGCTTTGTTTCTTACGTGTTTCAGGAAACACCATACACTTCTCCAGGGTGGCTGCTGGCAATTTACATCCTGCCAATCAGCATAACAAGGCTCCCTGTTCTCCATATCCTGTCCTACCTTTCTGGATTTTACACTTTTTTCAGATGGCCCTTTTGCCCGGGGGGCAGTGAGACTTCATTGTAGTGCAGATTTCCTTTACAGGCTTGCTTGTTTGGCCAAAAAGAGCGTATGCGTTTTTTCCTGAATATGTTCAGGAAAAAACGCATACGCCCATTTTGGCCAAGTGCATCATTGTTGACGTTGTGCCTCATTTCCTATGCTTTCAGGGCAATTCCAGTCTACCCCATGCAGTGGTTTTCCTGAAACTCTGCCCCGCTTTCAAGTCCCCTTCGCAGGCTTACTTCAATATATTTTTGGAGCATAGCTGCCATTTATAACTCTGCAGGTTTGTGAAGTACACTGCCCCTGAACTCCTTTCTTCAACTCGCTTTCTTGTGAGCTGGGCACAAAACCGCAGGATTGCTTCAGGCTCTAATCTATTTCCAGCAGGGCACACTGAGTCTTTGTTTAATTCCTCTTCCTGGTGGGCAATGAGCGTTACATTTGCCCGTGCAGACACCTACAGCTAGTCTCTCATTGGTTCTCCCTATTCCTGTTCATCTTGCACAGAAATTGCAAGCTGTGCGAAACAGGATGTTAAAGGCACTGACTCTCCAAGCGGGGAGAGTGATAGTAAAGCATCTGGAATGGTGAACCCGAGGACCAGGATACGAAAACTGAGATGCATTTTAAGTCGTTTCCCAATCACACGGTGGACGATACTCTGGGTTTCCCATGCATGTTTTAGCTGTAGGAAGAATGCCTTGAACCTGGAGAGTTGGGACCCATGGAATGGGTACCATGCAGTATGACTTCAAAGGGTCTGCATTTGCTCACCGAAACTCACCAGTGCTATCAGCCAGAAGTGTCCAGCCTTATGTCTCAACCAGCTCTGGGTGTAGATGTGGTCAATCCCGGTTGCATCACATGCCCTGAGTGAATTATTTAAGAATTGCTCACTATTTCACTGTCTTTGTGTTTTGTTTTCGAAATTTATTTTGATAATTGGATTTATCGGATTTTCACTGCTGCATTTCCGCCGCTGTACACACGCTTGATTCTCTTACGGAGACATATATATCCATGGGTTTTAAGATTCTTCTTAGTCATGTATATTCCTAGGCGTTGAATATGTGGTGTTGAGTCCATTTCGTTGAGCAAGGAGTAGGTCTTGTCTATTACATATTTGGCTTATGGAAAGTTATCTGTGCTAATTTCAGTCTCTGGTTTTATGCAGCACCCCAAGGCACCTTTCCCCATAAGCAAGCACTAGTTGGTTTTCTAAATTTGAGACCCTGTTCTTTTTTGTAATTCAGTTCATGTGTAGTCAAGTTTACATTCCGTGTATTAGTGATATCTTATGATGTTTCTTTTTCTGTGTGACGTAGTTCACGTAGAATCACCGTACCTGCATCCACTCACCGTGCCGCTACGGGCCTGTTGACACAGATTTCATTGCTGAGTGATATTGCATTGCACGTACGTTCCACAACTTCTTTATCCATTTTTTGCTTTCTGGGATATTTACCTGATACTGTAGACGAGCTTCTTGTGAACACAGCCGTCCCAAATATTGGGGTGGCTGTCTGTTTTTGATTTTAATTTCCGTAAGCTATAGGACCATAAGTGGAAGTGCCATAGGCTGTGTTGCTTTGTTTCTTACGTGTTTCAGGAAACACCATACACTTCTCCAGGGTGGCTGCTGGCAATTTACATCCTGCCAATCAGCATAACAAGGCTCCCTGTTCTCCATATCCTGTCCTACCTTTCTGGATTTTACACTTTTTTCAGATGGCCCTTTTGCCCGGGGGGCAGTGAGACTTCATTGTAGTGCAGATTTCCTTTACAGGCTTGCTTGTTTGGCCAAAAAGAGCGTATGCGTTTTTTCCTGAATATGTTCAGGAAAAAACGCATACGCCCATTTTGGCCAAGTGCATCATTGTTGACGTTGTGCCTCATTTCCTATGCTTTCAGGGCAATTCCAGTCTACCCCATGCAGTGGTTTTCCTGAAACTCTGCCCCGCTTTCAAGTCCCCTTCGCAGGCTTACTTCAATATATTTTTGGAGGATAGCTGTCATTTATAACTCTGCAGGTTTGTGAAGTACAGTGCCCCTGAGCTCCTTTCTTCAACTCGCTTTCTTGTGAGCTGGGCACAAAACCGCAGGATTGCTTCAGGCCCTAATCTGTTTCCAGCAGGGCACACTGAGCCTTTGTTTAATTCCTCTTCCTGGTGGGCAATGAGCGTTACATTTGCCCGTGCAGACACCTACAGCTAGTCTCTCATTGGTTCTCCCTATTCCTGTTCATCTTGCACAGAAATGGCAAGCTGCGCCAAACAGGAGGTTAAAGGCACTGACTCTCCAAGCGGGGAGAGTGTTAGTAAAGCATCTGGAATGGTGAACCCGAGGACCAGGATACGAAAACTGAGATGCATTTTAAATCGTTTCCCAATCACACGGTGGACGATACTCTGGGTTTCCCATGCATGTTTTAGCTGGAGGAAGAATGCCTTGAACCTGGAGAGTTGGGACCCATGGAATGGGTACCATGCAGTATGACTTCAAAGGGTCTGCATTTGCTCACCGAAACTCACCAGTGCTATCAGCCTGAAAAGTCCAGCCTTATGTCTCAACCAGCTCTGGGTGTAGATGTGGTCAATACCGGTTGCATCACATGCCCTGAGTGAATTATTTAAGAATTGCTCTCTATTTCACTGTGTTTGTGTTTTGCTTTCGAAATTTATTTTGATAATGGTATTTATCGGATTTTCTCTGCTGCGTTTCGGCCGCTGTACACACGCTTGATTCTCTTACGGAGACATATATATCCATGGGTTTTAAGATTCTTCCTAGTCAGGTATATTCCTAGGCGTTGAATATGTGGTGTTGGGTCCATTTCGTTGAGCAAGGAGTAGGTCTTGTCTATTACATATTTGGCTTATGGAAAGTTATCTGTGCTAATTTCAGTCTCTGGTTTTATGCAGCACCCCAAGGCACCTTTCCCCATAAGCAAGCACTAGTTGGTTTTCTAAATTTGAGACCCTGTTCTGTTTTGTAATTCAGTTCATGTGTAGTCAAGTTTACATTCCGTGTATTAGTGATATCTTATGATGTTTCTTTTTCTGTGTGACGTAGTTCACGTAGAATCACCGTACGTGCATCCACTCACTATGCCGCTACGGGCCTGATGACACAGATTTCATTGCTGAGTGATATTGCATTGCACGTACGTGACACAACTTCTTTATCCATTTTTTGCTTTCTGGGATATTTACCTGGTACTGTAGACGAGCTTCTTGTGAACACAGCTGTCCCATACTTTGGGGTGGCTCTCTGTTTTTGATTTTAATTTCCCTAAGGAATAGGACCATAAGTGCAATTGCCATAGGCTGTGTTGCTTTATTTCTTACGTGTTTCAGGAAACACCATACACTTCTCCAGGGTGGCTGTTGGCAATTTACATCCTGCCAATCAGCATAACAAGGCTCCCTGTTCTCCATATCCTGTCCTACCTTTCTGGATTTTACACTTTTTTCAGATTGCCCTCTTGCCCGGGGGGCAGTGAGACTTCATTGTAGTGCAGATTTCTTTTACAGGCTTGCTTGGTTGGCCAAAATGGGCGTATGCGTTTTTTCCTGAATATATTCAGGAAAAACGCATACGTCCTTTTTGGCCAAGTGCATCATTGTCGACGTTGTGCCTCTTTTCTTATGCTTTCAGGGCAATTCCAGTCTACCCCCTGCAATCGTTTTCCTGAAATTCTGCCCCGCTTTCAAGTCCCCTACACAGGCTTACTTCAGTATACTTTTGGAAGATAGCTGTCATTTATAACTCTGCAGGTTTGTGAATTACAGTGCCCCTGAGCTCCTTTCTTCAACTCGCTTTCTTGTGAGCTGGGCACAAAACCGCATGATTGCTGCAGGCCCTAATCTGTTTCCAGCAGGGCACACTGAGCCTTTGTTTAATTCCTCTTCCTGGTGGGCAATGAGCGTTACATTTGCCCGTGCAGACACCTATAGCTAGTCTGTCATTGGTTCTCCCTATTCCTGTTCATCTTGCACAGAAATTGCAAGCTGTGCCAAACAGGAGGTTAAAGGCACTGACTCTCCAAGCGGGGAGAGTGTTAGTAAAGCATCTGGAATTGTGAACCCGAGGACCAGGATACGAAAACTGAGATGCATTTTAAATCGTTTCCCAATCACACGGTGGACGATACTCTGGGTTTCCCATGCATGTTTTACCTGGAGGAAGAATGCCTTGAACCTGGAGAGTTGGGACCCATGGAATGGGTACCATGCAGTATGACTTCAAAGGGTCTGCATTTGCTCACCGAAACTCACCAATGCTATCAGCCTGAAGTGTCCAGCCTTATGTCTCAACCAGCTCTGGGTGTAGATGTTGTCAATCCCGGTTGCATCACATGCCCTGAGTGAATTGTTTAAGAATTGCTCTCTATTTCACTGTCTTTGTGTTTTGTTTTCGAAATTTATTTTGATAATGGGATTTATCGGATTTTCACTGCTGCGTATCGGCCGCTGTACACATGCTTGATTCTCTTACGGAGACATATATATCCATGGGTTTTAAGATTCTTCCTAGTCAGGTATATTCCTAGGCGTTGAATATGTGGTGTTGAGTCCATTTCGTTGAGCAAGGAGTAGGTCTTGTCTATTACATATTTGGCTTATGGAAAGTTATCTGTGCTAATTTCTGTCTCTGGTATTATGCAGCACCCCAAGGCACCTTTCCCCATAAGCAAGCACTAGTTTGTTTTCTAAATTTGAGACCCTGTTCTGTTTTGTAATTCAGTTCATGTGTAGTCCAGTTTACATTCCGTGTATTAGTGATATCTTATGATGTTTCTTTTTCTGTGTGACGTAGTTCACGTAGAATCACCGTAACTGCATCCACTCACTATGCCGCTACGGGCCTGATGACACAGATTTCATTGCTGAGTGGTATTGCATTGTACGTACGTGCCACAACTTCTTTATCCATTTTTTGCTTTCTGGGATATTTACCTGATACTGTAGACGAGCTTCTTGTGAACACAGCCGTCCCAAATATTGGGGTGGCTGTCTGTTTTTGATTTTAATTTCCGTAAGCTATAGGACCATAAGTGGAAGTGCCATAGGCTGTGTTGCTTTGTTTCTTACGTGTTTCAGGAAACACCATACACTTCTCCAGGGTGGCTGCTGGCAATTTACATCCTGCCAATCAGCATAACAAGGCTCCCTGTTCTCCATATCCTGTCCTACCTTTCTGGATTTTACACTTTTTTCAGATGGCCCTTTTGCCCAGGGGGCAGTGAGACTTCATTGTAGTGCAGATTTCCTTTACAGGCTTGCTTGGTTGGCCAAAAAGGGCGTATGCGTGTTTTCCTGAATATATTCAGGAAAACACGCATACGCCCTTCTTGGCCAAGTGCATCATTGTCGACGTTGTGCCTCTTTTCCTATGCTTTCAGGGCAATTCCAGTCTACCCCCTGCAATCCTTTTCCTGAAATTCTGCCCCACTTTCAAGTCCCCTTCACAGGCTTACTTCAATATATTTTTGGAGGATAGCTGTCATTTATAACTCTGCAGGTTTGTGAATTACAGTGCCCCTGAGCTCCTTTCTTCAACTCGCTTTCTTGTGAGCTGGGCACAAAACCGCAGGATTGCTTCAGGCCCTAATCTGTTTCCAGCAGGGCACACTGAGCCTTTGTTTATTTCCTCTTCCTGGTGGGCAATGAGCGTTACATTTGCCCGTGCAGACACCTATAGCTAGTCTGTTATTGGTTCTCCCTATTCCTGTTCATCTTGCACAGAAATTGCAAGCTGTGCCAAACAGGAGGTTAAAGGCACTGACTCTCCAAGCAGGGAGAGTGTTAGTAAAGCATCTGGAATGGTGAACCCGAGGACCAGGATACGAAAACTGAGGTGCATTTTAAATCGTTTCCCAGTCACACGGTGGACCGTACTGTGGGTTTCCCATGCATGTTTTAGCTGGAGGAAGAATCCCTTGAACCTGAAGAGTTGGGACCCATGGAATAGGTACCATGCAGTATGACTTCAGAGGGTCTGCATTTGCTCACCGAAACTCACCAATGCTATCAGCCTGAAGTGTCCAGCCTTATGTCTCAACCAGCTCTGGGTGTAGATGTGGTCCATCCCGGTTGCATCACATGCCCTGAGTGAATTATTTAAGAATTGCTCTCTATTTCACTGTCTTTGTGTTTTGTTTTCAAAATTAATTTTGATAATGGGATTTATCGGATTTTCACTGATGCGTATCGGCCGCTGTACACACGCTTGATTCTCTTACGGAGACATATATATCCATGGGTTTTAAGATTCTTCCTAGTTAGGTATATTCCTATGCGTTGAATATGTGGTGTTGAGTCCATTTCGTTGAGCAAGGAGTAGGTCTTTTCTATTACATATTTGGCTTATGGAATGTTATCTGTGCTAATTTCAGTCTCTGGTTTTATGCAGCACCCCAAGGCACCTTTCCCCATAAGCAAGCACTAGTTGGTTTTCTAAATTTGAGACCCTGTTCTGTTTTGTAATTCAGTTCATGTGTAGTCAAGTTTACATTCCGTGTATTAGTGATATCTTATGATGTTTCTTTTTCTGTGTGACATAGTTCACGTAGAATCACCGTACCTGCATCCACTCACTATGCCGCTACGGGCCTGATGACACAGATTTCATTGCTGAGTTATATTGCATTGCACGTACGTGCCACAACTTCTTTATCCATTTTTTGCTTTCTGGGATATTTACCTGGTACTGTAGACGAGCTTCTTTGGAACACAGCCGTCCCAAACTTTGGGGTGGCTCTCTGTTTTTGATTTTAATTTCCCTAAGGAATAGGACCATAAGTGCAATTGCCATAGGCTGTGTTTCTTTATTTCTTATGTGTTTCAGGAAACACCATACACTTCTCCAGGGTGGCTGTTGGCAATTTACATCATTCCAATCAGCATAACAAGGCTCCCTGTTCTCCATATCCTGTCCTACCTTTCTGGATTTTACACTTTTTTCAGATGGCCCTCTTGCCCGGGGGGCAGTGAGACTTCATTGTAGTGCACATTTCCTTTACAGGCTTGCTTGGTTGGCCAAAAAGGGCGTATGCGTTTGTTCCTTAATATATTCAGGAAAAACGCATACGCCCTTTTTGGCCAAGTGCATCATTGTCGACGTTGTGCCTCTTTTCCTATGCTTTCAGGGCAATTCCAGTCTACCCCCTGCAATCGTTTTCCTGAAATTCTGCCCCGCTTTCAAGTCCCCTACGCAGGCTTACTTCAGTATACTTTTGGAAGATAGCTGTCATTTATAACTCTGCAGGTTTGTGAATTACAGTGCCCCTGAACTCCTTTCTTCAACTCGCTTTCTTGTGAGCTGGGCACAAAACCGCAGGATTGCTTCAGGCCCTAATCTGTTTCCAGCAGGGCACACTGAGCCTTTGTTTAATTCCTCTTCCTGGTGGGCAATGAGCGTTACATTTGCCCATGCAGACACCTACAGCTAGTCTCTCATTGTTTCTCCCTATTCCTGTTCATCTTGCACAGAAATTGCAAGCTGTGCCAAAGAGGAGGTTAAAGGCACTGACTCTCCCAGCGGGGAGAGTGTTAGTAAAGCATCTGGAATGGTGAACCCGAGGACCAGGATACGAAAACTGAGATGCATTTTAAATCGTTTCCCAATCACACGGTGGACGATACTCTGGGTTTCCCATGCATGTTTTAGCTGGAGGAAGAATCCCTTGAACCTGAAGAGTTGGGACCCATGGAATAGGTACCATGCAGTATGACTTCAAAGGGTCTGCATTTCCTCACCGAAACTCACCAATGCTATTAGCCTGAAGTGTCCAGCCTTATGTCTCAATCAGCTCTGGGTGTAGATGTGGTCAATCCCGGTTGCATCACATGCCCTGAGTGAATTATTTAAGAATTGCTCTCTATTTCACTGTCTTTGTGTTTTGTTTTCGAAATTAATTTTGATAATGGGATTTATCAGATTTTCACTGCTGCGTTTCGACCACTGTACACACGCTTGGTTGTCTTATGGAGACATATATATCCATGGGTTTTAAGATTCTTCCTAGTCAGGTATATTCCTAGGCGTTGATTATGTGGTGTTGGGTCCATTTCGTTGAGCAAGGAGTAGGTCTTGTCTATTACATATTTGGCTTATGGAAAGTTATCTGTGCTAATTTCTGTCTCTGGTTTTATGCAGCACCCAAAGGCACCTTACCCCATAAGCAAGCACTAGTTGGTTTTCTAAATTTGAGACCCTGTTCTGTTTTGTAATTCAGTTCATGTGTAGTCAAGTTTACATTCCGTGTATTAGTGATATCTTATGATGTTTCTTTTTCTGTGTGACGTAGTTCATGTAGAATCACCGTACCTGCATCCACTCAATATGCCGCTACGGGCCTGATGACACAGATTTCATTGCTGAGTGATATTGCATTGTACGTACGTGCCACAAATTCTTTATCCATTTTTTGCTTTCTGGGATATTTACCTGATACTGTAGACGAGCTTCTTGTGAACACAGCCGTCCCAAATATTGGGGTGGCTGTCTGTTTTTGATTTTAATTTCTGTAAGCTATAGGACCAAAGGTGGAAATGCCATAGGCTGTGTTGCTTTGTTTCTTACGTGTTTCAGGAAACACCATACACTTCTCCAGGGTGGCTGCTGGCAATTTACATCCTGCCAATCAGCATAACAAGGCTCCCTGTTCTCCATATCCTGTCCTAACTTTCTGGATTTTACACTTTTTTCAGATGGCCCTTTTGCCCCGGGGGCAGTGTGACTTCATTGTAATACAGATTTCCTTTACAGGCTTGCTTGGTTGGCCAAAAAGGGCGTATGCGTTTTTTCCTGAATACATTCAGGAAAAAACGCATACGCCCTTTTTGGCCAAGTGCATCATTGTCCACGTTCTGCCTCTTTTCCTATGCTTTCAGGGCAATTCCAGTCTACCCCCTGCAATCGTTTTCCTGAAATTCTGCCCCGCTTTCAAGTCCCCTTCGCAGGCTTACTTCAATATATTTTTGGAGGATAGCTGTCATTTATAACTCTGCAGGTTTGTGAATTACAGTGCCCCTGAGCTCCTTTCTTCAACTCGCTTTCTTGTGAGCTGGGCACAAAACCGCAGGATTGCTTCAGGCCATAATCTGTTTTCAGCAGGGCACGCTGCGCCTTTGTTTAATTCCTCTTCCTGGTCGGCAATGAGCGTTACATTTGCCCGTGCAGACACCTACAGCTAGTCTCTCATTGGTTCTCCCTATTCCTGTTCATCTTGCACAGAAATTGCAAGCTGTGCCAAACAGGAGGTTAAAGGCACTGACTCTCCAAGCAGGGAGAGTGTTAGTGAAGCATCTGGAATGGTGAACCCGAGGACCAGGATACGAAAACTGAGGTGCATTTTAAATCGATTCCCAATCACACGGTGGACCGTACTGTGGGTTTCCCATGCATGTTTTAGCTGGAGGAAGAATCCCTTGAACCTGAAGAGTTGGGACCCATGGAATAGGTACCATGCAGTATGACTTCAAAGGGTCTGCATTTGCTCACCGAAACTCACCAATGCTATCAGCCTGAAGTGTCCAGCCTTATGTCTCAACCAGCTCTGGTTGTAGATGTGGTCAATCCCGGTTGCATCACATGCCCTGAGTGAATTAGTTAAGAATTGCTCTCTATTTCACTGCCTTTGTGTTTTGTTTTCGAAATTTATTTTGATAATGGGATTTATCGGATTTTCACTGCTGCGTTTCGGCCGCTGTACACATGCTTGATTCTCTTACGGAGACATATATATCCATGGGTTTTAAGATTCTTCCTAGTCAGGTATATTCCTAGGCGTTGAATATGTGGTGTTGAGTCCATTTCGTTGAGCAAGGAGTAGGTCTTGTCTATTACATATTTGGCTTATGGAATGTTACCTGTGCTAATTTCAGTCTCTGGTTTTATGCAGCACCCCAAGGCACCTTTCCCCATAAGCAAGCACTAGTTGGTTTTCTAAATATGAGACCCTGTTCTGTTTTGTAATTCAGTTCATGTGTAGTCAAGTTTACATTCCGTGTATTAGTGATATCTTATGATGTTTCTTTTTCTGTGTGACGTAGTTCACGTAGAATCACCGTACCTGCATCCACTCACTATGCCGCTACGGGCCTGATGACAAAGATTTCATTGCTGAGTGATATTGCATTGCACGTACGTGCCACAACTTCTTTATCCATTTTTTGCTTTCTGGGATATTTACCTGGTACTGTAGACGAGCTTCTTGGGAACACAGCAGTCCCAAACTTTGGGGTGGCTCTCTGTTTTTGATTTTAATTTCCCTAAGGAATAGGACCATAAGTGCAATTGCCATAGGCTGTGTTGCTTTATTTCTTACGTGTTTCAGGAAACACCATACATTTCTCCAGGGTGGTTGTTGGCAATTTACATCCTGCCAATCAGCATAACAAGGCTCCCTGTTCTCCATATCCTGTCCTACCTTTCTGGATTTTACACTTTTTTCAGATGGACCTCTTGCCCGGGGGGCAGTGAGACTTCATTGTAGTGCACATTTCCTTTACAGGCTTGCTTGTTTGGCCAAAAAGTGCGTATGCGTTTTTTCCTGAATATATTCAGGAAAAAACGCATACACCCTTTTTGGCCAAGTGCATCATTGTGGACGTTGTGCCTCTTTTCCTATGCTTTCAGGGCAATTCCAGTCTACCCCCTGCAGTCGTATTCCTGAAATTCTGCCCCGCTTTCAAGTCCCCTTCGCAGGCTTACTTCAATATACTTTTGGAAGATAGCTGTCATTTATAACTCTGCAGGTTTGTGAATTACAGTGCCTCTGAGCTCCTTTCTTCAACTCGCTTTCTTGTGAGCTGGGCACAAAACAGCAGGATTGCTTCAGGCCCTAATCTATTTCCAGCAGGGCACACTGAGCCTTTGTTTAATTCCTCTTCCTGGTCGGTAATGAGCGTTACATTTGCCCGTGCAGACACCTACAGCTAGTCTCTCATTGGTTCTCCCTATTCCTGTTCATCTTGCACAGAAATTGCAAGCTGTGCCAAACAGGAGGTTAAAGGCACTGACTCTCCAAGCGGGGAGAGTGTTAGTAAAGCAATTGGAATGGTGAACCCGAGGACCAGGATACGAAAACTGAGATGCATATTAAATCGTTTCCCAATCACACGGTGGACGATACTCTGGGTTTCCCATGCATGTTTTAGCTGGAGGAAGAATGCCTTGAACCTGGAGAGTTGGGACCCGTTGAATGGGTACCATGCAGTATGACTTCAAAGGGTCTGCATTTGCTCACCGAAACTCACCAATGCTATCAGCCTGAAGTGTCCAGCCTTATGTCTCAACCAGCTCTGGGTGTAGATGTGGTAAATCCCGGTTGCATCACATGCCCTGAGTGAATTATTTAAGAATTGCTCTCTATTTCACTGTCTTTGTGTTTGTTTTCGAAATTTATTTTGATAATGGGATTTATCGGATTTTCACTGCTGCGTTTCGGCCGCTGTACACACGCTTGATTCTCTTACGTAGACATATATATATCCATGGGTTTTAAGATTCTTCCTAGTCAGGTATATTCCTAGGCGTTGAATATGTGGTGTTGAATCCATTTCATTGAGCAAGGAGTAGGTCTTGTCTATTACATATTTGGCTTATGGAATGTTATCTGTGCTAATTTCAGTCTCTGGTTTTATGCAGCACCCCAACGCACCTTTCCCCATAAGCAAGCACTAGTTGGTTTTCTAAATTTGAGACCCTGTTCTGTTTTGTAATTCAGTTCATGTGTAGTCAAGTTTACATTCCGTGTATTAGTGATATCTTATGATGTTTCTTTTTCTGTGTGATGTAGTTCACGTAGAATCACCGTACCTGCATCCACTCACTATGCCGCTACGGGCCTGATGACACAGATTTCATTGCTGAGTGATATTGCATTGTACGTACGTGCCACAACTTCTTTATCCATTTTTTGCTTTCTGGGATATTTACCTGATACTCTAGACGAGCTTCTTGTGAACACAGCCGTCCCAAATATTGGGGTGGCTGTCTGTTTTTGATTTTAATTTCCGTAAGCTATAGGACCATAAGTGGAAGTGCCATAGGCTGTGTTGCTTTGTTTCTTACGTGTTTCAGGAAACACCATACACTTCTCCAGGGTGGCTGCTGGCAATTTACATCCTGCCAATCAGCATAACAAGGCTTCCTGTTCTCCATATCCTGTCCTACCTTTCTGGATTTTACACTTTTTTCAGATGGCCCTTTTGCCCGGGGGGCAGTGAGACTTCATTGTAGTGCAGATTTCCTTTACAGGCTTGCTTGTTTGGCCAAAAAGGGCGTATGCGTTTTTTCTTAAATATATTCAGGAAAAAACGCATACGCACTTTTTGGCAAAGTGCATCATTGTCGATGTTGTGCCTCTTTTCCTATGCTTTCAGGGCAATTCCAGTCTACCCCCTGCAATCGTTTTCCTGAAATTCTGCCCCGCTTTCAAGTCCCCTTCGCAGGCTTACTTCAATATACTTTTGGAAGATAGCTGTCATTTATAACTCTGCAGGTTTGTGAATTACAGTGCCTCTGAGCTCCGTTCTTCAACTCGCTTTCTTGTGAGCTGGGCACAAAACCGCAGGATTGCTTCAGGCCCTAATCTGTTTTCAGCAGGACACGCTGAGCCTTTGTTTAATTCCTCTTCCTGGTGGGCAATGAGCGTTACATTTGCCCGTGCAGACACCTACAGCTAGTCTCTCATTGGTTCTCCCTATTCCTGTTCATCTTGCACAGAAATTGCAAGCTGTGCCAAACAGGAGGTTAAAGGCAGTGACTCTCCAAGCGGGGAGAGTGTTAGTAAAGCATCTGGAATGGTGAACCCGAGGACCAGGATACGAAAACTGAGATGCATTTTAAATCGTTTCCCAATCACACTGTGGACCATACTGTGGGGTTCCCATGCATGTTTTAGCTGGAGGAAGAATCCCTTGAACCTGAAGAGTTGGGACCCATGGAATAGGTACCATGCAGTATGACTTCAAAGGGTGTGCATTTGCTCACCGAAACTCAGCAATGCTATCAGCCTGAAGTGTCCAGCCTTATGTCTCAACCAGCTCTGGGTGTAGATGTGGTCAATCCCGGTTGCATCACATGCCCTGAGTGAATTAGTTAAGAATTGCTCTCTATTTCACTGTCTTTGTGTTTTGTTTTCGAAAGTTATTTTGATAATGGGATTTATCGGATTTTCACTGCTGCGTTTCGGCCGCTGTACACATGCTTGATTCTCTTACGGAGACATATATATCCATGGGTTTTAAGATTCTTCCTAGTCAGGTATATTCCTAGGCGTTGAATATGTGGTGTTGAGTCCATTTCGTTGAGCAAGGAGTAGGTCTTGTCTATTACATATTTGGCTTATGGAATGTTATCTGTGCTAATTTCAGTCTCTGGTTTTATGCAGCACCCCAAGGCACCTTTCCCCATAAGCAAGCACTAGTTGGTTTTCTAAATTTGAGACCCTGTTCTGTTTTGTAATTCAGTTCATGTGTAGTCAAGTTTACATTCCGTGTATTAGTGATATCTTATGATGTTTCTTTTTCTGTGTGACGTAGTTCACGTAGAATCACCGTACCTGCATCCACTCACTATGCCGCTACGGGCCTGATGACACAGATTTCATTGCTGAGTGATATTGCATTGCACGTACGTGCCACAACTTCTTTATCCATTTTTTGCTTTCTGGAATATTTACCTGGTACTGTAGACGAGCTTCTTGGGAACACAGCCGTCCCAAACTTTGGGGTGGCTCTCTGTTTTTGATTTTAATTTCCCTAAGGAATAGGACCATAAGTGCAATTGCCATAGGCTGCGTTGCATTGTTTCTTACGTGTTTCAGGAAACACCATACACTTCTCCAGGGTGGCTGCTGGCAATTTACATCCTGCCAATCAGCATAACAAGGCTCCCTGTTCTCCGTATCCTGTCCTACATTTCTGGATTTTACACTTTTTTCAGATGGCCCTTTTGCCCGGGGGGCAGTGAGACTTCATTGTAGTGCAGATTTCCTTTACAGGCTTGCTTGGTTGGCCAAAAAGGGCGTATGCGTTTTTTCCTGAATATATTCAGGAAAAAACGCATACGCCCTTTTTGGCCAAGTGCATCATTGTCGACGTTCTGCCTCTTTTCCTATGCTTTCAGGGCAATTCCAGTCTACCCCCTGCAATCGTTTTCCTGAAATTCTGCCCCGCTTTCAAGTCCCCTTCGCAGGCTTACTTCAATATATTTTTGGAGGATAGCTGTCATTTATAACTCTGCAGGTTTGTGAATTACAGTGCCCCTGAGCTCCTTTCTTCAACTCGCTTTCTTGTGAGCTGGGCACAAAACCCCAGGATTGCTTCAGGCCCTAATGTGTTTTCAGCAGGGCACGCTGAGCCTTTATTTAATTCCTCTTCCTGGTCGGCAATGAGCATTACATTTGCCCGTGCAGACACCTACAGCTAGTCTCTCACTGGTTCTCCCTATTCCTGTTCATCTTGCACAGAAATTGCAAGCTGTGCCAAACAGGAGGTTAAAGGCACTGACTCTCCAAGCGGGGAGAGTGTTAGTAAAGCATCTGGAATGGTGAACCCGAGAACCAGGATACGAAAACTGAGATGCATTTTAAATCGTTTCCCAATCACACGGTGGACGATACTCTGGGTTTCCCATGCATGTTTTAGCTGGAGGAAGAATCCCTTGAACCTGGAGAGTTGGGACCCATGGAATGGGTACCATGCAGTATGACTTCAAAGGGTCTGCATTTGCTCACCAAAACTCACCAATGCTATCAGCCTGAAGTGTCCAGCCTTATGTCTCAACCAGCTCTGGGTGTATATGTGGTAAATCCCGGTTGCATCACATGCCCTGAGTGAATTATTTAAGAATTGCTCTCTATTCCACTGTCTTTGTGTTTTGTTTTCGAAATTTATTTTGATAATGGGATTTATCGGATTTTCACTGCTGCGTTTCGACCGCTGTACACACGCTTGATTCTCTTACGGAGACATATATATCCATGGGTTTTAAGATTCTTCCTAGTCAGGTATATTCCTAGGCGTTGAATATGTGGTGTTGGATCCATTTCGTTGAGCAAGGAGTAGGTCTTGTCTATTACATATTTGGCTTATGGAAAGTTATCTGTGCTAATTTCAGTCTCTGGTTTTATGCAGCACCCCAACGCACCTTTCCCCATAAGCAAGCACTAGTTGGTTTTCTAAATTTGAGACCCTGTTCTGTTTTTTAATTCAGTTCATGTGTAGTCAAGTTTACATTCCGTGCATTAGTGATATCTTATGATGTTTCTTTTTCTGTGTGACGTAGTTCACGTAGAATCACCGTACCTGCATCCACTCTCTATGCCGCTACGGGCCTGATGACACAGATTTCATTGCTGAGTGATATTGCATTGCACGTACGTGCCACAACTTCTTTATCCATTTGTTGCTTTCTGGGATATTTACCTGGTACTCTAGACGAGCTTCCTGGGAACACAGCCGTCCCAAACTTTGGGGTGGCTCTCTGTTTTTGATTTTAATATCCCTAAGGAATAGGACCATAAGTGCAATTGCCATAGGCTGTGTTTCTTTATTTCTTACGTGTTACAGGAAACACCATACACTTCTCCAGAGTGGCTGCTGTCAATTTACATCCTGCCAATCAGCATAACAAGGCTCCCTGTTCTCCATATCCTGTCCTAACTTTCTGGATTTTACACTTTTTTCAGATGGCCCTTTTGCCCGGGGGGGTGGGCAGTGAGATTTCATTGTAGGGCAGATTTCCTTTACAGGCTTGCTTGGTTGGCCTAAAAGGGCGTATGCGTTTTTTCCTGAATATATTCAGGAAAAAACGCATACGCCCTTTTTGGCCAAGTGCATCATTGTCGACGTTCTGCCTCTTTTCCTATGCTTTCAGGGCAATTCCAGTCTACCCCCTGCAATCGTTTTCCTGAAATTCTGCCCCGCTTTCATGTCCCCTTCGCAGGCTTACTTCAATATATTTTTGGAGGATAGCTGTCATTTATAACTCTGCAGGTTTGTGAATTACAGTGCCCCTGAGCTCCTTTCTTCAACTCGCTTTCTTGTGAGCTGGGCACAAAACCGCAGGATTGCTTCAGGCCCTAATCTGTTTCCAGCAGGGCACACTGAGCCTTTGTTTAATTCCTCTTCCTGGTGGGCAATGAGCGTTACATTTGCCCGTGCAGACACCTACAGCTAGTCTCTCATTGGTTCTCCCTATTCCTGTTCATCTTGCACAGAAATTGCAAGCTGTGCCAAAGAGGAGGTTAAAGGCACTGACTCTCCAAGCAGGGAGAGTGTTAGTAAAGCGTCTGGAATGGTGAACCCGAGGACCAGGATACGAAAACTGAGATGCATTTTAAATCGTTTCCCAATCACATGGTGGACGATACTCTGGGTTTCCCATGCATGTTTTAGCTGGAGGAAGAATCCCTTGAACCTGGAGTGTTGGGTCCCATGGAATGGGTACCATGCAGTATGACTTCAAAGGGTCTGCATTTGCTCACCGAAACTCACCAATGCTATCAGCCTGAAGTGTCCAGCCTTATGTCTCAACCAGCTCTGGGTGTAGATGTGTTAAATCCCGGTTGCATCACATGCCCTGAGTGAATTATTTAAGAATTGCTCTCTATTTCACTGTCTTTGTGTTTTGTTTTTGAAATTTATTTTGATAATGGGATTTATCGGATTTTCACTGCTGCGTTTATGCCGCTGTACACACGCTTGATTCTCTTACGGAGACATATAAATCCATGGGTTTTAAGATTCTTCCTAGTCAGGTATATTCCTAGGCGTTGAATATGTGGTGTTGGGTCCATTTCGTTGAGCAAGGAGTAGGTCTTGTCTATTACATATTTGGCTTATGGAATGTTATCTGTGCTAATTTCAGTCTTTTGTTTTATGCAGCACCCCAAGGCACCTTTCCCCATAAGCAAGCACTAGTTGGTTTTCTAAATTTGAGACCCTGTTCTGTTTTGTAATTCAGTTCATGTGTAGTCAAGTTTACATTCCGTGCATTAGTGATACCTTATGATGTTTCTTTTTCTGTGTGACGTAGTTCACGTAGAATCACCGTACCTGCATCCACTCACTATGCCGCTACGGGCCTGATGACACAGATTTCATTGCTGAGTGATATTGCATTGCACGTACGTGCCACAACTTCTTTATCCATTTTTTGCTTTCTGGGATATTTACCTGGTCCTGTAGACGAGCTTCTTGTGAACACAGCCGTCCCAAACATTGGGGTGGCTGTCTGTTTTTGATTTTAATTTCCTTAATCTTTGGGACCATAAGTGGAAGTGCCATAGGCTGTGTTGCTTTGTTTCTTATGGGTTTCAGGAAACACCATACACTTCTCCAGGGTGGCTGTTGGCAATTTACATCCTGCCAATCAGCATAACAAGGCTCCCTGTTCTCCATATCCTGTCATACCTTTCTTGATTTTACACTTTTTTCAGATGGCCCTTTTGCCCGGGGGGCAGTGAGACTTCATTGTAGTGCAGATTTCTTTACAGGCTTGCTTGGTTGGCCAAAAAGGGCGTATGCGTTTTTTCCTGAATATATTCAGGAAAAAATGCATACACCCTTTTTGGCCAAGTGCATCATTTTCAACGTTGTGACTGTTTTCCTATGCTTTCAGGGCAATTCCAGTCTACCCCCTGCAATGGTTTTCCTGCAACTCTGCCCCGCTTTCAAGTCCCCTTCGCAGGCTTACTTCAATATATTTTTGGAGGATAGCTGTCATTTATAACTCTGCAGGTTTGTGAATTACAGTGCCGCTGAGCTCCTCTCTTCAACTCGCTTTCTTGTGAGCTGGGCACAAAACCGCAGGATTGCTTCAGGCCCTAATCTGTTTCCGGCAGTGCACGCTGAGCCTTTGGTTAATTCCTCTTCCTGGTGGGAAATGAGCGTTACATTTGCCCGTGCAGACACCTACAGCTAGTCTCTCATTGGTTCTCCCTATTCCTATTCATCTTGCACAGAAATTGCAAGCTGTGCCAAAGAGGAGGTTAAAGGCACTGACTCTCCAAGCGGGGAGAGTGTTAGTAAAGCATCTGGAATGGTGAACCCGAGGACCAGGATACGGAAACTGAGATACATTTTAAATCGTTTCCCAATCACACGGTGGACGATACTCTGGGTTTCCCATGCATGTTTTAGCTGGAGGAAGAATGCCTTGAACCTGGAGAGTTGGTACCCATGGAATGTGTACCATGCAGTATGACTTCAAAGGGTCTGCATTTGCTCACCGTAACTCACCAATGCTATCAGCCTGAAGTGTCCAGCCTTATGTCTCAACCAGCTCTGGGTGTAGATGTGGTAAATCCAGGTTGCATCACATGCCCTGAGTGAATTATTTAAGAATTGCTTCCTATTTCACTGTCATTGTGTTTTGTTTTTGAAATTTATTTTAATAATGGGATTTATCGTATTTTCACTGCTTCGTTTATGCCGCTGTACACGCGCTTGATTCTGTTACGGAGACATATAAGTCCATGGGTTTTAAGATTCTTACTAATCCGGTATATTCTTAGGCCTTGAATATGGCGTGTGGAGTCCATTTCGTTGAGCAAGGAGTAGGTCTTGACTATTACATATTTGGCTTATGGAATGGTATCTGTGCTAATTTCAATCTCTGGTTTTATGCAGCACCCCAACTCACCTTTCCCCTTAAGGAAGCATAAGTTGGTTTTCTTAATTTGAAACCCTCTTCTCTTTTGTAATTCAGTTCATGTGTAGCCATGTTAACATTCCATGTATTAGTGATATCTTATGTCTTTTTCTTTTTGAATTATGTGACTTCGAATGATCACACGTAACTCCTCTTGAGTTGTTATAACTGGCCGTATTTCATTGATTTCCAGGCTGAGTAATATTCCACTCTACATAAGCACCACATCTCTGTCCGTTTTTTCTCTGCAGATACTTTAAGTTATATCCTAGTCGAGGATCTTTTAAACAGAGAGGTGGTAAACATTGGGGTGCCTGTGTCCTCTCGATTTTTGTTTTTCCCAAGATATACGTCCATGAGTGCAAGTGCCCTGTGCTCGGTAGCTCATTTTATAGATGCTTTAGTAAACACAATAGACTTATCCAGAGTGACCGTTGGCAATATACATTTCCACTATAAGACTCACAGGGCTCCCTTTTCTCCTTGCCCTGTCCTGCATTTCTGGTGTTTACACTTTATGAGGACGGCTCTTCTGACTGATGCAAAGTGATATGTTTTGTAGTATTGATTTCCAGTGCCCACCTGTTTGGTTGGCTAAAAAAGTGTATGCCCTTTTCTTGAATATATACAGAAAAAGACGCATACACCCTTTTTGGCCAACTGCAATGTTGGCAATGTTCAGCCCCTTTTCTTGTGCTTAATGGCGAGTCCTTTCTACCTCTTCCAATCCCTTTCCTGCCATTCTCCGTTGCTTACAAGTCCTTTTCTCTGACTTTCCTCAAGACATTTTTCAGTGATAGATATTTTCAATTCTGCAGTTTCGTGAATTGTAGTGCCCCTGAGTTCCATTTTCCAACTTGTGTTTATGGGAACTGGCCACAAAGCATCAGGATTCCTCAAGCCCTATTCTGTTTCCATGGGCAACCCTAGCCTTTGGTCAATTCGTCTTCCTGATTGGAAATTAGAGTGGCATGTGCCTGTCCGAACACCTAGGACTTGTCTCTCATTGTTCCTCCTCCTTCTGCTTCATCCTCTGGACAAATTCCAAACTGTATGCAACAGGATGTTGACAGTGCTGACATCTCCAAGTGGGGAGACTGTTAGTAAAGACGCTGGAGTGGTGAACCCTAGCACCAAGAGATGAGGAGATGAGATGCCTTTTCCAAACTTTTCCCGATCAGACGGTATACCATCCTCTGGGTGTGACAGGCATGTTTTAGCTGTAGGAAGGGTCCCATTCATGTGAGGAGAACACCAGGGGATTTTAAATATCAGTGTCTCTCCGCAACCCAAACTGGGGAATTTTTTAAGCTACGGCTACACATATGTTCATTAAGGGCCTTGGGAAGTAGGCAGAGTCCAAACTTTAGATGATTGAAGTCTTCAGGGTCAGAAGCACTCACCACTGTCTTCCCTTAGATTCCATTTTTACTGTCATTGATGGATGATGTCAATAAAAATATCTATTCTTTTTCAGATCATTTCCCCTTATAGGTTATTGCAAAATATTGAGTGTAGTTCCCTGTGCTATACAGTAGTTCCTTGCTGATGATTTCATACATAGCAGTGTGTATGTGTTAATCCCAAACTGTTAATTTATCCCTCCTCCTACCATTTCCCTTTGGTAATAATAAATTATAAGATTTTATGCTTCTCAGAAATGGGGGAGCTGAAAGAGAGGTATCATTTTCAATGCAAAAGCATTTAAAACAAGATTGAAGCTTTAACCAAGATTATTAGATGTACATCCTTGGAAAGAAATCACTTTGTTTCTCTAATATTGACCTGACAAAGAAGACAAACCTTTTCACTGAACTTGCTTATAAGAAAGTGATGGAAATATCAAATGGAAGTGTTAGAAACATCTTATTTTACCCGAGCCTTATACACTGTTCTATGTTAATTACAGTTTGGCTCACACATCTGTTCATTGAAGTTACAATGTTCTCAATTTCTGTTACTGATCCTCCAGAGTGGACGCCAACAAGTGTCCCCCTGCCCAGTGTCATTGGAGCCAATAGATCGAGACTGAGTTTGGTTCAAAAGCAAAGGAAACTTTATATTTTGATCAGAGAATGGAGAGGTGCTACCCTGTGGGCTGTGGGCTGGGCTGCTGTGTAGAGATCCTGTCAGAGTCACTGGGAGGGAGGGGGCTGAGCTCTCGAGGACCTGGTTGGCTGCAGCTCAGGCTCTATGTCACGGAGTCTGAACTGGGCCCCAGGAGCTGAAGTGTCATCGAGCCATTCTGCTCTAGGAAATCTGGTCTGAAGTGCCGGGTGTGGAACCTCTGTATGCGGGACACTAGGAGCACCTGAAATTAGACAAAGCACAAAGGATAAAAATGGTTAGACTTTATTTTATTGCCCAGATTCTATTTTTATCTCCCAGGCATTTTTAAGGGGCTTTGCCTGGGACAAACTTCTCTTCTGCCTTTTGTCCCTTTCCTCATTCTTGGAGTGCTGCGGGTGCAGACCCTTCTTCTGTAACTGCTGAGTGCTGAGTTAGGAGGCTTCATACCCGTGGGCGAGGGTCAGAACTTCTCCCCAGCAGCCTCCAGGTGACGTTGATTGTCCCCAGGCCTCCTGCCTCCCTGCTCGTCCACCTGAGCACCAGTATTGGAAGTGTTATAGATTCTAATGACCTTTAAGGGTCCAGAAAGGAGATGTGCAGTGGCGCTGTGAGGTCCAGTTTCACTCCGCCCCACATTTGTTCGGCCACCTTAGGCTGACCGTTTCTGCCAGCCTAGATGCTCTGACTGACCGTTTCTGCCAGCCTAGATGCTCTGACCAACAGTCTGCGCTTTCTTCCATTAGGCCCCTGAATTAACGTAAAAACAGCACCAGGTGTCAGGATCCTGCCCGCTCAGCTCCCAGACAGTCCAGGGTCAGTGGTGATGAAGGATCATGATGGTCACTGAGTCAAGAGCCTTTGGAAGTAAACAGGAGTCCAGCCGGTCTTATTGGCCACCATCATCAGGGTGTCTGTAGGCTTTTCTATGGTGACAGCATGATATACGGTTCCCCCGCCAAGATTATTAGCTCCCCTCTGGGTACAGTAAGTACTGCAAGCAGTAGTCTACTCTTTTGGGACACACTCTTGTTGTTTTATGAGAGAAACTCCAGGTCAAGTGATGGTCACACGGGTCGTCATGGTGCCCCGTTGCCCCCGGTTATCTCTCTGGAGGTTGGAGTTGGAGGGCCTCCTCAATCGAGGTCAGTGTGCCCACGGAGCAAACCCTGCAACTTCAGGGCATGGTTGGGGGTTAGGATCACCACGTGGGGTCCGTTTCCCTTAGAAGGGAGGTGGCCTTTTGGGCTGCTGATTTCCAGGTTTTCAGATACCACCAGTATCTTGGCCAGATGTGGCGGTGGGCCAAGCCCCTTGGTGACCATAGTTTATCCTACCTGGATGGCATTCTTGCATTGTTCCATTTCAAGTGGTCCCAGTTTTTGCACTAATACTCCAATGGTGATTCACCTTTCACCAGGAATGTAAAGGTCAAAGGGTTTAGCTAAATTAGGGAGTTCCAGGGCAAGGGTCTGAATTGACTGCTCTTTCCATTCTTGAAAGGCCACTTCTGGATTCTATTCAAAAGGATCATCATCTTTTCCTTTCAGTGTTTCATATAGAGGCCCAGCTAGTAGACTGTAGTTAGGGATCCAGAGGCAGGAAACCCTGGCTTCCCCAGGAACCCCTAAGCTGTCTTCTAGTTTCAGAAAGGGGTAAGGCTGTAAATTGTTTCTTCCCTTTCCTGGGATGGGCTTCTCCGACCTTCTGTGAGAATGAAGCCCAGGCAGGTCACCGTAGTCTGTGATACTTGAGCTTTTTCGTGGACAACTTCTATCCTTTATTGGCTTGGTAGTTCTGAGGCCTCCTTAGTAGGGCTGGCGATCAGAATGTCGTCTGAATATTGAAGGAGTGTTTCCTTTTCCAGAGGTAGAACTTTTAGGTCTTTAGCTGAGCTTTCCCCAAAGATGGTGTGGGAATTTTTGAACCCTTGGGGCAAGACAGCCTGGAAGTATTGTTTTAGTTGTATGTTGAGTCCTGTCACTCACAAGCCAAAATTTCTTGTGACTCTGGGACTAATGGAATACAAAAGAAGGCATCAGTGAAGACTAATACAGAATACCAAGTCCTGGTGGTTGGTAGAATGACCAGCAGGGTGTAGGATTTAGGAACTACTGGAGGTATATCCTCAGTGGCTTCACTGACTGTCCTGACATCCTTTACCAGGACTCCAGCAGCCCATGGGGCTCTCGAGGTCAGGCCAATCCCAGGATATGGAGCTCACCTGGGCAGGTACCCTACCCCCACCCCAGCCCACGGGGCTCTCGTGTTCAGGCCCCTCCCAGGATATGGGATTCCCTGGGCAGGTCCTCTGCAGTCCATGGGGCTCCCGTGGTCAGGCCCCTCCCAGGATACAGAGCTACCCTTGCAGGTACCTTGGCAGGGCTGGGCACACAGGAACCGTGCACATAGCCCTCATTGCAGAGCACTCCCAGCTCACCTGTCGCTCAGATCTGACACAGAGCACCTCAGAGCAGGACTTGAACTAACAAACAGCAGCTCTGACAGGTCTGTGACCCTGGGCATCACTCTGTGCGGCCTCCTCCACCTGGTCTTCCAGAGACTTCCACTGCACCCGGGGCACCAGGCCTCTGTCTCCAACCACCACCCACCCCTCCTCTCCCTGACTCCTGGGTTCCTCTCATTAGGAGAGGGTTTTCTTGAAGTTGTCTCCCACTCATGGGCCAGATAATATAATTAGAAAACAAGCCAGAGCTGCAGCCCCTTGTCTATCCTGACTCTCAGGAGCCCACACCTGTTCCTTGGACCTGGCCAATTCAGCAAGTTCCATTTTCAGCAACTGTGAGCCCCTGAGGGGTGATTATTGGCTGGCTTGGGAAGCCTGACCGTGCCGGCCAGCCCTCCCCAGGTGTGCCTGGGTTGAGATCAATATAAACACCGCTCCAGGCAGCAAGAGCCCCTGCAGCTGTGCCTGACGCCATTTTCTCTGCCCTGTCAGCAGTCTCGGGGCTGGGCTGGTGGGAGGGAGTGAGAGGCCACGGCTTTGTGGGTGTCCCAGTGTGAGTGGGGCTCTGCTGGACTTTCTGCAGCAGTTGCCAAGATGCTACCTGCTAAAGAAGAGGATGTGTCACCCACACCTGCCGCTGGAATTTCTCCCTGGGCACAGGTGAGGAAGGAAGAAAGCAGTGGGGGCCGGGACAGCAGGGGTATCTCAGGCAGGGAAATGGAGAGCTTCCAGAAGAGCACCCAGGGCCAGGACCATCCTGGCTGGCCTGCAGGCACCAAGTCGGCTGGCATGCTGTCCCTCATGTGGCTCCATGGCCCTTCCTCTAGGTTTTCAAGTCCTTGTACATATTCAGGTGTTTAGCCTTGGAAGGGTGGGAACATTTCAGCAGCAGCTGGCCTGGGGCTCGGCCCACGTTTACTCACAGATACCTCGGCACGGTCCCCCAGCTTTGCAGTGAGGACGCTTGTTGCGAGGAGCATGCTGGCTGAATGGGAGATGATTCCCCACCACTGACCAACTTCAGAATTGTTTGCAATTGGAGCAAGTGCCCTGAAACGGTTTTCCTCTGTGTAACTGGTGGGTTCTGTTCTTTTTTATCTTTTTTTCGTTTTTGGTTCAAGGTAGATTTTATTCCTCTTTTGTGTATTTACAGATATAAGCATGGAAATAATTTATTCATATAAATACATGTATGTGAAGGGAAGAATATTTTTCTGTTTTACTTTTTTTAATTTTATTTTTTTATTTTGAATTTAATTTTATATTTTTATACAGCAGGTTGTTTTTGGTTATCTACTTTATACATATAAATGTATACATACCAATCCCAATATCTCAACTCCTCCCACCACCATCCCCAACAGCTTTCCCCCCTTGTTGTCCATACGTTTGTTGTATACATGTATTGCTCTATTTCTGCCTTGCAAAACGGTTCATCTGTACAATTTTTCTAGGTTCCACATATATGCATTAATATACAAGATTTGTTTTTCTCTTTCTGACTTACTTCACTCTGTATGACAGTCTCTAGATCCATCAACGTCTCTACAAATGTCCCAATTTCATTCCTTTTTATGGCTTAGTAATATTCCATTTTATATATGTACCACATCTTTATGCATTCGTCTGTCTGTGGGCATTTAGGTTGCTTCCATTTCCTGGATAGTGTAAATAGTGATGCAATGAACATTGTGGTGAATGTCTCTTTTTGATTTATGGTTTTGTCTGGGTATATGCCCAGTAGAGGGATTGCTGTATCATATGGTAATTCTATTCTTAGTTTTATAAGAAACTCCATAATGTTCTCCACAGTGACTGTATCAATTTACGTTCCCAACAATAGTGGAAGAGGATTCCTTATCTCCACACCGTTTCCAGCATTTGTTGTTTGTAGATTTTCTGATGATGCCCATTCTAATAGGTGTGAGGTGATACACCATGGATGAGTCTATTTCGTTGAGCAAAGAGTAGGTCTTGTTTATTACGTATTTGGCTTATGGAATGGTATGTGTGCTAATTTCAATCTGTTTTTATACAGCAGCCCAACTCAACTTTCCCCTTAAGCAAGCATAAGGTTTTTATCTAAATGTGAGACTCTGTTCGGTTTTGTAATTCAGTTTATGTGTAGCCAAGTTTACACTCCCTCTATTAGTGATATCTTATGATAATTATCTTTCTTTGTGTGATATATTTCTCTTAGAATCATCATAATTAAATCCACTCAATTTGCTGCTACAGGCCTGATGACATTGATTTCACTGCTGAGTGATATTCCGTTGTACGTAAGTAGCACAACTTCTTTATCCATTTTTTTCTTTCTGGGATATTTAATTTGTACTGGACTCGAGGTTCTTGTAAACACAGCAGCCCTAAATTTTGTGTTGGCTGTGTCTTGTTGATTTTAATTTTCCTAAGCTATAGGGCCAAAAGTGGAAGTGCCCTAGGCTCTGTAGCTTTGTTTTTTAGATGTTTCAGGATACACCATGAACATCTCCAGAGTGTCTGTTGGCAATTTACATCCCGCCCATCAGCATAACACGGCTCCCTGTTCTCCATGGCCTGTCCTGTGTTTCTGGTTTTTACACTTTATTCAGATGGCCTTTTTGACGAATGGGAAATGTGACTTCATTGTAGTGTGGATTTCCATTGCTGGAGTGCTTGGTTGGCCAAAATGTTCATATGCGTTTTTTCCTGAATATATTCAGGAAAAATGTATATGCACTTTTTGTCCATGTACATCACTGTCAAAGATCTGCCGCTTTTCATATGCTTTAAATGCAATTCCAATCTACCTCTTGAAATATGATTCCTGCAATTCTGCCTCGTTTTCAAGTCCTCTTTGCAGACTTACTTCGATATATTTTTGCCAATAGCTGTCATTTATCTCTGCAGGTTTGTGAATTACAGTGCCCCTGAGCTCCTTTCTTAACTCGCTTCCTTGTAAGCTGGCCACAAAACTGCAGGTTTGCTTCAGGCCATAATCAGGGTCCAGCACGGCACTCTGAGCCTTTGGTTAATTCCTCTTCCTGGTGGGAAATTAGAGTTAAATGTGCCCCTCCAGATACCTGCCTCACTCCCAGCCACATGGTGATGTATGTCCTCAGGTTTGAGGCCATATGTGATGGGTTCCTCATCTTTTGATGATGTGGCCCCACTGGTGTGTGGACACTCCTGCCTGGTTCCCATCCCCTTGGTGATGTGGGCCCTCTGGTGAGACTCTGATCCTGGTTGGGTTCCTCACACATCCGTGAGGTGAGCCCTCTTCTCTGAGGTCACTCCTGCCTGGCTGGCACAACCCGCCTTGTTGACTTCGGCACCCTGGTGGCAGTTGGAGCCTGCTGGGAGCCTCCTTCCCGCGGTGATGAGGCCCTCTGGCGTCAGACCCTAATGGCGGGGTTCCCACATTTTCTGATACGTGCTAAGTGGTACGAGGGCACTCCTGCCAGGTTCCCATCCTCATGAGCGTGTGGGCCTTCTGTTCTGAGGTCCTAACGGCTGGGTTGCTCACACTTTCATGATGTGGGCCCTCTGCTGTGAGGTCAATCCTGCCTGGCTGGCACACGTCGCCTTGGCGATGTGGACCCTCTGGTGGCAGTTGGAGTGTGCTGGGGCCTCCTCCCCTCAGTGATGAGGGCCTTCTGGTGTCAGGCCCTAAGTGCTGGGCTCCACACATTTTCTGATGTGTGCCCAGTGGTGCGAGTCACTCCTGCCAGGTTCCCATCCCCATGGGCATGTGGGACTTCTGTTCTGTGGTCCCAACTGCTGGGTTGCTCACAGTTTCATGATGTGGGCCCTTTGCTGTGTGTTCACTCTGGCCTGTATCCCATAGTGTCAGTGCTCTGGGCCTCCAGCTTGGAGTTTCCAACTTCTCGATTCCTCACCTTTTTTATTCTATGGGCCCTCGGTTGTGCGTCTCCTCCTGCATGCCTCACTCCCAGCCCCTTCGTGATGTGTGTCCACTTGTTTGAGGCCACATGTGCTGTGTTCCTCACCTTTCTATAATGTGGCCACACTGGTGTGAGGACACTCTTGCCTGGTTCCCATTCCCTTGGTGATGTTGGCCCCACTGCTGTTAGGACAGTCTTGCCTGGTTCCCATCACCTTGGTGATGTTGGCCCTCTGGTGAGAGTCTGATCCTGGTTAGGTTCCTCACCCTTCTGTGAGGTGGGCCCTCTGCTCTGAGGTCACTCCTGCCTGGCTGGCACACCCCGCCTTGGCAACGTCGGCCATATGGTGGCAGTTGGAGCCTGCTGGGAGCCTCCTCCCCTCAGTGATGAGGGCCCTCTGGCCTCAGGCCCTAACTGCTGGGTTCCCACATTTTCTGATTCGTGCTAAGTGGTGCAAGGACACTCCTGCCAGGTTCCCATCCTCATGGGGATGTGAGCCTTCTGCTCTGAGGTCCCAACGGCTGTGTTGCTCACAGTTTCATGATGAGGGCCCTCTGGTGTGAGTTCACTCCTGCCTAGATCCCATAGCCTCGCTGCTCCTGGCTGCCTGCCGGAGGTTCCAACTGTGGGATTCCTCACCTTTTTTATTCTATGGTCCCTCTGTTTTGAGGATCCTCTGGCCTGCCTCACTCCAGGCCCCTTGGTGATGTGTGTCCTCAGGTTTGAGGCCACGTGTGCTGGGTCCCTCAAATTATGGTGATGTAGCCCCACTGGTGTGAGGACACTCCTGCCTGGTTCCCATTCCCTTGGTGATGTTGGCCCTCTGGTGACAGTCTGATCCTTGTTGGGTTCCTCACACTTCTGTGAGGTGGGCTTTCTGCTCTGAGGTCAATCCTGCCAGGTTGGCACACCCCGCCTTGGTGACATCGGCCTTATGGTGGCAGTTAGAGCCTGCTGGGAGCCTCCTCCCCTCGGTGATGAGGGTCCTCTGGCCTCAGGTCCTAACTGCTGGGTTCCCACATTTTCTGATTCGTGGAAGTGGGCCGAGGACACTCCTGTCAGGTTCCCATCCCCATAGGGATGTGGGCCTTCTGCTCTGAGGTCCCATCCGCTGGGTTGCTCACAGTTTCATGATGTGGGACCTCTGCTGTGAGTTTGCTGTGGCCTGGATCCCATAGACTCTGTGCTCTGGGCGGCCTACTGGCCGGTTCCAACTGCTGGATTCCTCACAACTTTTATTCTGTGGGCTCTGTTTTGTGAGGATACTCCTGCTTGCCTCACTCCTAGCCCCTTGGAGATGTGGGTCCCCTGTTTTAGGCCACATGTTCTGGGTTCCTCACCTTTCTATAATGTGGCCACACTGGTGTGAGGACCCTCCTGCCTGGTTCCGATCCCCTTGGTGATATGGGCCCTCTGGTGAGAGTCTTATCCTGGCTGGTTTCCTCACCCTTCTGTGAGGTAGGCCCTCTGCGGTGAGGTCACTCCTGCCTGGCTGGCACACATCACCTTGGTGACGTGGGCCCTCAGTTGGGAGTTGGTGTCTGCTGCGAGTCTCCGTCCCTCGGTAATGAGGGCCCTCTTGCGTCAGACCCTAACTCCTGGGCTCCCAAAATTTGCAGATGTGCGACCTGTGGTGCGAGTACACTCCTGTCAGGTTCCCAACCCCATGGGAATTTGGGCCTTCTGCTCTGAGGTCCCAACGGCTGGGGTGCTCACAGTTTCATGATGAGGGCCCTCTGATGTGCGTTCATTCCGGCCTAGATCCCATAGGCTTGCTGCTCCTGGGCGCCTGCTGGGAGGTTCCAACTGCGGGATTCCTCACCTTTTTTATTCTATGGGCCCTCTGTTTTGAGGCTCCTCCTGCCTGCCTCAATCCCAGCCCCGTTGTGATGTGTGTCCTCTGGTGTGAGGCCACGTGTGCTGGGTCCCTCACCTTTCGATGATGTGGCCCCAATGGTGTGAGGACACTCGTGCCTGTTTCCCAGCCCCTTGGTGATGTGGCCCCTCTGGTGAGAGTCTGATCCTGGCTGGGTTCCTTACCGTTCTGTGAGGTGGGCCCTGTGCTCTGAGGTAACTCCTGCCTGGCTTGCTCCCATTGCCTTGGTGACGTCGGCCCTCTGGTGGCAGTTGGATCCTTTTGGAGACTCCTGTCCTCGGTGATGAGGTCCCTCTGGCGTCAGGCTCTAACTGCTGGGCTCCCCAGGTTTTCTGATGTGAGCCCAGTGATGCCAGGACACTCGTGAAATGTTCCCATCCCCATGGCGATATGGGCCTTCTGCTCTGAGGTTCCAACGACTGGGTTGCTCACAGTTTCCTGATGTTAGCTCTCTGGTGTTAGTTCACTCATTCCTAGATCCCATAGCCTCTGTACTCTGGGCCGCCTGCTGGGAAGTTCCAACTGCTGGGTTCCTCACCTTTTTTATTCTTTGGGCCCTGTGTTGGGAGGCTCCTCCTGCCTGTGTCACTCCCAGCCCCTTGGTGATGTAGGTCCTCTGGTTTGTGGCCACATGTGCCAGTTTCCTCATCTTTTAGTGATGTGGCCCCACTGGTGTGAGGACACTCGTGCCTGGTTCCCGTCCCCTTGGTGATATGGGCCCTCTGGTGAGAGTCTGATCCTGGTTGGGTTCCTCACACTTCTTTGAGGTGGGCCGTCTGCTGTGAGGTCACTCCTGCCTGGCTGGCACACCCCGCCTTGGCGACGTGGGCCCTCTTGTGGTAGTTGGAACATGCTGGGAGCCTCCTCCCCTCAGTGATGAGGGCCCTCTGGCGTCAGGCCCTAACTGCTGGGTACCCACATTTTCTGATATGTGCTAAGTGGTGCGAGGACACTCCTGCCATGCTCCCAACACCTTGGGGATGTGGACCTTCTGCTCTGAGGTCCAAATGGCTGGGTTGCTCGCAGTTTCATGATGTGGACCCTCTGCTGTGAGTTTACTGCGGCCTGAATCGCATAGACTTGGTGCTCTTGGCCGCCTGCTGGGAGGTTCCCATTGCTGGATTCCTCAGCTTTTTTATTCTATGGGCCCTGTGTTGTGAGGCTACTCCTGCCTGCCTCATTCCGAGCCCCTTGGAGATGTGGGTCTTCTGGTTTAGGCCACATGTGCTGGGTTCCTCACCTTTCTATGATGTGGCCACACTGGTGTGAAGACTCTCCTGCCTGGTTCTGATCACCTTGGTGATGTGGGCCCTCTGGTGAGAGTCTTATCCTGGCTGTGTTCCTCACCCTTCTGTGAGGTAGGCCCTCTGCGGTGAGGTCACTCCTACCTGGCTGTCACACGTCACCTTGGCGACGTGGGACCTCAGTTGGGTGTTGGTGCCTGATTGGAGTCTCCTCCCCTTGGTAATGAGGGCCCTCTGGCGTCAGGCCCTAACTCCTGGGTTCCCTAAATTCTCTGATGTGTGCCCTGTGGTGCGAGTACACTTCTGACAGGTTCCAAACCCCAAGGGAATGTGGGCCTTCTGCTCTGAGATCCCAACGCCTAGGTTGCTCACAGTTTCATGATGATGGCCCTCTGGTGTGAGATCACTCCGGCCTGGATCCCATAGTCTCGCTGCTCCTGGCCGCCTGCTGGGAGGTTCCAACTGCGGGATTCTTCACCTCTTTAATTCTATGGTCCCTCTGTTTTGAGGCTCCTCCTGCCTGCCTCAATCCCAGCTCCCTTGTGATGTGTGTCCTCTGGTTTGAGGCCACGTGTGCTGGGTCCCTCACTTTTCGGTGATGTGGCCCCACTAGTGTGAGGACACTCCTGCCTGGTTCCCATTCCCTTGGTGATGTGGGCCCTCTGGTGAGAATCTGATCCTCTTTAGTTCTTCACACTTCTGTGAGGTTGACCCTCTGCTCTGAGGTCACTCCTGCCTGGTTGTCGCACTCCGCATTGGTGACGTCGCCCCTCTGGTAGCAGTCGGAGCTGGCTGGGAGCCACCGCCCCTCGGTGATGAGGGCCCTCTGGCATCAGGCACTAATTGCTGGGCTCCCCACATTTTTTCATGTGTGCCCACTCTTGCGATGACACTCCTGCTTGTTTCCCTTCCCCATGGGGATGTGGGCCTTCTGCTCTGAGGTCACAACGGCTGGGTTGCTTACAGAATCACAATGAGGGCCCTCTGTTGTGAGTTCATGCCGGCCTGGATCTCATAGCCTTAGTGCTCTGGGCCGCCTGCTAGGAAGATCCAACTGCTGATTTCCACACCTTTTGTATACAATGGGACATGTGTTGTGAGGTTAATCCTGCCTGCCTCACTCTGAAACCCATGGTGATGTGGGTCCTCTGGTTTGAGGCCACATGTGCTGGGTACCTCAACTTTTGATGATGTGGCCCCACGGGTGTGAGGACACTCCTGCCTGGTTCCCATCACCTTGGTGATGTGGGCCCTTTGGGGAGAGTCTGATCCTGGCTGGGTTCCCTACCATTCTGTGAGGTGGGCTCTCTGATGTCAGGTCACTCCTACCTGGCTAGCTCACATCGCCTTGGTGACGTGGGCCCTCTGTTGGCCACTGGAGCATGCTGGGAGCCTCCTACTCCCGTGAATGATGGCCCTGGAAAAAATGCATATGCCCTTTTTGGCCAAGTGCTTCATTGACGAGGTTCTGCCACTTCTCTTATGCTTTCAGAGCAATTCACGTCTACCTCCTGAAATCGGATTCCAGCAATTCTGCCCCACTTTCAAGTCCTCTTCGCAGCCTTAATTCAATATATTTTTGTACGATTTCTGTCATTTATAAGTCTGCAGGTATGTGAATGACAGTGCCCCTGAGCTCCTTTCCTCAACTCGCTTTCTTGTGAGCTGGCCACAAAACCGCAGGATTGCTTCAGGCCCTAATCTTGTTCCAGCATGGCATGCTGAGCCTTTGGTTAATTCCTTTTCCTGTTGGGAAATGAGTGTTAAAATTGCCCGTGCATACTGGGCATATACCCTGAGAAAACCAAAATTCAAAAAGAGTCATGTACCAAAATGTTCATTGCAGCTCTATTTACAATAGCCCGGAGATGGAAAGAACCTAAGCGCCCATCATCGGACGAATGGATAAAGAAGATGTGGCACATATACACAATGGAATATTACTCAGCCTTAAAAAGAAATGAAACTGAGTTATTTGTAATGAGTTGGATAGACCTAGAGTCTGTCATACAGAGTGAAGTAAGTCAGAAAGAAAAAGACAAATAGCGTATGCTAACACATATATATGGAATTTAAAGGAAAAAAATGTCATGAAGAACCTAGGGATAAGACAGGAATAGAGGCGCAGACCTACTGGAGAACGGAATTGAGGATATGGGGAGGGGGAATGGTGAGTTTTGACAGGGCGAGAGAGAGTCATGGACATATACACACTAACAAATGTAGTAAGGTAGATAGCAAGGGGGAAGCAGCCGCAAGGCACAGGGATATTAGCTCGGGGCGTTGGGACAGCCTGGAGGGGTGGAAGGGGGAGAGAGGGAGGGAGGGAGACACAAGAGGGAAGACACAGGGAGCATATGTATATGTATAGCTGATTCACTTTGTTATAAAGCAAAAACTAACACACCATTGTAAAGCAATTATACCCCAATAAAGATGTTAAAAAAAATATTTGCCCGTGCACACACCTACAGATAGTCTCCCATTGGTTCTCCTTATTCCTGTTCATCTTGTGCAGAAATTGCAAACAGTGCCAAACAGGAGGTTAAAGGCACTGACTCTCCAAATGGGGAGAGTGTAAGAAAAGGGTCTGGAATGGTGAACCTGAGTACCAGGGGACGAAAACAGACATGCATGTAAAAAGGTTTCCCAGTCACACGGTGGAGCATACTCTGGGTTTCCCATGCAAATTTTAGCAGAAGGAAGAATCCCTTGAACCTGGAGAGTTGGGAACCATGGAATGGGTACCAGGCAGTATGACATCAAAGGGTCTGCATTTGCTCACTGAACCTCACCAATGCTATCAGCCCAAAGGGTCAAGCCTTATCTCTCACCCAGCTCTGGGTGTAGATGTGGTAAACCAGGTTGCATCACATGCCCTGTGTGAGTTATTTAAGAATTGCTCTCTATTTCACTGTCATTGTGTTTTGTTTATGAAATTTTTTTTGACACTGGGATTTATCGGATTTTCACTGCTGCGTTAATGCCGCTGTACACACTCTTGATTCTCTTACGGAGACATAAATATCCACGGGTTTTAAGATTCTTCCTAGTCAGGTATATTCCTAGGCGTTGAATATGTGGTGTTGAGTCCATTTCGTTGAGCAAGGAGTAGGTCTTGTCTATTACATATTTGGCTTATGGAACGGTATCTGTGCTAATTTCAGTCTCTGGTTTTATGCAGCACTCCAACGCACCTTTCTCCATAAGAAAGCACAAGTTGGTTTTCTAAATTTGAGACTGTTCTGTTTTGTAATTCAGTTCATGTGTAGTCAAGTTTACATACTGTGTATTAGTGATATTTTATGATGTTTCTTTTTATGTGTGACTTATTTCACGTAGAATCACCATACCTGTATCCACTCACTATGCCGCTACGGGCCTGATGACACAGATTTCATTGCTGAGTGATATTCCATTGTACGTACGTACCACAGCTTCTTTATCCATTGTTTGCTCTCTGAGATATTTACCTGGTACTGTAAACGAGGTTCTTGTGAACAGAGAGGTCCCAAACTTTGAGGTGGCTGGGTGTTTTTGATTTTAATTTCCCTAAGCTGTAGGACCATAAGTGGAAGTGCCATAGGCTGTGTTGCTTTGTTTCTTACGTGTTTCAGGAAACACGTAACACTTCTCCAGAATGGCTGTCGGCAATTTACATCATATGCATCAGCATAATAAGGATCCCTGTTTTCCATTGCCTGTCCTCCGTTTCTGGATTTTACAATTTTTTTAAATGGCCCTTTTGCCCTGGGGGGCACTGAGATTTCATTGTAGTGCAGGTTTATTTACAAGCTTCTTGGTTGGCCAAAAAGTGCGTATGCGTTTTTTCATGAATATATTTAGGGAAAAAAGCATCCGCACTTTTTGGACAAGTGCATCATTATCGACGTTCTGCCTCTTTTCCTATGCTTTCAGGGCAATTCTAGTCTACCCCCTGCAATCGTTTTCCTGAAATTCTGCCCCGCTTTCATGTCCCCTTCACAGGCTTACTTCAATATATTTTTGGAGGATAGCTGTCACTTATAACTCTGCAGGTTTGTGAATTACAGTGCCCCTGAGCTCCTTTCTTCAACTCGCTTTCTTGTGAGCTTGGCACAAAACCGCAGGATTGCTTCAGGCCCTAATCTGTTTCCAGCAGGGCACACTGAGCCTTTGTTTAATTCCTCTTCCTGGTGGGCAATGTGTGTTACATTTACCCGTGCAGACACCTAAAGCTAGTCTATCATTGGTTCTCCCTATTCCTGTTCATCTTGCACAGAAATTGCAAACTGTGCCAAACAGGAGGTTAAAGGCACTGACTCTCCAAGCGGGGAGAGTGTTAGTAATGCATCTGGAATGGTGAACCCTAGGGCAAGGATACGAAAACTGGGATCCATTTTAAATCGTTTCCCAATCTCACGGTGTACCATACTCTGTGTTTCCCATGCATGTTTTAGCTGAAGGAAGAATCCCTTGAACCTGGAGAGTTGGGACCCATGGAATGGGTACCATGCTGTTTGACATCAAAGGGTCTGCATTTGCTCACCTAAACTCACCAATGCTATCAGCCTGAAGTGTCCAGCCTTATGTCTCTAACAGCTCTGGGTGTAGATGTGGTCAATCCCGGTTGCATCATATGCCCTGAGTGAATTGTTTAAGAATTGCTCTCTATTTCACTGTCTTTGTGTTTTCTTTTCGAAATTTATTTTGATAATGGGATTTATCGGATATTCACTGTTGCGTTTCGCCCGCTGTACACACGCTTGATTCTCTTACGGAGACATATATATCCATGGGTTTTAAGATTCTTCCTAGTCAGCTATATTCCTAGGCGTTGAATATGTGGTGTTGGGTCCATTTCGTTGAGCAAGGAGTAGGTCTTGTCTATTACATATTTGGCTTATGGAAAGTTATCTGTGCTAATTTCAGTCTCTGGTTTTATGCAGCAACCCAACGCACCTTTTCCCATAAGCAAGCACTAGTTGGTTTTCTAAATTTGAGACCCTGTTCTGTTTTGTAATTCAGTTCATGTGTAGTCAAGTTTACATTCCGTGTATTAGTGATATCTTATGATGTTTCTTTTTCTGTGTGACGTAGTTCACGTAGAATCACCGTACCTGCATCCACTCACTATGCCGCTACGGGCCTGATGACACAGATTTCATTGCTGAGTGATATTGCATTGTACGTACGTGCCACAACATCTTTATCCAATTTTTGCTTTCTGGGATATTTACCTGATACTGTAGACGAGCTTCTTGTGAACACAGCCGTCCCAAATATTTGGGTGGCTGTCTGTTTTTGATTTTAATTTCCGTAAGCTATAGGACCATAAGTGGAAGTGCCATAGGCTGTGTTGCTTTGTTTCTTACGTGTTTCAGGAAACACCATACACTTCTCCAGGGTGGCTGCTGGCAATTTACATCCTGCCAATCAGCATAACAAGGCTCCCTGTTCTCCATATCCTGTCCTAACTTTCTGGATTTTACACTTTTTTCAGATGGCCCTTTTGCCCGGGGGGCAGTGAGACTTCATTGTAGTGCAGATTTCCTTTACAGGCTTGCTTGGTTGGCCAAAAAGGGCGTATGTGTTTTTTCCTGAATATATTCAGGAAAAAACGCATACGCCCTTTTTGGCCAAGTGCATCATTGTCGACGTTGTGCCTCTTTTCCTATGCTTTCAGGGCAATTCCAGTCTACCCCCTGCAATCGTTTTCCTGAAATTCTGCCCCGCTTTCAAGTCCCCTTCTCAGGCTTACTTCAATATATTTTTGGAGGATACCTGTCATTTATAACTCTGCAGGTTTGTGAATTACAGTGCCCCTGAGCTCCTTTCTTCAACTTGCTTTCTTGTGAGCTGGGCACAAAACCGCAGGATTGCTTCAGGCCCTAATCTGTTTCCGGCAGGGCACACTGAGCCTTTGTTTAATTCCTCTTCCTGGTGGGCAATGTGTGTTACATTTGCCCGTGCAGACACCTACAGCTAGTCTCTCATTGGTTCTCCCTATTCCTGTTCATCTTGCACAGAAATTGCAAGCTGTGCCAAAGAGGAGGTTAAAGGCACTGACTCTCCAAGCGGGGAGAGTGTTAGTAAAGCATCTGGAATGGTGAACCCGAGGACCAGGATACGAAAATTGAGATGCATTTTAAATCGTTTCCCAATCACACGGTGGAAGATACTCTGGGTTTCCCATGCATGTTTTAGCTGGAGGAAGTATCCCTTGAACCTGGAGAGTTGGGACCCATGGAATGGGTACCATGCAGTATGACTTCAAAGGGTCTGCATTTGCTCACCAAAACTCACCAATGCTATCAGCCTGAAGTGTCCAGCCTTATGTCTCAACGTGCTCTCGGTGTAGATGTGGTCAATCCCGGTTGCATCACATGCCCTGAGTGAATTATTTAAGAATTGCTCTCTATTTCACTGTCTTTGTGTTTTGTTTTCGAAATTTATTTTGATAATGGGATTTATCGGATTTTCACTGCTGCGTTTCGGCCGCTGTACACACCCTTGATTCTCTTACGGAGACATATATATCCATGGGTTTTAAGATTCTTCCTAGTCAGGTATATTCCTAGGCGTTGAATATGTGGTGTTGAGTCCATTTCGTTGAGCAAGGAGTAGGCCTTGTCTTTTACATATACGGCTTATGGAAAGTTATCTGTGCTAATTTCAGTCTCCGGTTTTATGCAACAGCCCAAGGCACCTTTCCCCATAAGCAAGCAATAGTTGGTTTTCTAAATTTGAGACCCTGTTCTGTTTTGTAATTCAGTTCATGCGTAGTCAAGTTTACATTCCGTGTATTAGTGATATCTTATGATGTTTCTTTTTCTGTGTGACGTAGTTCACGTAGAATCACCGTAACTGCATCCACTCACTATGCCGCTACGGGCCTGATGACACAGATTTCATTGCTGAGTGATACTGCATTGCACGTACATGCCACAACTTCTTTATCCATTTTTTGCTTTCTGGGATATTTACCTGGTACTGTAGACGAGCTTCTTGGGAACACAGCCGTCCCAAACTTTGGGGTGGCTCTCTGTTTTTGATTTTAATTTCCCTAAGGAATAGGACCATAAGTGCAATTGCCATAGGCTGTGTTGCTTTATTTCTTACGTGTTTCAGGAAACACCATACACTTCTCCAGTGTGGCTGTTCACAATTTACATCCTGCCAATCAGCATAACAAGGCACCCTGTTCTCCATATCCTGTCCTACCTTTCTGGATTTTACACTTTTTTCAGATGGCCCTTTTGCCGGGGGGCAGTGAGATTTCATTGTAGTGCAGATTTCCTTTACAGGCTTGCTCGGTTGGCCAAAAAGGGCGTATGCGTTTTTTCCTGAATATATTCAGGAAAAAACGCTTACGCCCTTTTTGGCCAAGTGCATCATTGTCGACGTTGTGCCTCTTTTCCTATGCTTTAAGGGAAATTCCAGTCTACCCCCTGCAATCGTTGTCCTGAAATTCTGCCCTGCTTTGAAGTCCCCTTCGCAGGCTTACTTCAATATATTTTTGGAGGATAGCTGTCATTTATAACTCTGCAGGTTTGTGAATTACAGTGCCCCTGAGCTCCTTTCTTCAACTCGCTTTCTTGTGAGCTGGGCACAAAACCGCAGGATTGCTTCAGGCCCTAATCTGTTTCCAGCAGGGCACACTGAGCCTTTGTTTAATTCCTCTTCCTGGTGGGCAATGAGCGTTACATTTGCCCGTGCAGACACCTACAGCTAGTCTCTCATTGGTTCTCCCTATTCCTGTTCATCTTGCACAGAAATTGCAAGCTGTGCCAAAGAGGAGGTTAAAGGCACTGACTCTCCAAGTGGGGAGAGTGTTAGTAAAGCATTTGGAATTGTGAACCCGAGGACCAGGATACGAAAACTGAGATGCATTTTAAATCGTTTCCCAATCACACGGTGGATGATACTCTGGGTTTCCCATGCATGTTTTAGCTGGAGGAAGAATCCCTTGAACCTTGAGAGTTGGGACCCATGGAATGGGTACCTTGCAGTATGACTTCAAAGGGTCTGCATTTGCTTAGTGAAACTCACCAATGTTATCAGCCTGAAGTGTCCAGCCTTATGTCTCAAACAGCTCTGGGTGTAGATGTGGTCAATCCCGGTTGCATCACATGCCCTGAGTGAATTATTTAACAATTGCTCTCTATTTCACTGTCTTTGTGTTTTGTTTTCGAAATTTATTTTGATAATGGGATTTATCGGATTTTCACTGCTGCGTTTCGGCCGCTGTACACACGCTTGATTCTCTTACGGAGACATATATATCCATGGGTTTTAAGATTCTTCCTAGTCAGGTATATTCCTAGGCGTTGAATATGTGATGTTGGGTCCATTTCGTTGAGCAAGGAGTAGGTCTTGTCTATTACATATTTGGCTTATGGAAAGTTATCTGTGCTAATTTCATTCTCTGGTTTTATGCAACAGCCAAGGCACCTTTCCCCATAAGCAAGCACTAGTTGGTTTTCTAAATTTGAGACCCTGTTCTGTTTTGTAATTCAGTTCATGTGTAGTCAAGTTTACATTCCGTGTATTAGTGATATCTTATGATGTTTCTTTTTCTGTGTGACGTAGTTCACGTAGAATCACCGTACCTGCATCCACTCACTATGCCGCTACGGGCCTGATGACACAGATTTCATTGCTGTGTGATACTGCATTGCACGTACGTGCCACAACTTCTTTATCCATTTTTTGCTTTCTGGGATATTTACCTGGTATTGTAGACGAGCTTCTTGGGAACACAGCCGTCCCAAACTTTGGGGTGGCTCTCTGTTTTTAATTTTAATTTCCCTAAGGAATAGGACCATATGTGCAATTGCCATAGGCTGTGTGGCTTTATTTCTTACGTGTTTCAGGAAACACCATACACTTCACCAGGGTGGCTGTTCACAATTTACATCCTGCCAATCAGCATAACAAGGCTCCCTGTTCTCCATAACCTGTCCTACCTTTCTGGATTTTACACTTTTTTCAGATGGCCCTTTTGCCGGGGGGCAGTGAGATTTCATTGTAGTGCAGATTTCCTTTACAGGCTTGCTCGGTTGGCCAAAAAGGGCGTATGCGTTTTTTCCTGAATATATTCAGGAAAAAACGCTTACGCCCTTTTTCGCCAAGCGCATCATTGTCGACGTTGTGCCTCTTTTCCTATGCTTTAAGGGAAATTCCAGTCTACCCCCTGCAATCGTTTTCCTGAAATTCTGCCCTGCTTTCAAGTCCCCTTCGCAGGCTTACTTAAATATACTTTTGGAAGATAGCTGTCATTTATAACTCTGCAGGTTTGTGAATTACAGTGCTCCTGAGCTCCTTTCTTCAAGTCGCTTTCTTGTGAGCTGGGCACAAAACCGCAGGATTGCTTAAGGCCCTAATCTGTTTCCAGCAGGGCACACTGAGCCTTTGTTTAATTCTTCTTCCTGGTGGGCAATGAGCGTTACATTTGCCCGTGCAGACACCTACAGCTAGTCTCTCATTGGTTCTCCCTATTCCTGTTCATCTTGCACAGAAATTGCAAGCTGTGCCAAAGAGGAGGTTAAAGGCACTGACTCTCCAAGTGGGGAGAGTGTTAGTAAAGCATCTGGAATTGTGAACCCGAGGACCAGGATACGAAAACTGAGATGCATTTTAAATCGTTTCCCAATCACACGGTGGACGATACTCTGGGTTTCCCATGCATGTTTTAGCTGGAGGAAGAATCCCTTGAACCTGGAGAGTTGGGACCCATGGAATGGGTACCTTGCAGTATGACTTCAAAGGGTCTGCATTTGCTTAGTGAAACTCACCAATGTTATCAGCCTGAAGTGTCCAGCCTTATGTCTCAACCAGCTCTGGGTGTAGATGTGGTCAATCCCGGTTGCATCACATGCCCTGAGTGAATTATTTAAGAATTGCTCTCTATTTCAATGTCTTTGTGTTTTGTTTTCGAAATTTATTTTGATAATGGGATTTATCGGATTTTCACTGCTGCGTTTCGGCCGCTGTACACACGCTTGATTCTCTTACGGAGACATATATATCCATGGGTTTTAAGATTCTTCCTAGTCAGGTATATTCCTAGGCGTTGAATATGTGGTGTTGGGTCCATTTCGTTGAGCAAGGAGTGGGTCTTGTCTATTACATATTTGGCTTATGGAAAGTTATCTGTGCTAATTTCAGTCTCTGGTTTTATGCAACAGCCCAAGGCACCTTTCCCCATAAGCAAGCACTAGTTGGTTTTCTAAATTTGAGACCCTGTTCTGTTTTGTAATTCAGTTCATGTGTAGTCAAGTTTACATTCCGTGTATTAGTGATATCTTATGATGTTTCTTTTTCTGTGTGACGTAGTTCACGTAGAATCACCGTACCTGCATCCACTCACTATGCCGCTACGGGCCTGATGACACAGATTTCAGTGCTGAGTGATACTGCATTGCACGTACGTGCCACAACTTCTTTATCCATTTTTTGCTTTCTGGGATATTTACCTGGTATTGTAGACGAGCTTCTTGGGAACACAGCCGTCCCAAACTTTGGGGTGGCTCTCTGTTTTTGATTTTAATTTCCCTAAGGAATAGGACCATAAGTGCAATTGCCATAGGCTGTGTTGCTTTATTTCTTACGTGTTTCAGGAAACACCATACACTTCTCCAGTGTGGCTGTTCACAATTTACATCCTGCCAATCAGCATAACAAGGCACCCTGTTCTCCATATCCTGTCCTACCTTTCTGGATTTTACACTTTTTTCAGATGGCCCTTTTGCCGGGGGGCAGTGAGATTTCATTGTAGTGCAGATTTCCTTTACAGGCTTGCTCGGTTGGCCAAAAAGGGCGTATGCGTTTTTTCCTGAATATATTCAGGAAAAAACGCTTACGCCCTTTTTGGCCAAGTGCATCATTGTCGACGTTGTGCCTCTTTTCCTATGCTTTAAGGGAAATTCCAGTCTACCCCCTGCAATCGTTGTCCTGAAATTCTGCCCTGCTTTGAAGTCCCCTTCGCAGGCTTACTTCAATATATTTTTGGAGGATAGCTGTCATTTATAACTCTGCAGGTTTGTGAATTACAGTGCCCCTGAGCTCCTTTCTTCAACTCGCTTTCTTGTGAGCTGGGCACAAAACCGCAGGATTGCTTCAGGCCCTAATCTGTTTCCAGCAGGGCACACTGAGCCTTTGTTTAATTCCTCTTCCTGGTGGGCAATGAGCGTTACATTTGCCCGTGCAGACACCTACAGCTAGTCTCTCATTGGTTCTCCCTATTCCTGTTCATCTTGCACAGAAATTGCAAGCTGTGCCAAAGAGGAGGTTAAAGGCACTGACTCTCCAAGTGGGGAGAGTGTTAGTAAAGCATTTGGAATTGTGAACCCGAGGACCAGGATACGAAAACTGAGATGCATTTTAAATCGTTTCCCAATCACACGGTGGATGATACTCTGGGTTTCCCATGCATGTTTTAGCTGGAGGAAGAATCCCTTGAACCTTGAGAGTTGGGACCCATGGAATGGGTACCTTGCAGTATGACTTCAAAGGGTCTGCATTTGCTTAGTGAAACTCACCAATGTTATCAGCCTGAAGTGTCCAGCCTTATGTCTCAACCAGCTCTGGGTGTAGATGTGGTCAATCCCGGTTGCATCACATGCCCTGAGTGAATTATTTAACAATTGCTCTCTATTTCACTGTCTTTGTGTTTTGTTTTCGAAATTTATTTTGATAATGGGATTTATCGGATTTTCACTGCTGCGTTTCGGCCGCTGTACACACGCTTGATTCTCTTACGGAGACATATATATCCATGGGTTTTAAGATTCTTCCTAGTCAGGTATATTCCTAGGCGTTGAATATGTGATGTTGGGTCCATTTCGTTGAGCAAGGAGTAGGTCTTGTCTATTACATATTTGGCTTATGGAAAGTTATCTGTGCTAATTTCATTCTCTGGTTTTATGCAACAGCCAAGGCACCTTTCCCCATAAGCAAGCACTAGTTGGTTTTCTAAATTTGAGACCCTGTTCTGTTTTGTAATTCAGTTCATGTGTAGTCAAGTTTACATTCCGTGTATTAGTGATATCTTATGATGTTTCTTTTTCTGTGTGACGTAGTTCACGTAGAATCACCGTACCTGCATCCACTCACTATGCCGCTACGGGCCTGATGACACAGATTTCATTGCTGTGTGATACTGCATTGCACGTACGTGCCACAACTTCTTTATCCATTTTTTGCTTTCTGGGATATTTACCTGGTATTGTAGACGAGCTTCTTGGGAACACAGCCGTCCCAAACTTTGGGGTGGCTCTCTGTTTTTAATTTTAATTTCCCTAAGGAATAGGACCATATGTGCAATTGCCATAGGCTGTGTGGCTTTATTTCTTACGTGTTTCAGGAAACACCATACACTTCACCAGGGTGGCTGTTCACAATTTACATCCTGCCAATCAGCATAACAAGGCTCCCTGTTCTCCATAACCTGTCCTACCTTTCTGGATTTTACACTTTTTTCAGATGGCCCTTTTGCCGGGGGGCAGTGAGATTTCATTGTAGTGCAGATTTCCTTTACAGGCTTGCTCGGTTGGCCAAAAAGGGCGTATGCGTTTTTTCCTGAATATATTCAGGAAAAAACGCTTACGCCCTTTTTCGCCAAGTGCATCATTGTCGACGTTGTGCCTCTTTTCCTATGCTTTAAGGGAAATTCCAGTCTACCCCCTGCAATCGTTTTCCTGAAATTCTGCCCTGCTTTCAAGTCCCCTTCGCAGGCTTACTTAAATATACTTTTGGAAGATAGCTGTCATTTATAACTCTGCAGGTTTGTGAATTACAGTGCTCCTGAGCTCCTTTCTTCAAGTCGCTTTCTTGTGAGCTGGGCACAAAACCGCAGGATTGCTTAAGGCCCTAATCTGTTTCCAGCAGGGCACACTGAGCCTTTGTTTAATTCTTCTTCCTGGTGGGCAATGAGCGTTACATTTGCCCGTGCAGACACCTACAGCTAGTCTCTCATTGGTTCTCCCTATTCCTGTTCATCTTGCACAGAAATTGCAAGCTGTGCCAAAGAGGAGGTTAAAGGCACTGACTCTCCAAGTGGGGAGAGTGTTAGTAAAGCATCTGGAATTGTGAACCCGAGGACCAGGATACGAAAACTGAGATGCATTTTAAATCGTTTCCCAATCACACGGTGGACGATACTCTGGGTTTCCCATGCATGTTTTAGCTGGAGGAAGAATCCCTTGAACCTGGAGAGTTGGGACCCATGGAATGGGTACCTTGCAGTATGACTTCAAAGGGTCTGCATTTGCTTAGTGAAACTCACCAATGTTATCAGCCTGAAGTGTCCAGCCTTATGTCTCAACCAGCTCTGGGTGTAGATGTGGTCAATCCCGGTTGCATCACATGCCCTGAGTGAATTATTTAAGAATTGCTCTCTATTTCAATGTCTTTGTGTTTTGTTTTCGAAATTTATTTTGATAATGGGATTTATCGGATTTTCACTGCTGCGTTTCGGCCGCTGTACACACGCTTGATTCTCTTACGGAGACATATATATCCATGGGTTTTAAGATTCTTCCTAGTCAGGTATATTCCTAGGCGTTGAATATGTGGTGTTGGGTCCATTTCGTTGAGCAAGGAGTGGGTCTTGTCTATTACATATTTGGCTTATGGAAAGTTATCTGTGCTAATTTCAGTCTCTGGTTTTATGCAACAGCCCAAGGCACCTTTCCCCATAAGCAAGCACTAGTTGGTTTTCTAAATTTGAGACCCTGTTCTGTTTTGTAATTCAGTTCATGTGTAGTCAAGTTTACATTCCGTGTATTAGTGATATCTTATGATGTTTCTTTTTCTGTGTGACGTAGTTCACGTAGAATCACCGTACCTGCATCCACTCACTATGCCGCTACGGGCCTGATGACACAGATTTCAGTGCTGAGTGATACTGCATTGCACGTACGTGCCACAACTTCTTTATCCATTTTTTGCTTTCTGGGATATTTACCTGGTATTGTAGACGAGCTTCTTGGGAACACAGCCGTCCCAAACTTTGGGGTGGCTCTCTGTTTTTGATTTTAATTTCCCTAAGGAATAGGACCATAAGTGCAATTGCCATAGGCTGTGTTGCTTTATTTCTTACGTGTTTCAGGAAACACCATACACTTCACCAGGGTGGCTGTTCACAATTTACATCCTGCCAATCAGCATAACAAGGCTCCCTGTTCTCCATAACCTGTCCTACCTTTCTGGATTTTACACTTTTTTCAGATGGCCCTTTTGACGGGGGGCAGTGAGATTTCATTGTAGTGCAGATTTCCTTTACAGGCTTGCTCAGTTGGCCAAAAAGGGCGTATGCGTTTTTTCCTGAATATATTCAGGAAAAAACGCGTACGCCCTTTTTGGCCAAGTGCATCATTGTCGACGTTCTGCCTCTTTTCCTATGCTTTAAGGGCAATTCCAGTCTACCCCCTGCAATCGTTTTCCTGAAATTCTGCCCTGCTTTCAAGTCCCCTTCGCAGGCTTACTTAAATATACTTTTGGAAGATAGCTGTCATTTATAACTCTGCAGGTTTGTGAATTACAGTGCTCCTGAGCTCCTTTCTTCAAGTCGCTTTCTTGTGAGCTGGGCACAAAACCGCAGGATTGCTTAAGGCCCTAATCTGTTTCCAGCAGGGCACACTGAGCCTTTGTTTAATTCCTCTTCCTGGTGGGCAATGAGCGTTACATTTGCCCGTGCAGACACCTACAGCTAGTCTCTCATTGGTTCTCCCTATTCCTGTTCATCTTGCACAGAAATTGCAAGCTGTGCCAAAGAGGAGGTTAAAGGCACTGACTCTCCAAGCAGGGAGAGTGTTAGTAAAGCATCTGGAATGGTGAACCCGAGGACCAGGATACGAAAACTGAGATGCATTTTAAATCGTTTCCCAATCACACGGTGGACGATACTCTGGGTTTCCCATGCATGTTTTAGCTAGAGGAAGAATCCCTTGAACCTGGAGAGTTGGGACCCATGGAATGGGTACCATGCAGTATGACTTCAAAGGGTCTACATTTGCTCACCGAAACTCACCAATGCTATCAGCCTGAAGTGTCCAGCCTTATGTCTCAACCAGCTCTGGGTGTAGATGTGGTCAATCCCAGTTGCATCACATGCCCTGAGTGAATTATTTAAGAATTGCTCTCTATTTCACTGTCTTTGTGTTTTGTTTTCGAAATTTATTTTGATAATGGGATTTATCGGATTTTCACTGCTGCATTTCGGCCGCTGTACACACCCTTGATTCTCTTACGGAGACATATATATCCATGGGTTTTAAGATTCTTCCTAGTCAGGTATATTCCTAGGCGTTGAATATGTGGTGTTGAGTCCATTTCGTTGAGCAAGGAGTAGGTCTTCTCTATTACATATTTGGCTTATGGAAAGTTATCTGTGCTAATTTCAGTCTCTGGTTTTATGCAACACCCCTACGCACCTTTCCCCATAAGCAAGCACAAGTTGGTTTTCTAAATTTGAGACCCTGTTCTGTTTTGTAATTCAGTTCATGTGTAGTCAAGTTTACATTCCGTGTATTAGTGATATCTTATGATGTTTCTTTTTCTGTGTGACGTAGTTCACGTAGAATCACCGTACCTGCATCCACTCACTATGCCGCTCCGGGCCTGATGACACAGATTTCATTGCTGAGTGATATTGCATTGTACGTACGTGCCACAACTTCTTTATCCATTTTTGGCTTTCTGGGATATTTACCTGATACTGTAGACGAGCTTCTTGTGAACACAGCCGTCCCAAATATTGGGGTGGCTGTCTGTTTTTGATTTTAATTTCCGTAAGCTATAGGACCATAAGTGGAAGTGCCATAGGCTGTGTTGCTTTGTTTCTTACGTGTTTCAGGAAACACCATAAAATTCTCCAGGGTGGCTGCTGGCAATTTACATCCTGCCAATCAGCATAACAAGGCTCCCTGTTCTCCATATCCTGTCCTACCTTTCTGGATTTTACACTTTTTTCAGATGCCCCTTTTGCCTGGGGGGGCAGTGAGATTTCATTGTAGTGCAGATTTCCTTTACAGGCTTGCTTGGTTGGCCTAAAAGGGCGAATGCGTTTTTTCCTGAATATATTCAGGAAAAAACGCATACGCCCTTTTTGGCCAAGTGCATCATTGTCGCGGTTCTGCCTCTTTTCCTATGCTTACAGGGCAATTCCAGTCTACCCCCTGCAATCGTTTCCTGAAATTCTGCCCCGCTTTCAAGTCCCCTTCGCAGGCTTACTTCAATATATTTTTGGAGGATAGCTGTCATTTATAACTCTGCAGGTTTGTGAATTACAGTGCCCCTGAGCTCCTTTCTTCAACTCGCTTTCTTGTGAGCTGGGCACAAAACCGCAGGATTGCTTCAGGCCCTAATCTGTTTCCGGCAGGGCACGCTGAGCCTTTGGTTAATTCCTCTTCCTGGTGGGAAATGAGCATTACATTTGCCCGTGCAGACACCTACAGCTAGTCTCTCATTGGTTCTCCCTATTCCTGTTCATCTTGCACAGAAATGGCAAGCTGTGCCAAACAGGAGGTTAAAGGCACTGACTCTCCAAGCGGGGAGAGTGTTAGTAAAGCATCTGGAATGGTGAACCCGAGGACCAGGATACGAAAACTGAGATGCATTTTAAATCGTTTCCCAATCACACGGTGGACGATACTCTGGGTTTCCCATGCATGTTTTAGCTGGAGGAAGAATGCCTTGAACCTGGAGAGTTGGGACCCATGGATTGGGTACCATGCAGTATGACTTCAAAGGGACTGCATTTGCTCACCAAAACTCACCAATGTTATCAGCCTGAAGTGACCAGCCTTATGTCTCAACCAGCTCTGGGTGTAGATGTGGTCTATCCTGGTTGCATCACATGCCCTGAGTGAATTATTTAAGAATTGCTCTCTATTTCACTGTCTTTGTGTTTTGTATTCGAAATTTATTTTGATAATGGGATTTATCGGATTTTCACTGCTGCGTTTATGCCGCTGTACACACGCTTGATTCTCTTACGGAGACATATAAATCCATGGGTTTTAAGATTCTTCCTAGTCAGGTATATTCCTAGGGGTTGAATATGTGGTGTTGAGTCCATTTCGTTGAGCAAGGAGTAGGTCTTGTCTATTACATATTTGGCTTATGGAATGTTATCTGTGCTAATTTCAGTCTCTGGTTTTATGCAGCACCCCAAGGCACCTTTCCCCATAAGCAAGCACTAGTTGGTTTTCTAAATTTGTGACCCTGTTCTGTTTGTAATTCAGTTCATCTGTAGTCAAGTTTACATTCCGTGTATTAGTGATATCTTATGATGTTTCTTTTTCTGTGTGACGTAGTTCACGTAGAATCACCGTACGTGCATCCACTCACCATGCCGCTACGGGCCTGATGACACAGATTTCATTGCTGAGTGATATTGCATTGCACGTACGTGCCACAACTTCTTTATCCATTGTTTGCTTTCTGGGATATTTACCTGATAATGTAGACGAGCTTCTTGTGAACACAGCCGTCCCAAATATTGGGGTGGCTGTCTGTTTTTGATTTTAATTTCCGTAAGCTATAGGACCATAAGTGGAAGTGCCATAGGCTGTGTTGCTTTGTTTCTTACGTGTTTCAGGAAACACCATACACTTCTCCAGGGTGGCTGCTGGCAATTTACATCGTGCCAATCAGCATAACAAGGCTCCCTGTTCTCCATATCCTGTCCTACCTTTCTGGATTTTACACTTTTTTTCAGATGGCCCTTTTGCCCGGGGGGCAGTGAGACTTCGTTGTGGTGCAGATTTCCTTTACAGGCTTGCTTGGTTGGCCAAAAAGGGCATATGCATTTTTTCCTGAACATATTCAGGAAAAAACGCATACGCACTTTTTGTCCAAGTGCATCATTGTCGACGTTCTGCCTCTTTTCCTATGCTTTCAGGGCAATTCCAGTCTACCCCTACAATCGTTTTCCTGAAATTCTGCCCCACTTTCAAGTCCCCTTCGCAGGCTTACTTCAATATATTTTTGGAGGATAGCTGTCATTTATAACTCTGCAGGTTTGTGAATTACAGTGCACCTGAGCTCCTTTCTTCAACTCGCTTTCTTGTGAGCTGGGCACAAAACCGCAGGATTGATTCAGGCCCTAATCTGTTTCCGGCAGGGCACACTGAGCCTTTGGTTAATTCCTCTTCCTGGTCGGCAATGAGCGTTACATTTGCCCGTGCAGACACCTATAGCTAGTCTCTCATTGTTTCTCCCTAATCCTGTTCATCTTGCACAGAAATTGCAAGCTGTGCCAAAGAGGATGTTAAAGGCACTGACTCTCCAAGCAGGGAGAGTGTTAGTAAAGCATCTGGAATGGTAAACCCGAGGACCAGGATACGAAAACTGAGATGCATTTTAAATCGTTTCCCCATCACACGGTGGACCATACTGTGGGTTTCCCATGCATGTTTTAGCTGGAGGAAGAATCCCTTGAACCTGAAGAGTTGGGACCCATGGAATAGGTACCATGCAGTATGACTTCAAAGGGTCTGCATTTGCTCACCGAAACTCACAAATGCTATCAGCCTGTAGTGTCCAGCCTTATGTCTCAACCAGCTCTGGGTGTAGATGTGGTCAATCCCGGTTGCATCACATGCCCTGAGTGAATTATTTAAGAATCGCTCTCTATTTCAGTCTTTGTGTTTTGTTTTCGAAATTTATTTTGATAATGGGATTTATCGGATTATCACTGCTGCGTATCGGCCGCTGTACCCACGCTTGATTCTCTTACGGAGACATATATAACCATGGGTTTTAAGATTCTTCCTAGTCAGGTATATTCCTAGGCGTTGAATATGTGGTGTTGAGTCCATTTCGTTGAGCAAGGAGTAGGTCTTGTCTATTACATATTTGTCTTATGGAAAGTTATCTGTACTAATTTCAGTCTCTGGTTTTATGCAGCACCCCAAGGCACCTTTCCCCATAAGCAAGCACTAGTTGGTTTTCTAAATTTGAGACCCTGTTCTGTTTTGTAATTCAGTTCATGTGTAGTCAAGTTTACATTCCGTGTATTAGTGATATCTTATGAGGTTTCTTTTTCTGTGTGACGTAGTTCACGTAGAATCACCATACCTGCATCCACTCACTATGCCGCTACGGGCCTGATGACACAGATTTCATTGCTGAGTGATATTTCATTGTACGTACGTGCCACAACTTCTTTATCCATTTTTTGCTTTCTGGGATATTTACCTGATACTGTAGACGAGCTTCTTGTGAACACAGCCGTCCCAAATATTGGGGTGGCTGTCTGTTTTTGATTTTAATTTCCGTAAGCTATAGGACCATAAGTGGAAGTGCCATAGGCTGTGTTGCTTTGTTTCTTACGTGTTTCAGGAAACACCATACACTTCTCCAGGGTGGCTGCTGGCAATTTACATCCTGCCAATCAGCATAACAAGGCTCCCTGTTCTCCATATCCTGTCCTACATTTCTGGATTTTACACTTTTTTCAGATTGCCCTTTTGCCCGGGGGGCAGTGAGACTTCATTGTAGTGCAGATTTCCTTTACAGGCTTGCTTGGTTGGCCAAAAAGTGCGTATGCGTTTTTTCCTGAATATATTCAGGAAAAAACGCATACGCACTTTTTGGCCAACTGCATCATTGTCGACGTTGTGCCTCTTTTCCTATGCTTTCAGGGCAATTCCAGTCTACCCCCTGCAATCGTTTTCCTGAAATTCTGCCCCGCTTTCAAGTCCCCTTCGCAGGCTTACTTCAATATATTTTTGGAGGATAGCTGTCATTTATAACTCTGCAGGTTTGTGAATTACAGTGCCCCTGAGCTCCTTTCTTCAACTCGCTTTCTTGTGAGCTGGGCACAAAACCGCAGGATTGCTTCAGGCCCTAATCTGTTTTCAGCAGGGCACGCTGAGCCTTTGTTTAATTCCTCTTCCTGGTCGGCAATCAGCGTTACATTTGCCCGTGCAGACACCTACAGCTAGTCTCTCATTGGTTCTCCCTATTCCTGTTCATCTTGCACAGAAATTGCAAGCTGTGCCAAACAGGAGGTTAAAGGCACTGACTCTCCAAGCGTGGAGAGTTTTAGTAAAGCATCTGGAATGGTGAACCTGAGGACCAGGATACGAAACCTGAGATGCATTTTAAATCGTTTCCCAATCACACGGTGGATGATACTCTGGGTTTCCCATGCATGTTTTAGCTGGAGGAAGAATCACTTGAACCTGGAGAATTGGGACCCATGGAATGGGTACCATGCAGTATGACTTCAAAGGGTCTGCATTTGCTCACCGAAACTCACCAATGCTATCAGTCTGAAGTGTCCAGCCTTATGTGTCAACCAGCTCTGGGTGTAGATGAGGTCCATCCCGGTTGCATCACATGCCCTGAGTGAATTATTTAAGAATTGCTCTCTATTTAACTGTCTTTGTGTTTTGTTTTCGAAATTTATTTAGATAATGGGATTTATCGGATTTTCACTGCTGCGTTTCGGCCGCTGTACACATGCTTGATTCTCTTATGGAGACATATATATCCATGGGTTTTAAGATTCTTCCTAGTCAGGTATATTCCTAGGCGTTGAATATGTGGTGTTGAGTCCATTTCGTTGAGCAAGGAGTAGGTCTTGTCTATTACATATTTGGCTTATGGAAAGTTATCTGTGCTAATTTCAGTCTCTGGTTTTATGCAGCACCCCATGGCACCTTTCCCCATAAGCAAGCACTAGTTGGTTTTCTAAATTTGAGACCCTGTTCTGTTTTGTAATTCAGTTCATGTGTAGTCAAGTTTACATTCCGTGTATTCGTGATATCTTATGATGTTTCTTTTTCTGTGTGACGTATTTCACGTAGAATCACCGTGCCTGCATCCACTCACTATGCCGCTACGGGCCTGATGACACAGATTTCATTGCTGAGTGATACTGCATTGCACGTACGTGCCGCAACTTCTTTATCCATTTTTTGCTTTCTGGGATATTTACCTGATACTGTAGACGAGCTTCTTGTGAACACAGCCGTCCCAAATATTGGGGTGGCTGTCTGTTTTTGATTTTAATTTCCGTAAGCTATAGGACCATAAGTGGAAGTGCCATAGGCTGTGTTGCTTTGTTTCTTACTACGTGTTTCAGGAAACACCATACACTTCTCCAGTGTGGCTGCTGGCAATTTACATCCTGCCAATCAGCATAACAAGGCTCCCTGTTCTCCATATCCTGTCCTACCTTTCTGGATTTTACACTTTTTTCAGATGGCCCTTTTGCCTGGGGGGCAGTGAGACTTCATTGTAGTGCAGATTTCCTTTACAGGCTTGCTTGGTTGGCCAAAAAGGGCGTATGCGTTTTTTCCTGAATATATTCAGGAAAAAACGCATACGCCCTTTTTGGCCAAGTGCATCATTGTCGACGTTCTGCCTCTTTTCCTATGCTTTCAGGGCAATTCCAGTCTACCCCCTGCAATGGTTTTCCTGAAACTCTGCCCTGCTTTCAAGTCCCCTTAACAGGCTTACTTCAATATATTTTTGGAGGATAGCTGTCATTTATAACTCTGCAGGTTTGTGAATTACAGTGCACCTGAGCTCCTTTCTTCAACTCGCTTTCATGTGAGCTGGGCACAAAACCGCAGGATTGCTTCAGGCCCTAATCTGTTTCCGGCAGGGCACGCTGAGCCTTTGTTTAATTCCTCTTCCTTGTGGGCAATGAGCGTTACATTTGCCCGTGCATACACCTACAGGTAGTCTCTCATTGGTTCTCCCTATTCCTGTTCATCGTGCACAGAAATTGCAAGCTGTGCCAAACAGGAGGTTAAAGCACTGACTCTCCAAGCGGGGAGAGTGTTAGTAAAGCATCTGGAATGGTGAACCCGAGGACCAGGATACGAAAACTGAGATGCATTTTAAATCGTTTCCCAATCACACGGTGGACGATACTCTGGGTTTCCCATGCATGTTTTAGCTGGAGGAAGAATCCCTTGAACCTGGAGAGTTGGAACCCAAGGAATGGGTACCATGCAGTATGACTTCAAAGGGTCTGCATTTGCTCACCGAAACTCACCAATGCTATCAGCCTGAAGTGTCCAGCCTTATGTCTCAACCAGCTCTGGGTGTAGATGTGGTCAATCCCGGTTGCATCACATGCCCTGAGTGAATTATTTAAGAATTGCTCTCTATTTCACTGTCTTTGTGATTTGTTTTCGAAATTTATTTTGATAATGGGGTTTATCGGATTTTCACTGCTGCGTTTCGGCCGCAGTACACACGCTTGATTCTCTTACGGAGACATATATATCCATGGGTTTTAAGATTCTTCCTAGGCAGGTATATTCCTAGGCGTTGAATATGTTGTGTTGGGTCCATTTCGTTGAGCAAGGAGTAGGTCTTGTCTATTACATATTTGGCTTATGGAAAGTTATCTGTGCTAATTTCAGCCTCTGGTTTTATGCAGCACCCCAAGGCACCTTTCCCCATAAACAAGCACTAGTTGGTTTTCTAAATTTGAGACCCTGTTCTGTTTTGTAATTCAGTTCATGTGTAGTCAAGTTTACATTCCGTGTATTAGTGATATCTTATGAAGTTTCTTTTTCTGTGTGACGTAGTTCACGTAGAATCACCGTACCTGCATCCACTCACTATGCCGCTACGGGCCTGATGACACAGAATTCATTGCTGAGTGATATTGCATTGTACGTACGTGCCACAACTTCTTTATCCATTTTTTGCTTTCTGGGATATTTACCTGATACTGTAGACGAGCTTCTTGTGAACACAGCCGTCCCAAATATTGGGGTGGCTGTCTGTTTTTGATTTTAATTTCCGTAAGCTATAGGACCATAAGTGGAAGTGCCATAGGCTGTGTTGCTTTGTTTCTTACGTGTTTCAGGAAACACCATACACTTCTCCAGGGTGGCTGCTGGCAATTTACATCCTGCCAATCAGCATAACAAGGCTCCCTGTTCTCCATATCCTGTCCTACCTTTCTGGATTTTACACTTTTTTCAGATGGCCCTTTTGCCCGGGAGGCAGTGAGACTTCATTGTAGTACAGATTTCCTTTACTGGGTTGCTTGGTTGGCCAAAAAGGGCGTATGCGTTTTTTCCTGAATATATTCAGGAAAAAACGCATACGCCCTTTTTGGCCAAGTGCATCATTGTCGACGTTGTGCCTCTTTTCCTCTGCTTTCAGGGCAATTCCAGTCTACCCCCTGCAATCGTTTTCCTGAAATTCTGCCCCGCTTTCAAGTCCCCTTCGCAGGCTTACTTCAATATATTTTTGGAGGATAGCTGTCATTTATAACTCTGCAGGTTTGTGAAGTACAGTGCCCCCGAGCTCCTTTCTTCAACTCGCTTTCTTGTGAGCTGGGCACAAAACCGCAGGATTGCTTCAGGCCCAAATCTGTTTCCAGCAGGGCACACTGAGCCTTTGTTTAATTCCTCTTCCTGGTGGGCAATGAGCGTTACATTTGCCCGTGCAGACACCTACAGCTAGTCTCTCATTGGTTCTCCCTATTCCTGTTGATCTTGCACAGAAATTGCAAGCTGTGCGAAACAGGAGGTTAAAGGCACTGACTCTCCAAGCGGGGAGAGTGTTAGTAAAGCATCTGGAATGGTGAACCTGAGGACCAGGATACGAAAACTGAGATGCATTTTAAATCGTATCCCAATCACAGGGTGGACGATACTCTGGGTTTCCCATGCATGTTTTAGCTGGAGGAAGAATGCCTTGAACCTGGAGAGTTGGGACCATGGAATGGGTACCATGCAGTATGACTTCAAAGGGTCTGCATTTGCTCACCGAAACTCACCAGTGCTATCAGCCTGAAGTGTCCAGCCTTATGTCTCAACCAGCTCTTGGTGTAGATGTGGTCAATCCCGGTTGCATCACATGCTCTGAGTGAATTATTTAAGAATTGCTGTCTATTTCACTGTCTTTGTGATTTGTTTTCGAAATTTATTTTGATAATGAGATTTATCGGATTTTCACTGCTGCGTTTCGGCCGCTGTACACACGCTTGATTCTCTTATGGAGACATATATATCCATGGGTTTTAAGATTCTCCCTAGTCAGGTATATTCCTAGGCGTTGAATATGTGGTGTTGAGTCCATTTCGTTGAGCAAGGAGTAGGTCTTGTCTATTACATATTTGTCTTATGGAATGTTATCTGTGCTAATTTCAGTCTCTGGTTTTATGCAGGACCCCAACGCACCTTTCCCCATAAGCAAGCACTAGTTGGTTTTCTAAATTTGAGACCCTGTTCTGTTTTGTAATTCAGTTCATGTGTAGTCAAGTTTACATTCCGTGTATTAGTGATATCTTATGATGTTTCTTTTTCTGTGTGACGTAGTTCACCTAGAATCACCGTACCTGCATCCACTCACTATGCCGCTACGGGCCTGATGACACAGATTTCATTGCTGAGTGATATTGCATTGCACGTACGTGCCACAACTTCTTTATCCATTTTTTGCTTTCTGGGATATTTACCTGATACTGTAGACGAGCTTCTTGTGAACACAGCCGTCCCAAATATTGGGGTGGCTGTCTGTTTTTGATTTTAATTTCCGTAAGCTATAGGACCATAAGTGGAAGTGCCATAGGCTGTGTTGCTTTGTTTCTAACGTGTTTCAGGAAACACCATACACTTCTCCAGGGTGGCTGCTGGCAATTTACATCCTGCCAATCAGCATAACAAGGCTCCCTGTTCTCCATATCCTGTCCTACCTTTCTGGATTTTACACTTTTTTCAGATGGCCCTTTTGCCCGGGGGTGCAGTGAGATTTCATTGTAGTGCAGATTTCCTTTACAGGCTTGCTTGGTTGGCCAAAAAGGGCGTATGCGTTTTTTCGTGAATATATTCAGGAAAAAACGCATACGCCCTTTTTGGCCAAGTGCATAATTGTCGACGTTGTGCCTCTTTTCCTATGCTTTCAGGGCAATTCCAGTCTACCCCCTGCAATCGTTTTCCTGAAATTCAGCCCCGCTTTCAAGTCCCCTTCGCAGGCTTACTTCAATATATTTTTGGAGGATAGCTGTCATTTATAACTCTGCAGGTTTGTGCAGTACAGTGCCCCTCAGCTCCTTTCTTCAACTCGCTTTCTTGTGAGCTGGGCACAAAACCGCAGGATTGCTTCAGGCCCTAATCTGTTTCCAGCAGGGCACACTGATCCTTTGTTTAATTCCTCTTCCTGGTGGGCAATGAGCGTTACATTTGCCCGTGCAGACACCTACAGCTAGTCTCTCATTGGTTCTCCCTATTCCTGTTCATCTTGCACAGAAATTGCAAGCTGTGCCAAACAGGAGGTTAAAGGCACTGACTCTCCAAGCGGGGAGAGTGTTAGTAAAGCATCTGGCATGGTGAACCCGAGGACCAGGATACAAAAACTGAGATGCATTTTAAATCATTTCCCAATCACACGGTGGACGATACTCTGGGTTTCCCATGCATGTTTTAGCTGGAGGAAGAATGCCTTGAACCTGGAGAGTTGGGACCCATGGAATGGGTACCATGCAGTATGACTTCAAAGGGTCTGCATTTGCTCACCGAAACTCACCAGTGCTATCAGCCTGAAGTGTCCAGCCTTATGTCTCAACCAGCTCTGGGTGTAGATGTGGTCAATCCCGGTTGCATCACATGCTCTGAGTGAATTATTTAAGAATTGCTCTCTATTTCACTGTCTTTGTGATTTGTTTTCGAAATTTATTTTGATAATGGGATTTATCGGATTTTCACTGCTGCGTTTCGGCCGCTGTACACACGCTTGATTCTCTTACGGAGACATATATATCCATGGGTTTTAAGATTATTCCTAGTAAGGTATATTCCTAGGCGTTGAATATGTGGTGTTGAGTCCATTTCGTTGAGCAAGGAGTAGGTCTTGTCTATTACATATTTGGCTTATGGAATGTTATCTGTGCTAATTTCAGTCTCTGGTTTTATGCAGCACCCCAACGCACCTTTCCCCATAAGCAAGCACTAGTTGGTTTTCTAAATTTGAGACCCTGTTCTGTTTTGTAATTCAGTTCATGTGTAGTCAAGTTTACATTCCGTGTATTAGTGATATCTTATGATGTTTCTTTTTCTGTGTGACGTAGTTCACGTAGAATCACCGTACCTGCATCCACTCACTATGCCGCTACGGGCCTGATGACACAGATTTCATTGCTGAGTGATATTGCATTGCACGTACGTGCCACAACTTCTTTATCCATTTTTTGCTTTCTGGGATACTTAGCTGATACTGTAGACGAGCTTCTTGTGAACACAGCCGTCCCAAATATTGGGGCGGCTGTCTCTTTTTGATTTTAATTTCCGTAAGCTATAGGACCTTAAGTGGAAGTGCCATAGGCTGTGTTGCTTTGTTTCTTACGTATTTCAGGAAACACCATACACTTCTCCAGGGTGGCTGCTGGCAATTTACATCCTGCCAATCAGCATAACAAGGCTCCCTGTTCTCCATATCCTGTCCTAACTTTCTGGATTTTACACTTTTTTCAGATGGCCCTTTTGCCCGGGGGGGCAGTGAGATTTCATTGTAGTGCAGATTTCCTTTACAGGCTTGCTTGGTTGGCCAAAAAGGGCGTATGCGTTTTTTCCTGAGTATATTCAGGAAAAAACGCATACGCCCTTTTTGGCCAAGTGCATCATTGTCGACGTTGTGCCTCTTTTCCTATGCTTTCAGGGCAATTCCAGTCTACCCCCTGCAATCGTTTTCCTGAAATTCATCACCGCTTTCAAGTCCCCTTCGCAGGCTTACTTCAATATATTTTTGGAGGATAGCTGTCATTTATAACTCTGCAGGTTTGTGAATTACAGTGCCCCTGAGCTCCTTTCTTTAACTCGCTTTCTTGTGAGCTGGGCACAAAACCACAGCATTGCTTCAGGCCCTAATCTGTTTCCGGCAGGGCACGATGAGCCTTTTTTAATTCCTCTTCCTGGTGGGAAATGAGCGTTACATTTGCCCGTGCAGACACCTACAGCTAGTCTCTCATTGGTTCTCCCTATTCCTGTTCATCTTGCACAGAAATTGCAAGCTGTGCCAAAGAGGAGGTTAAAGGCACTGACTCTCCATGCGGGGAGAGTGTTAGTAAAGCATCTGGAATGGTGAACCCGAGGACCAGGATACGAAAACTGAGATGCATTTTAAATCGTTTCCCAATCACACGGTAGACGATACTCTGTGTTTCCCATGCATGTTTTAGCTGGAGGAAGAATGACTTCAACCTGAAGAGTTGGGACCCATGGAATGGGTACCATGCAGTATGACTTCAAAGGGTCTGCGTTTGCTCACCGAAACTCACCAATGCTATCAGCCTGAAGTGTCCAGCCTTATGTCTCAACCAGCTCTGGGTGTAGATGTGGTCAATCCCGGTTGCATCACATGCTCTGAGTGAATTATTTAAGAATTGCTCTCTATTTCACTGTCTTTGTGTTTTGTTTTCGAAATTTATTTTGATAATGGGATTTATCGGATTTTCACTGCTGCGTTTCGGCCGCTGTACACACGCTTGATTCTCTTACGGAGACATATATATCCATGGGTTTTAAGATTCTTCCTAGTCAGGTATATTCCTAGGCGTTGAATATGTGGTGTTGGGTCCATTTCGCTGAGCAAGGAGTAGGTCTTGTCTATTACATATTTGGCTTATGGAAAGTTATCTGTGCTAATTTCAGTCTCTGGTTTTATGCAGCACCCCAAGGCACCTTTCACCATAAGCAAGCACTAGTCGGTTTTCTAAATTTGAGACCCTGTTCTGTTTTGTAATTCAGTTCATGTGTAGTCAAGTTTACATTAAGTGTATTAGTGATATCTTATGATGTTTCTTTTTCTGTGTGACGTAGTTCACGTAGAATCACCGTACCTGTGTCCACTCACTATGCCGCTACGGGCCTGATGGCACAGATTTCATTGCTGAGTGATATTGCATTGTACGTACGTGCCACAACATCTTTATCCATTTTTTGCTTTCTGGGATATTTACCTGATACTGTAGACGAGCTTCTTGTGAACACAGCCGTCCCAAATATTGGGGTGGCTGTCTGTTTTTGATTTTAATTTCTGTAAGCTATAGGACCATAAGTGGAAGTGCCATAGGCTGTGTTGCTTTGTTTCTTACGTGTTTCAGGAAACACCATACACTTCTCCAGGGTGGTGCTGGCAATTTACATCCTGCCAATCAGCAAAACAAGGCTCCCTGTTCTCCATATCCTGTCCTACCTTTCTGGATTTTACACTTTTTTCAGATGGCCCTTTTGCCCGGGGGTGCAGTGAGATTTCATTGTAGTGCAGATTTCCTTTACAGGCTTGCTTGGTTGGCCAAAAAGGGCGTATGCGTTTTTTCCTGAATATATTCAGGAAAAAACGCATACGCCCTTTTTGGCCAAGTGCATCATTGTCAACGTTCTGCCTCTTTTCCTATGCTTTCAGGGCAATTCCAGTGTACCCCCTGCAATCGTTTTCCTGAAATTCTGCCCCGCTTTCAAGTCCCCTTCGCAGGCTTACTTCAATATATTTTTGGAGGATAGCTGTCATTTATAACTCTGCAGGTTTGTGAATTACAGTGCCCCTGAGCTCCTTTCTTTAACTCGCTTTCTTGTGAGCTGGGCACAAAACCGCAGCATTGCTTCAGGCCCTAATCTGTTTCCGGCAGGGCACGATGAGCCTTTGTTTAATTCCTCTTCCTGGTGGGCAATGAGCGTTACATTTGCCCGTGCAGACACCTACAGCTAGTCTCTCATTGGTTCTCCCTATTCCTGTTCATCTTGCACAGAAATTGCAAGCTGTGCCAAACAGGTGGTTAAAGGCAGTGACTCTCCAAGCGGGGAGAGTGTTAGTAAAGCATCTGGAATGGTGAACCCGAGGACCAGGATACGAAAACTGAGATGCATTTTAAATCGTTTCCCAATCACACGGTAGACGATACTCTGTGTTTCCCATGCATGTTTTAGCTGGAGGAAGAATGACTTGAACCTGAAGAGTTGGGACCCATGGAATGGGTACCATGCAGTATGACTTCAAAGGGTCTGCATTTGCTCACCGAAACTCACCAATGCTATCAGCCTGAAGTGTCCAGCCTTATGTCTCAACCAGCTCTGGGAGTAGATGTGGTCAATCCCGGTTGCATCACATGCTCTGAGTGAATTATTTAAGAATTGCTCTCTATTTCACTGTCTTTGTGTTTTGTTTTCGAAATTTATTTTGATAATGGGATTTATCGGATTTTCACTGCTGCGTTTCGGCCGCTGTACACACGCTTGATTCTCTTACGGAGACATATATATCCATGGGTTTTAAGATTCTTCCTAGTCAGGTATATTCCTAGGCGTTGATTATGTGGTGTTGAGTCCCTTTCGTTGAGCAAGGAGTAGGTCTTGTCTATTACATATTTGGCATATGGAAAGTTATCTGTGCTAATTTCAGTCTCTGGTTTTATGCAGCACCCCAAGGCACCTTTCACCATAAGCAAGCACTAGTCGGTTTTCTAAATTTCAGACCCTGTTCTGTTTTGTAATTCAGTTCATGTGTAGTCAAGTTTACATTACGTGTATTAGTGATATCTTATGATGTTTCTTTTTCTGTGTGACGTAGTTCACGTAGAATCACCGTACCTGCATCCACTCACTATGCCGCTACGGGCCTGATGACACAGATTTCATTGCTGAGTGATATTGCATTGCACGTACGTGCCACAACTTCTTTATCCATTTTTTTCTTTCTGGGATATTTACCTGATACTGTAGACGAGCTTCTTGTGAACACAGCCGTCCCAAATATTGGGGTGGCTGTCTGTTTTTGATTTTAATTTCTGTAAGCTATAGGACCATAAGTGGAAGTGCCATAGGCTGTGTTGCTTTGTTTCTTACGTGTTTCAGGAAACACCATACACTTCTCCAGGGTGGCTGCTGGCAATTTACATCCTGCCAATCAGCATAACAAGGCTCCCTGTTCTCCATATCCTGTCCTACCTTTCTGGATTTTACACTTTTTTCAGATGGCCCTTTTGCCCGGGGGTGCAGTGAGATTTCATTGTAGTGCAGATTTCCTTTACAGGCTTGCTTGGTTGGCCAAAAAGGGCGTATGCGTTTTTTCCTGAATATATTCAGGAAAAAACGCATACGCCCTTTTTGGCCAAGTGCATCATTGTCAACGTTCTGCCTCTTTTCCTATGCTTTCAGGGCAATTCCAGTGTACCCCCTGCAATCGTTTTCCTGAAATTCGGCCCCGCTTTCAAGTCCCCTTCGCAGGCTTACTTCAATATATTTTTGGAGGATAGCTGTCATTTATAACTCTGCAGTTTTGTGAATTACAGTGCCCCTGAGCTCCTTTCTTTAACTCGCTTTCTTGTGAGCTGGGCACAAAACCACAGCATTGCTTCAGGCCCTAATCTGTTTCCGGCAGGGCACGATGAGCCTTTGTTTAATTCCTCTTCCTGGTGGGAAATGAGCGTTACATTTGCCCGTGCAGACACCTACAGCTAATCTCTCATTGGTTCTCCCTATTCCTGTTCATCTTGCACAGAAATTGCAAGCTGTGCCAAACAGGAGGTTAAAGGCACTGACTCTCCATGCGGGGAGAGTGTTAGTAAAGCATCTGGAATGGTGAAACCGAGGACCAGGATACGAAAACTGAGATGCATTTTAAATCGTTTCCCAATCACACGGTAGACGATACTCTGTGTTTCCCATGCATGTTTTAGCTGGAGGAAGAATGACCTGAACCTGAAGAGTTGGGACCCATGGAATGGGTACCATGCAGTATGACTTCAAAGGGTCTGAATTTGCTCACCGAAACTCACCAATGCTATCAGCCTGAAGTGTCCAGCCTTATGTCTCAACCAGCTCTGGGAGTAGATGTGGTCAATCCCGGTTGCATCACATGCTCTGAGTGAATTATTTAAGAATTGCTCTCTATTTCACTGTCTTTGTGTTTTGTTTTCGAAATTTATTTTGATAATGGGATTTATCGGATTTTCACTGCTGCGTTTCGGCCGCTGTACACACGCTTGATTCTCTTACGGAGACATATATTTCCATGGGTTTTAAGATTCTTCCTTGTCAGGTATATTCCTAGGCGTTGAATATGTGGTGTTGGGTCCATTTCGTTGAGCAAGGAGTAGGTCTTGTCTATTACATATTTGGCTTATGGAAAGTTATCTGTGCTAATTTCAGTCTCTGGTTTTATGCAGCACCCCAAGGCACCTTTCACCATAAGCAAGCACTAGTCGGTTTTCTAAATTTGAGACCCTGTTCTGTTTTGTAATTCAGTTCATGTGTAGTCAAGTTTACATTACGTGTATTAGTGATATCTTATGATGTTTCTTTTTCTGTGTGACGTAGTTCACGTAGAATCACCGTACCTGCGTCCACTCACTATGCCGCTACGGGCCTGATGACACAGATTTCATTGCTGAGTGATATTGCATTGTACGTACGTGTCACAACTTCTTTATCCATTGTTTGCTTTCTGGGATATTTACCTGCTACTGTAGACGAGCTTCTTGTGAACACAGCCGTCCCAAATATTGGGGTGGCTGTCTGTTTTTGATTTTAATTTCTGTAAGCTATAGGACCATAAGTGGAAGTGCCATAGGCTGTGTTGCTTTGTTTCTTACGTGTTTCAGGAAACACCATACACTTCTCCAGGGTGGCTGCTGGCAATTTACATCCTGCCAATCAGCATAACAAGGCTCCCTGTTCTCCATATCCTGTCCTACCTTTCTGGATTTTACACTTTTTTCAGATGGCCCTTTTGCCCGGGGGTGCAGTGAGATTTCATTGTAGTGCAGATTTCCTTTACAGGCTTGCTTGGTTGGCCAAAAAGGGCGTATGCGTTTTTTCCTGAATATATTCAGGAAAAAACGCATACACCCTTTTTGGCCAAGTGCATCATTGTCAACGTTCTGCCTCTTTTCCTATGCTTTCAGGGCAATTCCAGTGTACCCCCTGCAATCGTTTTCCTGAAATTCGGCCCCGCTTTCAAGTCCCCTTCGCAGGCTTACTTCAATATATTTTTGGAGGATAGCTGTCATTTATAACTCTGCAGTTTTGTGAATTACAGTGCCCCTGAGCTCCTTTCTTTAACTCGCTTTCTTGTGAGCTGGGCACAAAACCACAGCATTGCTTCAGGCCCTAATCTGTTTCCGGCAGGGCACGATGAGCCTTTGTTTAATTCCTCTTCCTGGTGGGAAATGAGCGTTACATTTGACCGTGCAGACACCTACAGCTAATCTCTCATTGGTTCTCCCTATTCCTGTTCATCTTGCACAGAAATTGCAAGCTGTGCCAAAGAGGAGGTTAAAGGCACTGACTCTCCATGCGGGGAGAGTGTTAGTAAAGCATCTGGAATGGTGAAACCGAGGACCAGGATACGAAAACTGAGATGCATTTTAAATTGTTTCCCAATCACACGGTAGACGATACTCTGTGTTTCCCATGCATGTTTTAGCTGGAGGAAGAATGACCTGAACCTGAAGAGTTGGGACCCATGGAATGGGTACCATGCAGTATGACTTCAAAGGGTCTGAATTTGCTCACCGAAACTCACCAATGCTATCAGCCTGAAGTGTCCAGCCTTATGTCTCAACCAGCTCTGGGAGTAGATGTGGTCAATCCCGGTTGCATCACATGCTCTGAGTGAATTATTTAAGAATTGCTCTCTATTTCACTGTCTTTGTGTTTTGTTTTCGAAATTTATTTTGATAATGGGATTTATCGGATTTTCACTGCTGCGTTTCGGCCGCTGTACACACGCTTGATTCTCTTACGGAGACATATATTTCCATGGGTTTTAAGATTCTTCCTTGTCAGGTATATTCCTAGGCGTTGAATATGTGGTGTTGGGTCCATTTCGTTGAGCAAGGAGTAGGTCTTGTCTATTACATATTTGGCTTATGGAAAGTTATCTGTGCTAATTTCAGTCTCTGGTTTTATGCAGCACCCCAAGGCACCTTTCACCATAAGCAAGCACTAGTCGGTTTTCTAAATTTGAGACCCTGTTCTGTTTTGTAATTCAGTTCATGTGTAGTCAAGTTTACATTACGTGTATTAGTGATATCTTATGATGTTTCTTTTTCTGTGTGACGTAGTTCACGTAGAATCACCGTACCTGCATCCACTCACTATGCCGCTACGGGCCTGATGACACAGATTTCATTGCTGAGTGATATTGCATTGTACGTACGTGCCACAACTTCTTTATCCATTTTTTTCTTTCTGGGATATTTACCTGATACTGTAGACGAGCTTCTTGTGAACACAGCCGTCCCAAATATTGGGGTGGCTGTCTGTTTTTGATTTTAATTTCTGTAAGCTATAGGACCATAAGTGGAAGTGCCATAGGCTGTGTTGCTTTGTTTCTTACGTGTTTCAGGAAACACCATACACTTCTCCAGGGTGGCTGCTGGCAATTTACATCCTGCCAATCAGCATAACAAGGCTCCCTGTTTTCCATATCCTGTCCTACCTTTCTGGATTTTACACTTTTTTCAGATGGCCCTTTTGCCCGGGGGTGCAGTGAGATTTCATTGTAGTGCAGATTTCCTTTACAGGCTTGCTTGGTTGGCCAAAAAGGGCGTATGCGTTTTTTCCTGAATATATTCAGGAAAAAACGCATACACCCTTTTTGGCCAAGTGCATCATTGTCAACGTTCTGCCTCTTTTCCTATGCTTTCAGGGCAATTCCAGTGTACCCCCTGCAATCGTTTTCCTGAAATTCTGCCCCGCTTTCAAGTCCCCTTCGCAGGCTTACTTCAATATATTTTTGGAGGATAGCTGTCATTTATAACTCTGCAGTTTTGTGAATTACAGTGCCCCTGAGCTCCTTTCTTTAACTCGCTTTCTTGTGAGCTGGGCACAAAACCACAGCATTGCTTCAGGCCCTAATCTGTTTCCGGCAGGGCACGATGAGCCTTTGTTTAATTCCTCTTCCTGGTGGGAAATGAGCGTTACATTTGCCCGTGCAGACACCTACAGCTAATCTCTCATTGGTTCTCCCTATTCCTGTTCATCTTGCACAGAAATTGCAAGCTGTGCCAAAGAGGAGGTTAAAGGCACTGACTCTCCATGCGGGGAGAGTGTTAGTAAAGCATCTGGAATGGTGAAACCGAGGACCAGGATACGAAAACTGAGATGCATTTTAAATTGTTTCCCAATCACACGGTAGACGATACTCTGTGTTTCCCATGCATGTTTTAGCTGGAGGAAGAATGACCTGAACCTGAAGAGTTGGGACCCATGGAATGGGTACCATGCAGTATGACTTCAAAGGGTCTGAATTTGCTCACCGAAACTCACCAATGCTATCAGCCTGAAGTGTCCAGCCTTATGTCTCAACCAGCTCTGGGAGTAGATGTGGTCAATCCCGGTTGCATCACATGCTCTGAGTGAATTATTTAAGAATTGCTCTCTATTTCACTGTCTTTGTGTTTTGTTTTCGAAATTTATTTTGATAATGGGATTTATTGGATTTTCACTGCTGCGTTTCGGCCGCTGTACACACGCTTGATTCTCTTACGGAGACATATATTTCCATGGGTTTTAAGATTCTTCCTTGTCAGGTATATTCCTAGGCGTTGAATATGTGGTGTTGGGTCCATTTCGTTGAGCAAGGAGTAGGTCTTGTCTATTACATATTTGGCTTATGGAAAGTTATCTGTGCTAATTTCAGTCTCTGGTTTTATGCAGCACCCCAAGGCACCTTTCACCATAAGCAAGCACTAGTCGGTTTTCTAAATTTGAGACCCTGTTCTGTTTTGTAATTCAGTTCATGTGTAGTCAAGTTTACATTACGTGTATTAGTGATATCTTATGATGTTTCTTTTTCTGTGTGACGTAGTTCACGTAGAATCACCGTACCTGCGTCCACTCACTATGCCGCTACGGGCCTGATGACACAGATTTCATTGCTGAGTGATATTGCATTGTACGTACGTGCCACAACTTCTTTATCCATTTTTTTCTTTCTGTGATATTTACCTGATACTGTAGACGAGCTTCTTGTGAACACAGCCGTCCCAAATATTGGGGTGGCTGTCTGTTTTTGATTTTAATTTCTGTAAGCTATAGGACCATAAGTGGAAGTGCCATAGGCTGTGTTGCTTTGTTTCTTACGTGTTTCAGGAAACACCATACACTTCTCCAGGGTGGCTGCTGGCAATTTACATCCTGCCAATCAGCATAACAAGGCTCCCTGTTTTCCATATCCTGTCCTACCTTTCTGGATTTTACACTTTTTTCAGATGGCCCTTTTGCCCGGGGGTGCAGTGAGATTTCATTGTAGTGCAGATTTCCTTTACAGGCTTGCTTGGTTGGCCAAAAAGGGCGTATGCGTTTTTTCCTGAATATATTCAGGAAAAAACGCATACGCCCTTTTTGGCCAAGTGCATCATTGTCAACGTTCTGCCTCTTTTCCTATGCTTTCAGGGCAATTCCAGTGTACCCCCTGCAATCGTTTTCCTGAAATTCTGCCCCGCTTTCAAGTCCCCTTCGCAGGCTTACTTCAATATATTTTTGGAGGATAGCTGTCATTTATAACTCTGCAGTTTTGTGAATTACAGTGCCCCTGAGCTCCTTTCTTTAACTCGCTTTCTTGTGAGCTGGGCACAAAACCACAGCATTGCTTCAGGCCCTAATCTGTTTCCGGCAGGGCACGATGAGCCTTTGTTTAATTCCTCTTCCTGGTGGGAAATGAGCGTTACATTTGCCCGTGCAGACACCTACAGCTAATCTCTCATTGGTTCTCCCTATTCCTGTTCATCTTGCACAGAAATTGCAAGCTGTGCCAAAGAGGAGGTTAAAGGCACTGACTCTCCATGCGGGGAGAGTGTTAGTAAAGCATCTGGAATGGTGAAACCGAGGACCAGGATACGAAAACTGAGATGCATTTTAAATTGTTTCCCAATCACACGGTAGACGATACTCTGTGTTTCCCATGCATGTTTTAGCTGGAGGAAGAATGACCTGAACCTGAAGAGTTGGGACCCATGGAATGGGTACCATGCAGTATGACTTCAAAGGGTCTGAATTTGCTCACCGAAACTCACCAATGCTATCAGCCTGAAGTGTCCAGCCTTATGTCTCAACCAGCTCTGGGAGTAGATGTGGTCAATCCCGGTTGCATCACATGCTCTGAGTGAATTATTTAAGAATTGCTCTCTATTTCACTGTCTTTGTGTTTTGTTTTCGAAATTTATTTTGATAATGGGATTTATCGGATTTTCACTGCTGCGTTTCGGCCGCTGTACACACGCTTGATTCTCTTACGGAGACATATATTTCCATGGGTTTTAAGATTCTTCCTTGTCAGGTATATTCCTAGGCGTTGAATATGTGGTGTTGGGTCCATTTCGTTGAGCAAGGAGTAGGTCTTGTCTATTACATATTTGGCTTATGGAAAGTTATCTGTGCTAATTTCAGTCTCTGGTTTTATGCAGCACCCCAAGGCACCTTTCACCATAAGCAAGCACTAGTCGGTTTTCTAAATTTGAGACCCTGTTCTGTTTTGTAATTCAGTTCATGTGTAGTCAAGTTTACATTACGTGTATTAGTGATATCTTATGATGTTTCTTTTTCTGTGTGACGTAGTTCACGTAGAATCACCGTACCTGCGTCCACTCACTATGCCGCTACGGGCCTGATGACACAGATTTCATTGCTGAGTGATATTGCATTGTACGTACGTGCCACAACTTCTTTATCCATTGTTTGCTTTCTGGGATATTTACCTGCTACTGTAGACGAGCTTCTTGTGAACACAGCCATCCCAAATATTGGGGTGGCTGTCTGTTTTTGATTTTAATTTCTGTAAGCTATAGGACCATAAGTGGAAGTGCCATAGGCTGTGTTGCTTTGTTTCTTACGTGTTTCAGGAAACACCATACACTTCTCCAGGGTGGTTGCTGGCAATTTACATCCTGCCAATCAGCATAACAAGGCTCCCTGTTCTCCATATCCTGTCCTACCTTTCTGGATTTTACACTTTTTTCAGATGGCCCTTTTGCCCGGGGGTGCAGTGAGATTTCATTGTAGTGCAGATTTCCTTTACAGGCTTGCTTGGTTGGCCAAAAACGGCGTATGCGTTTTTTCCTGAATATATTCAGGAAAAAACGCATACGCCCTTTTTGGCCAAGTGCATCATTGTCAACGTTCTGCCTCTTTTCCTATGCTTTCAGGGCAATTCCAGTGTGCCCCCTGCAATCGTTTTCCTGAAATTCTGCCCCGCTTTCAAGTCCCCTTCGCAGGCTTACTTCAATATATTTTTGGAGGATAGCTGTCATTTATAACTCTGCAGGTTTGTGAATTACAGTGCCCCTGAGCTCCTTTCTTTAACTCGCTTTCTTGTGAGCTGGGCACAAAACCGCAGCATTGCTTCAGGCCCTAATCTGTTTCCGGCAGGGCCCGATGAGCCTTTGTTTAATTCCTCTTCCTGGTGGGCAATGAGCGTTACATTTGCCCGTGCAGACACCTACAGCTAGTCTCTCATTGGTTCTCCCTATTCCTGTTCATCTTGCACAGAAATTGCATGCTGTGCCAAAGAGGAGGTTAAAGGCACTGACCCTCCATGCGGGGAGAGTTTTAGTAAAGCATCTGGAATGGTGAACCCGAGGACCAGGATACGAAAACTGAGATGCATTTTAAATCGTTTCCCAATCACACGGTAGACGATACTCTGTGTTTCCCATGCATGTTTTAGCTGGAGGAAGAATGACTTGAACCTGAAGAGTTGGGACCCATGGAATGGGTACCATGCAGTATGACTTCAAAGGGTCTGCATTTGCTCACCGAAACTCACCAATGCTATCAGCCTGAAGTGTCCAGCCTTATGTCTCAACCAGCTCTGGGAGTAGATGTGGTCAATCCCGGTTGCATCACATTCTCTGAGTGAATTATTTAAGAATTGCTCTCTATTTCACTGTCTTTGTGTTTTGTTTTCGAAATTTATTTTGATAATGGGATTTATCGGATTTTCACTGCTGCGTTTCGGCCGCTGTACACATGCTTGATTCTCTTATGGAGATATATATATCCATGGGTTTTAAGATTCTTCCTAGTCAGGTATATTCCTAGGCGTTGATAATGTGGTGTTGAGTCCCTTTCGTTGAGCAAGGAGTAGGTCTTGTCTATTACATATTTGGCTTATGGAATGTTATCTGTGCTAATATCAGCCTCTGGTTTTATGCAGCACCCCAAGCCACCTTCCCCATAAGCAAGCACTAGTTGGTTTTCTAAATTTGACACCCTGTTCTGTTTTGTAATTCAGTTCATGTGTAGTCAAGTTTACATTCCGTGTATTAGTGATATCTTATGATGTTTCTTTTTCTGTGTGACGTAGTTCACGTAGAATCACCGTACCTGCATCCACTCAGTATGCCGCTACGGGACTGATGACACAGATTTCATTGCTGAGTGATATTGCATTGTACGTACGTGCCACAACTTCTTTATCCATTTTTTGCTTCCTGGGATATTTACCTGATACTGTAGACGAGCTTCTTGTGATCACAGCCGTCCCAAATATTGGGGTGGCTGTCTGTTTTTGATTTTAATTTCCGTAAGCTATAGGACCATATGTGGAAGTGCCATAGGCTGTGTTGCTTTGTTTCTTACGTGTTTCAGGAAACACCATACACTTCTCTAGGGTGGCTGCTGGCAATTTACATCCTGCCAATCAGCATAACAAGGCTCCCTGTTCTCCATATCCTGTCCTACCTTTCTGGATTTTACACTTTTTTCAGATGGCCCTTTTGCCCGGGGGGCAGTGAGACTTCATTGTAGTGCAGATTTCCTTTACAGGCTTGCTTGGTTGGCCAAAAAGGGCGTATGCGTTTTTTCCTGAATATATTCAGGAAAAAACGCATACGCCCTTTTTGGCCAAGTGCATCATTGTCGATGTTCTGCCTCTTTTCCTATGCTTTCAGGGCAATTCCAGTCTACCCCCTGCAATCGTTTTCCTGAAATTCTGCCCCGCTTTCAAGTCCCCTTCGCAGGCTTACTTCAATATATTTTTGGAGGATAGCTGTCATTTATAACTCTGCAGTTTTGTGAATTACAGTGCCCCTGAGCTCCTTTCTTTAACTCGCTTTCTTGTGAGCTGGGCACAAAACCACAGCATTGCTTCAGGCCCTAATCTGTTTCCGGCAGGGCACGATGAGCCTTTGTTTAATTCCTCTTCCTGGTGGGAAATGAGCGTTACATTTGCCCGTGCAGACACCTACTGCTAATCTCTCATTGGTTCTCCCTATTCCTGTTCATCTTGCACAGAAATTGCAAGCTGTGCCAAAGAGGAGGTTAAAGGCACTGACTCTCCATGCGGGGAGAGTGTTAGTAAAGCATCTGGAATGGTGAAACCGAGGACCAGGATACGAAAACTGAGATGCATTTTAAATTGTTTCCCAATCACACGGTAGACGATACTCTGTTTCCCATGCATGTTTTAGCTGGAGGAAGAATGACCTGAACCTGAAGAGTTGGGACCCATGGAATGGGTACCATGCAGTATGACTTCAAAGGGTCTGAATTTGCTCACCGAAACTCACCAATGCTATCAGCCTGAAGTGTCCAGCCTTATGTCTCAACCAGCTCTGGGAGTAGATGTGGTCAATCCCGGTTGCATCATATGCTCTGAGTGAATTATTTAAGAATTGCTCTCTATTTCACTGTCTTTGTGTTTTGTTTTCGAAATTTATTTTGATAATGGGATTTATCGGATTTTCACTGCTGCGTTTCGGCCGCTGTACACACGCTTGATTCTCTTACGGAGACATATATTTCCATGGGTTTTAAGATTCTTCCTTGTCAGGTATATTCCTAGGCGTTGAATATGTGGTGTTGGGTCCATTTCGTTGAGCAAGGAGTAGGTCTTGTCTATTACATATTTGGCTTATGGAAAGTTATCTGTGCTAATTTCAGTCTCTGGTTTTATGCAGCACCCCAAGGCACCTTTCACCATAAGCAAGCACTAGTCGGTTTTCTAAATTTGAGACCCTGTTCTGTTTTGTAATTCAGTTCATGTGTAGTCAAGTTTACATTCCGTGTATTAGTGATATCTTATGATGTTTCTTTTTCTGTGTGACGTAGTTCACGTAGAATCACCGTACCTGCATCCACTGACTATGCCGCTACGGGCCTGATGACACAGATTTCATTGCTGAGTGATATTGCATTGCACGTACGTGCCACAACTTCTTTATCCATTTTTTGCTTTCTGGGATATTTACCTGATACTGTAGACGAGCATCTTGTGAACACAGCCGTCCCAAATATTGGGGTGGCTGTCTGTTTTTGATTTTAATTTCCGTAAGCTATAGGACCATAAGTGGAAGTGCCATAGGCTGTGTTGCTTTGTTTCTTATGTGTTTCAGGAAACACCATACACTTCTCCAGGGTGGCTGCTGGCAATTTACATCCTGCCAATCAGCATAACAAGGCTCCCTGTTCTCCATATCCTGTCCTACCTTTCTGGATTTTACACTTTTTTCAGATGGCCCTTTTGCCCGGGGGTGCAGTGAGATTTCATTGTAGTGCAGATTTCCTTTACAGGCTTGCTTGGTTGGCCAAAAAGGGCGTATGCGTTTTTTCCTGAATATATTCAGGAAAAAACGCATACGCCCTTTTTGGCCAAGTGCATCATTGTCAACGTTCTGCCTATTTTCCTATGCTTTCAGGGCAATTCCAGTGTGCCCCCTGCAATCGTTTTCCTGAAATTCTGCCCCGCTTTCAAGTCCCCTTCGCAGGCTTACTTCAATATATTTTTGGAGGATAGCTGTCATTTATAACTCTGCAGGTTTGTGAATTACAGTGCCCCTGAGCTCCTTTCTTTAACTCGCTTTCTTGTGAGCTGGGCACAAAACCGCAGGATTGCTTCAGGCCCTAATCTGTTTCCGGCAGGGCACGATGAGCCTTTGTTTAATTCCTCTTCCTGGTGGGCAGTGAGCGTTACATTTGCCCGTGCAGACACCTACAGCTAGTCTCTCATTGGTTCTCCCTATTCCTGTTCATCTTGCACAGAAATTGCAAGCTGTGCCAAAGAGGAGGTTAAAGGCACTGACCCTCCATGCGGGGAGAGTTTTAGTAAAGCATCTGGAATGGTGAACCCGAGGACCAGGATACGAAAACTGAGATGCATTTTAAATCGTTTCCCAATCACACGGTAGACGATACTCTGTGTTTCCCAAGCATGTTTTAGCTGGAGGAAGAATGACTTGAACCTGAAGAGTTGGGACCCATGGAATGGGTACCATGCAGTATGACTTCAAAGGGTCTGCATTTGCTCACCGAAACTCACCAATGCTATCAGCCTGAAGTGTCCAGCCTTATGTCTCAACCAGCTCTGGGAGTAGATGTGGTCAATCCCGGTTGCATCACATGCTCTGAGTGAATTATTTAAGAATTGCTCTCTATTTCACTGTCTTTGTGTTTTGTTTTCGAAATTTATTTTGATAATGGGATTTATCGGATTTTCACTGCTGCGTTTCGGCCGCTGTACACATGCTTGATTCTCTTACGGAGACATATATATCCATGGGTTTTAAGATTCTTCCTAGTCAGGTATATTCCTAGGCGTTGATTATGTGGTGTTGAGTCCCTTTCGTTGAGCAAGGAGTAGGTCTTGTCTATTACATATTTGGCTTATGGAATGTTATCTGTGCTAATATCAGCCTCTGGTTTTATGCAGCACCCCAAGCCACCTTCCCCATAAGCAAGCACTAGTTGGTTTTCTAAATTTGACACCCTGTTCTGTTTTGTAATTCAGTTCATGTGTAGTCAAGTTTACATTCCGTGTATTAGTGATATCTTATGATGTTTCTTTTTCTGTGTGACGTAGTTCACGTAGAATCACCGTACCTGCATCCACTCAGTATGCCGCTACGGGACTGATGACACAGATTTCATTGCTGAGTGATATTGCATTGTACGTACGTGCCACAACTTCCTTATCCATTTTTTGCTTCCTGGGATATTTACCTGATACTGTAGACGAGCTTCTTGTGAACACAGCCGTCCCAAATATTGGGGTGGCTGTCTGTTTTTGATTTTAATTTCCGTAAGCTATAGGACCATAAGTGGAAGTGCCATAGGCTGTGTTGCTTTGTTTCTTACGTGTTTCAGGAAACACCATACACTTCTCTAGGGTGGCTGCTGGCAATTTACATCCTGCCAATCAGCATAACAAGGCTCCCTGTTCTCCATATCCTGTCCTACCTTTCTGGATTTTACACTTTTTTCAGATGGCCCTTTTGCCCGGGGGGCAGTGAGACTTCATTGTAGTGCAGATTTCCTTTACAGGCTTGCTTGGTTGGCCAAAAAGGGCGTATGCGTTTTTTCCTGAATATATTCAGGAAAAAACGCATACGCCCTTTTTGGCCAAGTGCATCATTGTCGATGTTCTGCCTCTTTTCTTATGCTTTCAGGGCAATTCCAGTCTACCCCCTGCAATCGTTTTCCTGAAATTCTGCCCCGCTTTCAAGTCCCCTTCGCAGGCTTACTTCAATATATTTTTGGAGGAGAGCTGTCATTTATAACTCTGCAGGTTTGTGAAGTACAGTGCCCCTGAGCTCCTTTCTTCAACTCGCTTTCTTCTGACCTGGACACAAAACCAAAGGATTGCTTCAGGCCCTAATCTGTTTTCAGCAGGGCACGCTGAGCCTTTGTTTAATTCCTCTTCCTGGTGGGCAATGAGCGTTACATTTGCCCGTGCAGACACCTACAGCTAGTCTCTCATTGGTTCTCCCTATTCCTGTTCATCTTGCACAGAAATGGCAAGCTGTGCCAAACAGGAGGTTAAAGGCACTGACTCTCCAAGCGGGGAGAGTGTTAGTAAAGCATCTGGAATGGTGAACCCGAGGACCAGGATACGAAAACTGAAATGCATTTTAAATCGTTTCCCAATCACATGGTGGACGATACTCTGGGTTTCCCATGCATGTTTTAGCTGGAGGAAGAATCCCTTGAACCTGGAGAGTTGGGACCCATGGAATATGTACCATGCAGTATGACTTCATAGGGTCTGCATTTGCTCACCGAAACTCACCAATGCTATCAGGCTGAAGTGTCCAGCCTTATGTCTCAACCAGCTCTGGGTGTAGATGTGGTCAATCCCGGTTGCATCACATGCCCTGAGTGAATTATTTAAGAATTGCTCTCTATTTCACTGTCTTTGTGTTTTGTTTTCGAAATTTATTTTGATAATGGGATTTATCGGATTTTCACTGCTGCATTTCGGCCGCTGTACACACGCTTGATTCTCTTACGGAGACATATATATCCATGGGTTTTAAGATTCTTCCTAGTCAGGTATATTCCTAGGCGTTGAATATGTGGTGTTGAGTCCATTTCGTTGAGCAAGGAGTAGGTCTTGTCTATTACATATTTGGCTTATGGAATGTTATCTGTGCTAATTTCAGTCTCTGGTTTTATGCAGCACCCCAAGGCACCTTTCCCCATAAGCAAGCACTAGTTGGTTTTCTAAATTTGAGACCCTGTTCTGTTGTGTAATTCAGTTCATGTGTAGTCAAGTTTACATTCCGTGTATTAGTGATATCTTATGATGTTTCTTTTTCTGTGTGACGTAGTTCACGTAGAATCATCGTACCTGCATCCACTGACTATGCCGCTACGGGCCTGATGACACAGATTTCATTGCTGAGTGATATTGCATTGCACGTACGTGCCACAACTTCTTTATCCATTTTTTGCTTTCTGGGATATTTACCTGATACTGTAGACGAGCATCTTGTGAACACAGCCGTCCCAAATATTGGGGTGGCTGTCTGTTTTTGATTTTAATTTCCGTAAGCTATAGGACCATAAGTGGAAGTGCCATAGGCTGTGTTGCTTTGTTTCTTATGTGTTTCAGGAAACACCATACACTTCTCCAGGGTGGCTGCTGGCAATTTACATCCTACCAATCAGCATAACAAGGCTCCCTATTCTCCATATCCTGTCCTACCTTTCTGGATTTTACACTTTTTTCAGATGACCCTTTTGCCCGGGGGTGCAGTGAGATTTCATTGTAGTGCAGATTTCCTTTACAGGCTTGCTTGGTTGGCCAAAAAGGGCGTATGCGTTTTTTCCTGAATATATTCAGGAAAAAACGCATACGCCCTTTTTGGCCAAGTGCATCATTGTCAACGTTCTGCCTCTTTTCCTATGCTTTCAGGGCAATTCCAGTGTGCCCCCTGCAATCGTTTTCCTGAAATTCTGCCCCGCTTTCAAGTCCCCTTCGCAGGCTTACTTCAATATATTTTTGGAGGATAGCTGTCATTTATAACTCTGCAGGTTTGTGAATTACAGTGCCCCTGAGCTCCTTTCTTTAACTCGCTTTCTTGTGAGCTGGGCACAAAACCGCAGCATTGCTTCAGGCCCTAATCTGTTTCCGGCAGGGCACGATGAGCCTTTGTTTAATTCCTCTTCCTGGTGGGCAGTGAGCGTTACATTTGCCCGTGCAGACACCTACAGCTAGTCTCTCATTGGTTCTCCCTATTCCTGTTCATCTTGCACAGAAATTGCAAGCTGTGCCAAAGAGGAGGTTAAAGGCACTGACCCTCCATGCGGGGAGAGTTTTAGTAAAGCATCTGGAATGGTGAACCCGAGGACCAGGATACGAAAACTGAGATGCATTTTAAATCGTTTCCCAATCACACGGTAGACGATACTCTGTGTTTCCCATGCATGTTTTAGCTGGAGGAAGAATGACTTGAACCTGAAGAGTTGGGACCCATGGAATGGGTACCATGCAGTATGACTTCAAAGGGTCTGCATTTGCTCACCGAAACTCACCAATGCTATCAGCCTGAAGTGTTCAGCCTTATGTCTCAACCAGCTCTGGGAGTAGATGTGGTCAATCCCGGTTGCATCACATGCTCTGAGTGAATTATTTAAGAATTGCTCTCTATTTCACTGTCTTTGTGTTTTGTTTTCGAAATTTATTTTGATAATGGGATTTATCGGATTTTCACTGCTGCGTTTCGGCCGCTGTACACATGCTTGATTCTCTTACGGAGACATATATATCCATGGGTTTTAAGATTCTTCCTAGTCAGGTATATTCCTAGGCGTTGATTATGTGGTGTTGAGTCCCTTTCGTTGAGCAAGGAGTAGGTCTTGTCTATTACATATTTGGCTTATGGAATGTTATCTGTGCTAATATCAGCCTCTGGTTTTATGCAGCACCCTAAGCCACCTTCCCCATAAGCAAGCACTAGTTGGTTTTCTAAATTTGACACCCTGTTCTGTTTTGTAATTCAGTTCATGTGTAGTCAAGTTTACATTCCGTGTATTAGTGATATCTTATGATGTTTCTTTTTCTGTGTGACGTAGTTCACGTAGAATCACCGTACCTGCATCCACTCAGTATGCCGCTACGGGACTGATGACACAGATTTCATTGCTGAGTGATATTGCATTGTACGTACGTGCCACAACTTCCTTATCCATTTTTTGCTTCCTGGGATATTTACCTGATACTGTAGACGAGCTTCTTGTGAACACAGCCGTCCCAAATATTGGGGTGGCTGTCTGTTTTTGATTTTAATTTCCGTAAGCTATAGGACCATAAGTGGAAGTGCCATAGGCTGTGTTGCTTTGTTTCTTACGTGTTTCAGGAAACACCATACACTTCTCTAGGGTGGCTGCTGGCAATTTACATCCTGCCAATCAGCATAACAAGGCTCCCTGTTCTCCATATCCTGTCCTAACTTTCTGGATTTTACACTTTTTTCAGATGGCCCTTTTGCCCGGGGGGCAGTGAGACTTCATTGTAGTGCAGATTTCCTTTACAGGCTTGCTTGGTTGGCCAAAAAGGGCGTATGCGTTTTTTCCTGAATATATTCAGGAAAAAACGCATACGCCCTTTTTGGCCAAGTGCATCATTGTCGATGTTCTGCCTCTTTTCCTATGCTTTCAGGGCAATTCCAGTCTACCCCCTGCAATCGTTTTCCTGAAATTCTGCCCCGCTTTCAAGTCCCCTTCGCAGGCTTACTTCAATATATTTTTGGAGGAGAGCTGTCATTTATAACTCTGCAGGTTTGTGAATTAGAGTGCCCCTGAGCTCCTTTCTTCAACTCGCTTTCTTCTGAGCTGGACACAAAACCAAAGGATTGCTTCAGGCCCTAATCTGTTTTCAGCAGGGCACGCTGAGCCTTTGTTTAATTCCTCTTCCTGGTGGGCAATGAGCGTTACATTTGCCCGTGCAGACACCTACAGCTAGTCTCTCATTGGTTCTCCCTATTCCTGTTCATCTTGCACAGAAATGGCAAGCTGTGCCAAACAGGAGGTTAAAGGCACTGACTCTCCAAGCGGGGAGAGTGTTAGTAAAGCATCTGGAATGGTGAACCCGAGGACCAGGATACGAAAACTGAAATGCATTTTAAATCGTTTCCCAATCACACGGTGGACGATACTCTGGGTTTCCCATGCATGTTTTAGCTGGAGGAAGAATCCCTTGAACCTGGAGAGTTGGGACCCATGGAATATGTACCATGCAGTATGACTTCATAGGGTCTGCATTTGCTCACCGAAACTCACCAATGCTATCAGGCTGAAGTGTCCAGCCTTATGTCTCAACCAGCTCTGGGTGTAGATGTGGTCAATCCCGGTTGCATCACATGCCCTGAGTGAATTATTTAAGAATTGCTCTCTATTTCACTGTCTTTGTGTTTTGTTTTCGAAATTTATTTTGATAATGGGATTTATCGGATTTTCACTGCTGCGTTTCGGCTGCTGTACACACGCTTGATTCTCTTACGGAGACATATATATCCATGGGTTTTAAGATTCTTCCTAGTCAGGTATATTCCTAGGCGTTGAATATGTGGTGTTGAGTCCATTTCGTTGAGCAAGGAGTAGGTCTTGTCTATTACATATTTGGCTTATGGAATGTTATCTGTGCTAATTTCAGTCTCTGGTTTTATGCAGCACCCCAAGGCACCTTTCCCCATAAGCAAGCACTAGTTGGTTTTCTAAATTTGAGACCCTGTTCTGTTGTGTAATTCAGTTCATGTGTAGTCAAGTTTACATTCCGTGTATTAGTGATATCTTATGATGTTTCTTTTTCTGTGTGACGTAGTTCACGTAGAATCATCGTACCTGCATCCACTGACTATGCCGCTACGGGCCTGATGACACAGATTTCATTGCTGAGTGATATTGCATTGCACGTACGTGCCACAACTTCTTTATCCATTTTTTGCTTTCTGGGATATTTACCTGATACTGTAGACGAGCATCTTGTGAACACAGCCGTCCCAAATATTGGGGTGGCTGTCTGTTTTTGATTTTAATTTCCGTAAGCTATAGGACCATAAGTGGAAGTGCCATAGGCTGTGTTGCTTTGTTTCTTATGTGTTTCAGGAAACACCATACACTTCTCCAGGGTGGCTGCTGGCAATTTACATCCTGCCAATCAGCATAACAAGGCTCCCTGTTCTCCATATCCTGTCCTACCTTTCTGGATTTTACACTTTTTTCAGATGGCCCTTTTGCCCGGGGGTGCAGTGAGATTTCATTGTAGTGCAGATTTCCTTTACAGGCTTGCTTGGTTGGCCAAAAAGGGCGTATGCGTTTTTTCCTGAATATATTCAGGAAAAAACGCATACGCCCTTTTTGGCCAGGTGCATCATTGTCGACGTTGTGCCTCTTTTCCTATGCTTTCAGGGCAATTCCAGTCTACGCCCTGCAATCGTTTTCCTGAAATTCAGCCCCGCTTTCAAGTCCCCTTTGCAGGCTTACTTCAATATATTTTTGGAGGATAGCTGTCATTTATAACTCTGCAGGTTTGTGAAGTACAGTGCCCCTGAGCTCCTTTCTTCAACTCGCTTTCTTGTGAGCTGGGCACAAAACCGCAGGATTGCTTCAGGCCCTAATCTGTTTCCAGCAGGGCACGCTGAGCCTTTGTTTAATACCTCTTCCTGGTGGGCAATGAGCGTTACATTTGCCCGTGCAGACACCTACAGCTAGTCTCTCATTGGTTCTCCCTATTCCTGTTCATCTTGCACAGAAATTGCAAGCTGTGCCAAACAGGAGGTTAAAGGCACTGACTCTCCAAGCGGGGAGAGTGATAGTAAAGCATCTGGAATGGTGAACCCGAGGACCAGGATACGAAAACTGAGATGCATTTTAAATCATTTCCCAATCACACGGTGGACGATACTCTGGGTTTCCCATGCATGTTTTAGCTGGAGGAAGAATCCCTTGAACCTGGAGAGTTGGGACCCATGGAATGGGTACCATGCAGTATGACTTCATAGGGTCTGCATTTGCTCACCGAAACTCACCAATGCTATCAGCCTGAAGTGTCCAGCCTTATGTCTCAACCAGCTCTGGGTGTAGATGTGGTCAATCCTCGTTGCATCACATGCCCTGAGTGAATTATTTAAGAATTGCTCTCTATTTCACTGTCTTTGTGTTTTGTTTTCGAAATTTATTTTGATAATGGGATTTATCGGATTTTCACTGCTGCATTTCCGCCGCTGTACACACGCTTGATTCTCTTACGGAGACATATATATCCATGGGGTTTAAGATTCTTCCTAGTCAGGTATATTCCTAGGCGTTGAATATGTGGTGTTGGGTCCATTTCGTTGAGCAAGGAGTAGGTCTTGTCTATTACATATTTGGCTTATGGAAAGTTATCTGTGCTAATTTCAGTCTCTGGTTTTATGCAGCACCCCAAGGCACCTTTCCCCATAAGCAAGCACTAGTTGGTTTTCTAAATTTGAGACCCTGTTCTTTTTTGTAATTCAGTTCATGTGTAGTCAAGTTTACATTCCGTGTATTAGTGATATCTTATGATGTTTCTTTTTCTGTGTGACATAGTTCACGTAGAATCACCGTACCTGCATCCACTCACTATGCCGCTACGGGCCTGATGACACAGATTTCATTGCTGAGTGATATTGCATTGTACATACGTGCCACAACTTCTTTATCCATTTTTTGCTTTCTGGGATATTTACCTGATACTGTAGACGAGCTTCTTGTGAACACAGCCGTCCCAAATATTTGGGTGGCTGTCTGTTTTTGATTTTAATTTCCGTAAGCTATAGGACCATAAGTGGAAGTGCCATAGGCTGTGTTGCTTTGTTTCTTACGTGTTTAAGGAAACACCATAAACTTCTCCAGGGTGGCTGCTGGCAATTTACATCCTGCCAATCAGCATAACAAGGCTCCCTGTTCTCCATATCCTGTACTACCTTTCTGGATTTTACACTTTCTTCAGATGGCCCTTTTGCCCGGGGGGGCAGTGAGATTTCATTGTAGTGCAGATTTCCTTTACAGCCTTGCTTGGTTGGCCAAAAAGGGCATATGCGTTTTTTCCTAAATATATTCAGGAAAAAACGCATACGCTCTTTTTGGCCAAGTGCATCATTGTCGACGTTGTGCCTCTTTTCCTATGCTTTCAGGGCAATTCCAGTCTACCCCCTGCAATCGTTTTCCTGAAATTCAGCCCCGCTTTCAAGTCCCCTTCGCAGGCTTACTTCAATATATTTTTGGAGGATAGCTGTCATTTATAACTCTGCAGGTTTGTGAACTACAGTGCCCCTGAGCTCCTTTCTTCAATTCGCTTTCTTGTGAGCTGGGTACAAAACCGCAGGATTGCTTCAGGCCCTAATCTGTTTCCAGCAGGGCACACTGAGCCTTTGTTTAATTCCTCTTCCTGGTGGGCAATGAGCGTTACATTTGGCCGTGCAGACACCTACAGCTAGTCTCTCATTGGTTCTCCCTATTCCTGTTCATCTTGCACAGAAATGGCAAGCTGTGCCAAACAGGAGGTTAAAGGCACTGACTCTCCAAGTGGGGAGAGTGTTAGTAAAGCATCTGGAATGGTGAACCCGAGGAACAGGATACGAAAACAGAGATGCATTTTAAATCGTTTCCCAATCACACGGTGGACGATACTCTGGGTTTCCCATGCATGTTTTAGCTGTAGGAAGAATGCCTTGAACCTGGAGAGTTGGGACCCATGGAATGGGTACCATGCAGTATGACTTCAAAGGGTCTGCATTTGCTCACCGAAACTCACCAGTGCTATCAGCCTGAAGTGTCCAGCCTTATGTCACAACCAGCTCTGGGTGTAGATGTGGTCAATCCCGGTTGCATCACATGCCCTGAGTGAATTATTTAAGAATTGCTCTCTATTTCACTGTCTTTGTGTTTTGTTTTCGAAATTTATTTTGATAATGGGATTTATCGGATTTTCACTGCTGCATTTCCGCCGCTGTACACACGCTTGATTCTCTTACGGAGACATATATATCCATGGGTTTTAAGATTCTTCCTAGTCAGGTATATTCCTAGGCGTTGAATATGTGGTGTTGAGTCCATTTCGTTGAGCAAGTAGTAGGTCTTGTCTATTACATATTTGGCTTATGGAATGTTATCTGTGCTAATTTCAGTCTCTAGTTTTATGCAGCACCCCAACGCACCTTTCCCCATAAGCAAGCACTAGTTGGTTTTCTAAATTTGAGACCCTGTTCTGTTTTGTAATTCAGTTCATGTGTAGTCAAGTTTACATTACGTGTATTAGTGATATCAGATGATGTTTCTTTTTCTGTGTGACGTAGTTCACGTAGAATCACCGTACCTGCATCCACTTACTATGCCGCTACGGGCCTGATGACACAGATTTCATTGCTGAGTGATATTGCATTGCACGTACGTGCCACAACTTGTTTATCCATTTTTTGCTTTCTGGGATATTTACCTGATACTGTAGACGAGCTTCTTGTGAACACAGCCGTCCCAAATATTGGGGTGGCTGTCTGTTTTTGATTTTAATTTACGTAAGCTATAGGACCATAAGTGGAAGTGCCATAGGCTGTGTTGCTTTGTTTCTTAAGTGTTTCAGGAAACACCATACACTTCTCCAGGGTGGCTGCTGGCAATTTGCATCCTGCCAATCAGCATAACATGGCTCCCTGTTCTCCATATCCTGTCCTACCTTTCTGGATTTTACACTTTTTTCAGATGGCCCTTTTGCCCGGGGGGGGGGCAGTGAGATTTCATTGTAGTGCAGATTTCCTTTACAGGCTTGCTTGGTTGGCCAAAAATGGCGTATGCGTTTTTTCCTGAATATATTCAGGAAAAAACGCATACGCCCTTTTTGGCCAAGTGCATCATTGTCTACGTTGTGCCTCTTTTCCTATGCTTTCAGGGCAATTCCAGTCTACCCCCTGCAATCGTTTTCCTGAAATTCAGCCCCGCTTTCAAGTCCCCTTCGCAGGCTTACTTCAATATATTTTTGGAGGATAGCTGTCATTTATAACTCTGCAGGTTTGTGAAGTACAGTGCCCCTGAGCTCCTTTCTTCAACTCGCTTTCTTGTGAGCTGGGCACAAAACCGCAGGATTGCTTCAGGCCCTAATCTGTTTCCAGCAGGGCACACTGAGCCTTTGTTTAATTCCTCTTCCTGGTGGGCAATGAGCGTTACATTTGCCCGTGCAGACACCTACAGCTAGTCTCTCATTGGTTCTCCCTATTCCTGTTCATCTTGCACAGAAATGGCAAGCTGTGGCAAACAGGAGGTTAAAGGCACTGACTCTCCAAGCGGGGAGAGTGTTAGTAAAGCATCTGGAATGGTGAACCCGAGGACCAGGATACGAAAACTGAGATGCATTTTAAATCGTTTCCCAATCACACGATGGACGATACTCTGGGTTTCCCATGCATGTTTTACCTGGAGGAAAAATGCCTTGAACCTGGAGAGTTGGGAACCATGGATTGGGTACCATGCAGTATGACTTCAAAGGGTCTGCATTTGCTCACCGAAACTCACCAATGCTATCAGCCTGAAGTGTCCAGCCTTATGTCTCAACCAGCTCTGGGTGTAGATGTGGTCAATCCCGGTTGCATCACATGCCCTGAGTGAATTATTTAAGAATTGGTCTCTATTTCACTGTCTTTGTGTTTTGTTTTCGAAATTTATTTTGATAATGGGATTTATCGGATTTTCACTGCTGCGTTTATGCCGCTGTACACACGCTTGATTCTCTTACGGAGACATATAAATCCATGGGTTTTAAGATTCTTCCTAGTCAGGTATATTCCTAGGCGTTGAATATGTGGTGTTGAGTGCATTTCGTTGGGCAAGGACTAGGTCTTGTCTATTACATATTTGGCTTATGGAATGTTATCTGTGCTAATTTCAGTCTCTGGTTTTATGCAGCACCCCAAGGCACCTTTCCCCATAAGCAAGCACTAGTTGGTTTTCTAAATTTGAGACCCTGTTCTGTTTTGTAATTCAGTTCATGTGTAGTCAAGTTTACATTCCGTGTATTAGTGATATCTTATGATGTTTCTTTTTCTGTGTGACGTTCACGTAGAATCACCATACCTGCATCCACTCACTATGCTGCTACGGGCCTGATGACACAGATTTCATTGCTGAGTGATATTGCATTGCACGTACGTGCCACAACTTCTTTATCCATTTTTTGCTTTCTGGGATATTTACCTGGTACTGTAGACGAGCTTCTTGGGAACACAGCCGTCCCAAACTTTGGGGTGGCTCTCTGTTTTTGATTTTAATTTCCCTAAGGAATAGGACCATAAGTGCAATTGCCATAGGCTGTGTTGCTTTGTTTCTTACGTGTTTCAGGAAACACCATACACTTCTCCAGGGTGGCTGCTGGCAATTTACATCCTGCCAATCAGCATAACAAGGCTCCCTGTTCTCCATATCCTGTCCTACCTTTCTGGATTTTACACTTTTTTTCAGATGGCCCTTTTGCCCGGGGGGCAGTGAGACTTCATTGTAGTGCAGATTTCATTTACAGGCTTGCTTGGTTGGCCAAAAAGGGCGTATGTGTTTTTTCCTGAATATATTCAGGAAAAAACGCATACGCCCTTTTTGGCCAAGTGCATCATTGTCGACGTTTTGCCTCTTTTCCTATGCTTTCAGGGCAATTCCAGTCTACCCCCTGCAATCGTTTTCCTGAAATTCTGCCCTGCTTTCAAGTCCCCTACGCAGGCTTACTTCAATATATTTTTGGAGGATAGCTGTCATTTATAACTCTGCAGGTTTGTGAATTACAGTGCCCCTGAGCTCCTTTCTTCAACTCGCTTTCTTGTGAGCTGGGCACAAAACCGCAGGATTGCTTCAGGCCATAATCTGTTTCCGGTAGGGCATGCTGAGCCTTTGGTTAATTCCTCTTCCTGGTGGGAAATGAGCGTTACATTTGCCCGTGCAGTCACCTACTGCTAGTCTCTCATTGGTTCTCCCTATTCCTGTTCATCTTGCACAGAAATTGCAAGCTGTGCCAAACAGGAGGTTAAAGGCACTGACGCTCCGAGCAGGGAGAGTGTTTGTAAAGCATCTGGAATGGTGAACCCGAGGACCAGGATACGAAAACTGAGATGCATTTTAAATCGTTTCCCAATCACACGGTGGATGATACTCTGGGTTTCCCATGCATGTTTTAGCTGGAGGAAGAATCCCTTGAACCTGGAGAGTTGGGACCCATGGAATGGGTACCATGCAGTATGACTTCAAAGGGTCTGCATTTGCTCACCGAAACTCACCAATGCTATCAGCCTGAAGTGTCCAGCCTTATGTCTCAACCAGCTCTGGGTGTAGATGTGGTCAATCCCGGTTGCATCACATGCCCTGAGTGAATTATTTAAGAATTGCTCTCTATTTCACTGTCTTTGTGTTTTGTTTTCGAAATTTATTTTGATAATGGGATTTATCGGATTTTCACTGCTGCGTTTCGGCCGCTGTACACACGCATGATTCTCTTACGGAGACATATATATCCATGGGTTTTAAGATTCTTCCTAGTCAGGTATATTCCTAGGTGTTGAATATGTGGTGTTGAGTCCATTTCGTTGAGCAAGGAGTAGGTTTTGTCTATTACATATTTGGCTTATGGAATGTTATCTGTGCTAATTTCAGTCTCTGGTTTTATGCAGCACCCCATGGCACCTTTCCCCATAAGCAAGCACTAGTTGGTTTTCTAAATTTGAGACCCTATTCTGTTTTGTAATTCAGTTCATGTGTAGTCAAGTTTACATTCCGTGTATTAGTGATATCTTATGATGTTTCTTTTTCTGTGTGACATAGTTCACGTAGAATCACCATACCTGCATCCATTCACTATGCCGCTACGGGCCTGATGACACAGATTTCATTGCTGAGTGATACTGCATTGCACGTACGTGCCACAACTTCTTTATCCATTTTTTGCTTTCTGGGATATTTACCTGGTACTGTAGACGAGCTTCTTGGGAACACAGCCGTCCCAAACTTTGGGGTGGCTCTCTGTTTTTGATTTTAATTTCCGTAAGCTATAGGACCATAAGTGGAAGGGCCATAGGCTGTGTTGCTTTGTTTCTTTCGTGTTTCAGGAAACACCATAAACTTCTCCAGGGTGGCTGCTGGCAATTTACATCCTGCCAATCAGCATAACAAGGCTCCCTGTTCTCCATATCCTGTCCTACATTTCTGGATTTTACACTTTTTTCAGATGGCCCTTTTGCCCGGGGGGCAGTGAGACTTCATTGTAGTGCAGATTTCCTTTACAGGCTTGCTTGGTTGGCCAAAAAGGGCGTATTCGTTTTTTCCTGAATATATTCAGGAAAAAACGCATACGCCCTTTTTGGCCAAGTGCATCTTTTTCGACGTTCTGCCTCTTTTCCTATGCTTTCAGGGCAATTCCAGTCTACCCCCTGCAATCGTTTTCCTGAAATTCTGCCCCGCTTTCAAATCCCCTTCGCAGGCTTACTTCAATATATTTTTGGAGGATAGCTGTCATTTATAACTCTGCAGGTTTGTGAATTACAGTGCCCCTGAGCTCCTTTCTTCAACTCGCTTTCTTATGAGCTGGCCACAAAACCGCAGGATTGCTTCAGGCCCTAATCTGTTTCCGGTAGGGCATGATGAGCCTTTGGTTAATTCCACTTCCTGGTGGGAAATGAGCGTTACATTTGACCGTGCAGACACCTACTGCTAGTCTCTCATTGGTTCTCCCTATTCCTGTTCATCTTGCACAGAAATTGCAAGCTGTGCAAAACAGGAGGTTAAAGGCACTGACGCTCCGAGCAGGGAGAGTGTTAGTAAAGCATCTGGAATGGTGAACCCGAGGACCAGGATACGAAAACTGAGATGCATTTTAAATCGTTTCCCAATCACACGGTGGATGATACTCTGGGTTTCCCATGCATGTTTTAGCTGGAGGAAGAATGCCTTGAACCTGGAGAGTTGGGACCCATGGAATGGGTACCATGCAGTATGACTTCAAAGGGTCTGCATTTGCTCACCGAAACTCAACAATGCTATCAGCCTGAAGTGTCCAGCCTTATGTCTCAACCAGCTCTGGGTGTAGATGTGGTAAATCCCCGTTGAATCACATGCCCTGAGTGAATTATTTAAGAATTGCTCTCTATTTCACTGTCTTTGTGTTTTGTTTCCGAAATTTATTTTGATAATGGGATTTATCGGATTTTCACTGCTGCGTTTCGGCCGCTGTACACACGCTTGATTCTCTTACGGAGACATATATATCCATGGGTTTTAAGATTCTTCCTAGTCAGGTATATTCCTAGGCGTTGAATATGTGGTGTTGAGTCCATTTCGTTGAGCAAGGAGTAGGTCTTGTCTATTGCATATTTGGCTTATGGAATGTTATCTGTGCTAATTTCAGTCTCTGGTTTTATGCAGCACCCCATGGCACCTTTCCCCATAAGCAAGCACTAGTTGGTTTTCTAAATTTGAGACCCTGTTCTGTTTTGTAATTCAGTTCATGTGTAGTCAAGTTTACATTCCGTGTATTAGTGATATCTTATGATGTTTCTTTTTCTGTGTGACGTAGTTCACGTAGAATCACCGTACTTGCATCCACTCACTATGCCGCTACGGGCCTGATGACACAGATTTCATTGCTGAGTGATATTGCATTGTACGTACGTGCCACAACTTCTTTATCCATTTTTTGATTTCTGGGATATTTACCTGATACTGTAGACGAGCTTCTTGTGAACACAGCCGTCCCAAATATTGGGGTGGCTGTCTGTTTTTGATTTTAATTTCCGTAAGCTATAGGACCATAAGTGGAAGTGCCATAGGCTGTGTTGCTTTGTTTCTTACGTGTTTCAGGAAACACCATACACTTCTCCAGGGTGGCTGCTGGCAATTAACATCCTGACAATCAGCATAACAAGGCTCCCTGTTCTCCATATCCTGTCCTACCTTTCTGGATTTTACACTTTTTTTCAGATGGCCCTTTTGCCCGGGGGGCAGTGAGACTTCATTGTAGTGCAGATTTCCTTTACAGGCTTGCTTGGTTGGCCAAAAAGGGCGTATGCGTTTTTTCCTGAATATATTCAGGAAAAAACGCATACGCCCTTTTTGGCCAAGTGCATCATTGTCGACGTTCTGCCTCTTTTCCTATGCTTTCAGGGCAATTCCAGTCTACCCCCTGCAATCGTTTTCCTGAAATTCTGCCCTGCTTTCAAGTCCCCTACGCAGGCTTACTTCAATATATTTTTGGAGGATAGCTGTCATTTATAACTCTGCAGGTTTGTGAATTACAGTGCCCCTGAGCTCCTTTCTTCAACTCGCTTTCTTGTGAGCTGGGCACAAAACCGCAGGATTGCTTCAGGCCCTAATCTGTTTCCGGTAGGGCATGCTGAGCCTTTGGTTAATTCCTCTTCCTGGTGGGAAATGAGCGTTACATTTGCCCGTGCAGACACCTACTGCTAGTCTCTCATTGGTTCTCCCTATTCCTGTTCATCTTGCACAGAAATTGCAAGCTGTGCCAAACAGGAGGTTAAAGGCACTGACGCTCCGAGCAGGGAGAGTGTTAGTAAAGCATCTGGAATGGTGAACCCGAGGACCAGGATACGAAAACTGAGATGCATTTTAAATCATTTCCCAATCACACGGTGGACCATACTGTGGGGTTCCCATGCATGTTTTAGCTGGAGGAAGAATCCCTTGAACCTGAAGAGTTGGGACCCATGGAATAGGTACCATGCAGTATGACTTCAAAGGGTCTGCATTTGCTCACCGAAACTCACCAATGCTATCAGCCTGAAGTGTCCAGCCTTATGTCTCAACCAGCTCTGGGTGTAGATGTGGTCAATCCCGGTTGCATCACATGCCCTGAGTGAATTAGTTAAGAATTGCTCTCTATTTCATTGTCTTTGTGTTTTGTTTTCGAAATTTATTTTGATAATGGGATTTATCGGATTTTCACTGCTGCGTTTCGGCCGCTGTACACATGCTTGATTCTCTTACGGAGACATATATATCCATGGGTTTTAAGATTGTTCCTAGTCAGGTATATTCCTAGTCGTTGAATATGTGGTGTTGAGTCCATTTCGTTGAGCAAGGAGTAGGTCTTGTCTATTACATATTTGGCTTATGGAATGTTATCTGTGCTAATTTCAGTCTCTGGTTTTATGCAGCACCCCAAGGCACCTTTCCCCATAAGCAAGCACTAGTTGGTTTTCTAAATTTGAGACCCTGTTCTGTTTTGTAATTCAGTTCATGTGTAGTCAAGTTTACATTCCGTGTATTAGTGATATCTTATGATGTTTCTTTTTCTGTGTGACGTAGTTCACGTAGAATCACCGTACCTGCATCCACTCACTATGCCGCTACGGGCCTGATGACACAGATTTCATTGCTGAGTGATATTGCATTGCACGTACGTGCCACAACTTCTTTATCCATTTCTTGCTTTCTGGGATATTTACCTGATACTGTAGACGAGCTTCTTGTGAACACAGCCGTCCCAAATATTGGGGTGGCTGTCTGTTTTTGATTTGAATTTCCGTAAGCTATAAGACCATAAGTGGAAGTGCCATAGGCTGTGTTGCTTTGTTTCTTACGTGTTTCAGGAAACACCATACACTACTCCAGAGTGGCTGCTGGCAATTTACATCCTGCCAATCAGCATAACAAGGCTCCCTGTTCTCCATATCCTGTCCTACCTTTCTGGATTTTACACTTTTTTCAGATGGCCCTTTTGCCCGGGGGGCAGTGAGATTTCATTGTAGTGCAGAATTCCTTTACAGGCTTGCTTGGTTGGCCAAAAAGGGCGTATGCGTTTTTTCCTGAATATATTCAGGAAAAAACGCATACGCCCTTTTTGGCCAAGTGCATCATTGTCGACGTTGTGCCTCTTTTCCTATGCTTTCAGGGCAATTCCAGTCTACCCCCTGCAATCGTTTTCCTGAAATTCAGCCCCGCTTTCAAGTCCCCTTCGCAGGCTTACTTCAATATATTTTTGGAGGATAGCTGTCATTTATAACTCGGCAGGTTTGTGAAGTACAGTGCCCCTGAGCTCCATTCTTCAACTCGCTTTCTTGTGAGCTGGGCACAAAACCGCATGATTGCTTCAGGCCCTAATCTGTTTCCAGCAGGGCACACTGAGCCTGTGTTTAATTCCTCTTCCTGGTGGGCAATGAGCGTTACATTTGCCCGTGCAGGCACCTACAGCTAGTCTCTCATTGGTTCTCCCTATTCCTGTTCATCTTGCACAGAAATTGCAAGCTGTGCGAAACAGGAGGTTAAAGGAACTGACTCTCCAAGCGGGGAGAGTGTTAGTAAAGAATCTGGAATGGTGAACCCGAGGAAAAGGATACGAAAACTGAGATGCATTTTAAATCGTTTCCCAATCACACGGTGGACGATTCTCTGGGTTTCCCATGCATGTTTTAGCTGGAGGAAGAATCCCTTGAACCTGGAGAGTTGGGACCCATGGAATGGGTACCATGCAGTATGACTTCAAAGGGTCTGCATTTGCTCACTGAAACTCACCAGTGCTATCAGCCTGAAGTGTCCAGCCTTATGTCTCAACCAGCTCTGGGTGTAGATGTGGTCAATCCCGGTTGCATCACATGCCCTGAGTGAATTATTTAAGAATTGCTCTCTATTTCACTGTCTTTGTGTTTTGTTTACGAAATTTATTTTGATAATGGGATTTATCGGATTTTCACTGCTGCATTTCCGCCGCTGTACACACGCTTGATTCTCTTATGGAGACATATATATCCATGGGTTTTAAGATTCTTCCTAGTCAGGTATATTCCTAGGCTTTGAATATGTGGTGTTGAGTCCATTTCGTTGAGCAAGGAGTAGGTCTTGTCTATTACATATTTGGCTTATGGAATGTTATCTGTGCTAATTTCAGTCTCTGGTTTTATGCAGCACCCCAACGCACCTTTCCCCATAAGCAAGCACTAGTTGGTTTTCTAAATTTGAGACCCTGTTCTGTTTTGTAATTCAGTTCATGTGTAGTCAAGTTTACATTCCGTGTATTAGTGATATCTTATGATGTTTCTTTTCCTGTGTGACGTAGTTCACGTAGAATCACCGTACCTGCATCCACTCACTATGCCGCTACGGGCCTGATGACACAGATTTCATTGCTGAGTTATATTGCATTGCACGTACGTGCCACAACTTCTTTATCCATTTTTTTGCTTTCTGGGATATTTACCTGATACTGTAGACGAGCTTCTTGTGAACACAGCCGTCCCAAATATTGGGGTGGCTGTCTGTTTTTGATTTTAATTTCCGTAAGCTATAGGACCATAAGTGGAAGTGCCATAGGCTGTGTTGCTTTGTTTCTTACGTGTTTCAGGAAACACCATACACTTCTCCAGGGTGGCTGCTGGCAATTTACATCCTGCCAATCAGCATAACAAGGCTCCCTGTTCTCCATATCCTGTCCTACCTTTCTGGATTTTACACTTTTTTCAGATGGCCCTTTTGCCCGGGGGGGCAGTGAGATTTCATTGTAGTGCAGATTTCCTTTACAGGCTTGCTTGGTTGGCCAAAAAGGGCGTATGCGTTCTTTCCTGAATATATTCAGGAAAAAACGCATACACCCTTTTTGGCCAAGTGCATCATTGTCGACGTTCTGCCTCTTTTCCTATGCTTTCAGGGCAATTCCAGTCTACCCCCTGCAATCGTTTTCCTGAAATTCTGCCCCGCTTTCAAGTCCCCTTCGCAGGCTTACTTCAATATATTTTGGGAGGATAGCTGTCATTTATAACTCTGCAGGTTTGTGAAGTACAGTGCCCCTGAGCTCCTTTCTTCAACTCGCTTTCTTGTGAGCTGGGCACAAAACCGCAGGATTGCTTCAGGCCCTAATCTGTTTCCAGCAGGGCACACTGAGTCTTTGTTTAATTCCTCTTCCCGGTGGGCAATGAGCGTTACATTTGCCCGTGCAGACACCTACAGCTAGTCTCTCATTGGTTCTCCCTATTCCTGTTCATCTTGCACAGAAATTGCAAGCTGTGCGAAACAGGAGGTTAAAGACACTGACTCTCCAAGCGGGGAGAGTGTTAGTAAAGCATCTGGAATGGTGAACCCGAGGACCAGGATACGAAAACTGAGATGCATTTTAAATCATTTCCCAATCACACGGTGGACGATACTCTTGGTTTCCCATGCATGTTTTAGCTGGAGGAAGAATCCCTTGATCCTGGAGAGTTGGGACCCATGGAATGGGTACCATGCAGTATGACTTCAAAGGGTCTGCATTTGCTCACCGAAACTCACCAATGCTATCAGCCTGAAGTGTCCAGCCTTATGTCTCAACCAGCTCTGGGTGTAGATGTGGTCAATCCCGGTTGCATCACATGCCCTGAGTGAATTATTTAAGAATTGCTCTCTATTTCACTGTCTTTGTGTTTTGTTTTCGAAATTTATTTTGATAATGGGATTTATCGGATTTTCACTGCTGCGTTTCGGCCGCTGTACACACGCTTGATTCTCTTACGGAGACATATATATCCATGGGTTTTAAGATTCTTCCTAGTCAGGTATATTCCTAGGCGTTGAATATGTGGTGTTGGGACCATTTCGTTGAGCAAGGAGTAGGTCTTGTCTATTACATATTTGTTTTATGGAAAGTTATATGTGCTAATTTCAGTCTCCGGTTTTATGCAGCACCCCAAGGCACCTTTCCCCATAAGCAAGCACTAGTTGGTTTTCTAAATTTGAGACCCTGTTCTGTTTTGTAATTCAGTTCATGTGTAGTCAAGTTTACATTCCGTGTATTAGTGATATCTTATGATGTTTCTTTTTCTGTGTGACGTAGTTCACGTAGAATCACCATACCTGCATCCACTCACTATGCCGCTACGGGCCTGATGACACAGATTTCATTGCTGAGTGATATTGCATTGTACGTACGTGCCACAACTTCTTTATCCATTTTTTGCTTTCTTGGATATTTACCTGATAATGTAGACGAGCTTTTTGTGAACACAGCCGTCCCAAATATTGGGGTGGTTGTCTGTTTTTGATTTTAATTTCCGTAAGCTATAGGACCATAAGTGGAAGTGCCATAGGCTGTGTTGCTTTGTTTCTTACGTGTTTCAGGAAACACCATACACTTCTCCAGGGTGGCTGCTGGCAATTTACATCCTGCCAATCAGCATAACAAGGCTCCCTGTTCTCCATATCCTGTCCTACCTTTCTGGATTTTACACTTTTTTCAGATGGCCCTTTTTCCCGGGGGTGCAGTGAGATTTCATTGTAGTGCAGATTTCCTTTACAGGCTTGCTTGGTTGGCCAAAAAGGGCGTATGCGTTTTTTCCTGAATGTATTCAGGAAAAAACGCATACGCCCTTTTTGGCCAAGTGCATCATTGTCGACGTTCTGCCTCTTTTCCTATGCTTTCAGGGCAATTCCAGTCTACCCCCTGCAATCGTTTTCCTGAAATTCTGCCCCGCTTTCAAGTCCCCTTCGCAGGCTTACTTCAATATATATTTGGAGGATAGCTGTCATGTATAACTCTGCAGGTTTGTGAAGTACAGTGCCCCTGAGCTCCTTTCTTCAACTCGCTTTCTTGTGAGCTGGGCACAAAACCGCAGGATTGCTTCAGGCCCTAATCTGTTTCCAGCAGGGCACACTGAGCCTTTGTTTAATTCCTCTTCCTGGTGGGCAATGAGCGTTACATTTGCCCGTGCAGACACCTACAGCTAGTCTCTCATTGGTTCTCCCTATTCCTGTTCATCTTGCACAGAAATGGCAAGCTGTGCCAAACAGGAGGTTAAAGGCACTGACTCTCCAAGCGGGGAGAGTGTTAGTAAAGCATCTGGAATGGTGAACCCGAGGACCAGGATACGAAAACTGAGATGCATTTTAAATCGTTTCCCAATCACACGGTGGACGATACTCTGGGTTTCCCATGCATGTTTTAGCTGGAGGAACAATGCCTTGAACCTGGAGAGTTGGGACCCATGGAATGGGTACCATGCAGTATGACTTCAAAGGGTCTGCATTTGCTCACCAAAACTCACCAGTGCTATCAGCCTGAAGTGTCCAGCCTTATGTCTCAACCAGCTCTTGGTGTAGATGTGGTCAATCCCGGTTGCATCACATGCCCTGAGTGAATTATTTAAGAATTGCTCTCTATTTCACTGTCTTTGTGTTTTGTTTTCGAAATTTATTTTGATAATGGGATTTATCGGATTTTCACTGCTGCGTTTCGGCCGCTGTACACACGCTTGATTCTCTTACGGAGACATATATATCCATGGGTTTTAATATTCTTCCTAGTCAGGTATATTCCTAGGCGTTGAATATGTGGTGTTGGGTCCATTTCGTTGAGCAAGGAGTAGGTCTTGTCTATTACATATTTGGCTTATGGAAAGTTATCTGTGCTAATTTCAGTCTCTGGTTTTATGCAGCACCCCAAGGCACCTTTCCCCATAAGCAAGCACTAGTTGGTTTTCTAAATTTGAGACCCTGTTCTGTTTTGTAATTCAGTTCATGTGTAGTCAAGTTTACATTCCGTGTATTAGTGATATCTTATGATGTTTCTTTTTCTGTGTGACGTAGTTCACGTAGAATCACCATACCTGCATCCACTCACTATGCCGCTACGGGCCTGATGACACAGATTTCATTGCTGAGTGATATTGCATTGTACGTACGTGCCACAACTTCTTTATCCATTTTTTGCTTTCTGGGATATTTACCTGATACTGTAGACGAGCTTCTTGTGAACACAGCCATCCCAAATATTGGGGTGGTTGTCTGTTTTTGATTTTAATTTCCGTAAGCTATAGGACCATAAGTGGAAGTGCCATAGGCTGTGTTGCTTTCTTTCTTACGTGTTTCAGGAAACACCATACACTTTTCCAGGTTGGCTGCTGGCAATTTACATCCTGCAATCAGCATAACAAGGCTCCCTCTTCTCCATATCCTGTCCTACCTTTCTGGATTTTACACTTTTTTCAGATGGCCCTTTTGCCCGGGGGGTCAGTGAGATTTCATTGTAGTGAGGATTTCCTTTACAGGCTTGCTTGGTTGGCCAAAAAGGTCGTATGCGTTTTTTCCTGAATATATTCAGGAAAAAACGCATACGCCCTTTTTGGCCAAGTGCATCATTGTCGACGTTGTGCCTCTTTTCCTATGCTTTCAGGGCAATTCCAGTCTACCCCCTGCAATCGTTTTCCTGAAATTCAGCCCCGCTTTCAAGTCCCCTTCGCAGGCTTACTTCAATATGTTTTTGGAGGATAGCTGTCATTTATAACTCTGCAGGTTTGTGAAGTACAGTACCCCTGAGCTCCTTTCTTCAACTCGCTTTCTTGTGAGCTGGGCACAAAACCGCAGGATTGCTTCAGGCCCTAATCTGTTTCCAGCAGGGCACACTGAGCCTTTGTTTAATTCCTCTTCCTGGTGGGCAATGAGCGTTACATTTGCCCGTGCAGACACCTACAGCTAGTCTCTCATTGGTTCTCCCTATTCCTGTTCATCTTGCACAGAAATTGCAAGCTGTGCCAAACAGGAGGTTAAAGGCACTGACTCTCCAAGCGGGGAGAGTGTTAGTAAAGCATCTGGAATGGTGAACCCGAGGACCAGGATACGAAAACTGAGATGCATTTTAAATCGTTTCCCAATCACACGGTGGACGATACTCTGGGTTTCCCATGCATGTTTTAGCTGGAGGAAGAATCCCTTGAACCTGGAGAGTTGGGACCCATGGAATGGGTACCATGCAGTATGACTTCAAAGGGTCTGCATTTGCTCACCGAAACTCACCAGTGCTATCAGCCTGAAGTGTCCAGCCTTATGTCTCAACCAGCTCTGGGTGTAGATGTGGTCCATCCCGGTTGCATCACATGCCCTGAGTGAATTATTTAAGAATTGCTCTCTATTTCACTGTCTTTGTGTTTTGTTTTCGAAATTTATTTTGATAATGGGATTTATCGGATTTTCACTGCTGCATTTCCGCCGCTGTACACACGCTTGATTCTCTTACGGAGACATATATATCCATGGGTTTTAAGATTCTTCCTAGTCAGGTATATTCCTAGGCGTTGAATATGTGGTGTTGGGTCCATTTCGTTGAGCAAGGAGTAGGTCTTGTCTATTACATATTTGGCTTATGGAAAGTTATCTGTGCTAATTTCAGTCTCTGGTTTTATGCAGCACCCCAAGGCACCTTTCCCCATAAGCAAGCACTAGTTGGTTTTCTAAATTTGAGACCCTGTTCTGTTTTGTAATTCAGTTCATGTGTAGTCAAGTTTACATTCCGTGTATTAGTGATATCTTATGATGTTTCTTTTTCTGTGTGACGTAGTTCACGTAGAATCACCATACCTGCATCCACTCACTATGCCGCTACGGGCCTGATGACACAGATTTCATTGCTGAGTGATATTGCATTGTACGTATGTGCCACAACTTCTTTATCCATTTTTTGCTTTCTGGGATATTTACCTGATACTGTAGACGAGCTTCTTGTGAACACAGCCGTCCCAAATATTGGGGTGGTTGTCTGTTTTTGATTTTAATTTCCGTAAGCTATAGGACCATAAGTGGAAGTGCCATAGGCTGTGTTGCTTTCTTTCTTACGTGTTTCAGGAAACACCATACACTTTTCAAGGGTGGCTGCTGGCAATTTACATCCTGCAATCAGCATAACAAGGCTCCCTCTTCTCCATATCCTGTCCTACCTTTCTGGATTTTACACTTTTTTCAGATGGCCCTTTTGCCCGGGGGGGCAGTGAGATTTCATTGTAGTGAGGATTTCCTTTACAGGCTTGCTTGGTTGGCCAAAAAGGTCGTATGCGTTTTTTCCTGAATATATTCAGGAAAAAACTCATACGCCCTTTTTGGCCAAGTGCATCATTGTCGACGTTGTGCCTCTTTTCCTATGCTTTCAGGGCAATTCCAGTCTACCCCCTGCAATCGTTTTCCTGAAATTCAGCCCCGCTTTCAAGTCCCCTTCGCAGGCTTACTTCAATATGTTTTTGGAGGATAGCTGTCATTTATAACTCTGCAGGTTTGTGAAGTACAGTACCCCTGAGCTCCTTTCTTCAACTCGCTTTCTTGTGAGCTGGGCACAAAACCGCAGGATTGCTTCAGGCCCTAATCTGTTTCCAGCAGGGCACACTGAGCCTTTGTTTAATTCCTCTTCCTGGTGGGCAATGAGCGTTACATTTGCCCGTGCAGACACCTACAGCTAGTCTCTCATTGGTTCTCCCTATTCCTGTTCATCTTGCAGAGAAATGGCAAGCTGTGCCAAGCAGGAGGTTAAAGGCACTGACTCTCCAAGCGGGGAGAGTGTTAGTAAAGCATCTGGAATGGTGAACCCGAGGACCAGGATACGAAAACTGAGATGCATTTTAAATCGTTTCCCAATCACACGGTGGACGATACTCTGGGTTTCCCATGCATGTTTTAGCTGGAGGAAGAATCCCTTGAACCTGGAGAGTTGGGACCCATGGAATGGGTACCATGCAGTATGACTTCAAAGGGTCTGCATTTGCTCAGCGAAACTCACCAGTGCTATCAGCCTGAAGTGTCCAGCCTTATGTCTCAACCAGCTCTGGGTGTAGATGTGGTCAATCCCGGTTGCATCACATGCCCTGAGTGAATTATTTAAGAATTGCTCTCTATTTCACTGTCTTTGTGTTTTGTTTTCGAAATTTATTTTGATAATGGGATTTATCGGATTTTCACTGCTGCATTTCCGCCGCTGTACACACGCTTGATTCTCTTACGGAGACATATATATCCATGGGTTTTAAGATTCTTCCTAGTCAGGTATATTCCTAGGCGTTGAATATGTGGTGTTGAGTCCATTTCGTTGAGCAAGGAGTAGGTCTTGTCTATTACATATTTGGCTTATGGAATGTTATCTGTGCTAATTTCAGTCTCTGGTTTTATGCAGCACCCCAACGCACCTTTCCCCATAAGCAAGCACTAGTTGGTTTTCTAAATTTGAGACCCTGTTCTGATTTGTAATTCAGTTCATGTGTAGTCAAGTTTACATTCCGTGTATTAGTGATATCTTATGATGTTTCTTTTTCTGTGTGACGTAGTTCACGTAGAATCACCGTACGTGCATGCACTCACTATGCCGCTATGGGCCTGATGACACAGATTTCATTGCTGAGTTATATTGCATTGCACGTACGTGCCACAACTTCTTTATCCATTTTTTGCTTTCTGGGATATTTACCTGGTACTGTAGACGAGCTTCTTGGGAACACAGCCGTCCCAAACTTTGGGGTGGCTCTCTGTTTTTGATTTTAATTTCCCTAGGAATAGGACCATAAGTGCAATTGCCATAGGCTGTGTTGCTTTATTTCTTACGTGTTTCAGGAAACACCATACACTTCTCCAGGGTGGCTGTTGGCAATTTACATACTGCCAATCAGCATAACAAGGCTCCCTCTTCTCCATATCCTGTCCTACCTTTCTGGATTTTACACTTTTTTCAGATGGCCCTTTTGCCCGGGGGGGCAGTGAGATTTCATTGTAGTGCAGATTTCCTTTACAGGCTTGCTTGGTTGGCCAAAAAGGGCGTATGCGTTTTTTCCTGAATATATTCAGGAAAAAACGCATACGCCCTTTTTGGCCAAGTGCATCATTGTCGACGTTGTGCCTCTTTTCCTATGCTTTCAGGGCAATTCCTGTCTACCCCCTGCAATCGTTTTCCTGATATTCTGCCCCGCTTTCAAGTCCCTTACGCAGGCTTACTTCAGTATACTTTTGGAAGATAGCTGTCATTTATAACTCTGCAGGTTTGTGAATTACAGTGCCCCTGAGCTCCTTTCTTCAACTCGCTTTCTTGTGAGCTGGGCACAAAACCGCAGGATTGCTTCAGGCCCTAATCTGTTTCCAGCAGGGCACACTGAACCTTTGTTTAATTCCTCTTCCTGGTGGGAAATGAGCGTTACATTTGCCCGTGCAGACACCTACAGCTAGTCTCTCATTGGTTCTCCCTATTCCTGTTCATCTTGCACAGAAATTGCAAGCTGTGCCAAACAGGAGGTTAAACGCACTGACTCTCCAAGCGGGGAGAGTGTTAGTAAAGCATCTGGAATGGTGAACCCGAGGACCAGGATACGAAAACTGAGATGCATTTTAAATCGTTTCCCAATCACACGGTGGACGATACTCTGGGTTTCCCATGCATGTTTTAGCTGGAGGAAGAATCCCTTGAACCTGGAGAGTTGGGACCCATGGAATGGGTACCATGCAGTATGACATCAAAGGGTCTGCATTTGCTCACCGAAACTCACCAATGCTATCAGCCTGAAGTGTCCAGCCTTATGTCTCAACCAGCTCTGGGTGTAGATGTGGTCAATCCCGGTTGCATCACATGCCCTGAGTGAATTATTTAAGAATAGCTCTCTATTTCACTGTCTTTGTGTTTTGTTTTCGAAATTTATTTTGATAATGCGATTTATAGGATTTTCACTGCTGCGTTTCGTCCGCTGTACACACGCTTGGTTCTCTTATGGAGACATATATATCCATGGGGTTTAAGTTTCTTCCTAGTCAGGTATATTCCTAGGCGTTGATTATGTGGTGTTGGGTCCATTTCGTTGAGCAAGGAGTAGGTCTTGTCTATTACATATTTGGCTTATGGAAAGTTATCTGTGCTAATTTCAGTCTCTGGTTTTATGCAGCACCCCAAGGCACCTTTCCCCATAAGCAAGCACTAGTTGGTTTTCTAAATTTGAGACCCTGTTCTCTTTTGTAATTCAGTACATGTGCAGTCAAGATTACATTCCGTGTATTAGTGATATCTTATGATGTTTCTTTTTCTGTGTGACGTAGTTCACGTAGAATCACCGTACCTGCATCCACTCACTATGCCGCTACGGGCCTGATGACACAGATTTCATTGCTGAGTGATATTGCATTGTACGTACGTGCCACAACTTCTTTATCCATTTTTTGCTTTCTGGGATATTTACCTGATACTGTAGACGAGCTTCTTGTGAACACAGCCGTCCCAAATATTGGGGTGGCTGTCTGTTTTTGATTTTAATTTCCGTAAGCTATAGGACCATAAGTGGAAGTGCCATAGGCTGTGTTGCTTTGTTTCTTACGTGTTTCAGGAAACACCATACACTTCTCCAGGGTGGCGGCTGGCAATTTACATCCTGCCAATCAGCATAACAAGGCTCCCTGTTCTCCATATCCTGTCCTACCTTTCTGGATTTTACACTTTTGTCAGATGGCCCTTTTGCCCGGGGGGCAGTGAGACTTCATTGTAGTGCAGATTTCCTTTACAGGCTTGCTTGGTAGGCCAAAAAGTGCGTATGCATTTTTCCCTGAATATATTCAGGAAAAAACGCATACGCCCTTTTTGGCCAAGTGCATCATTGTCAACGTTCTGCCTCTTTTCCTATGCTTTCAGGGCAATTCCAGTCTACCCCCTGCAATCGTTTTCCTGAAATTCTGCCCCGCTTTCAAGTCCCCTTCGCAGGCTTACTTCAATAGGTTTTTGGAGGATAGCTGTTATTTATGACTCTGCAGGTTTGTGAATTACAGAGCCCCTGAGCTCCTTTCTTCAACTCGCTTTCTTGTGAGCTGGGCACAAAACCGCAGGATTGCTTCAGGCCCTAATCTGTTTCCGACAGGGCATGCTGAGCCTTTGGTTAATTCCTCTTCCTGTTGGGAAATGAGCGTTACATTTGCCCGTGCAGACACCTACAGCTAGTCTCTCATTGGTCCTCCCTATTCCTGTTCATCTTGCACAGAAATTGCAAGCTGTGCCAAAGAGGAGGTTAAAGGCACTGACTCTCCAAGCGGGGAGAGTGTTAGTAAAGCATCTGGAATGGTGAACCCGAGGACCAGGATACGAAAACTGAGATGCATTTTAAATCGTTTCCCAATCACACGGAGGACGATACTCTGGGTTTCCCATGCATGTTTTAGCTGGAGGAAGAATGCCTTGAACCTGGAGAGTTGGGACCCATGGAATGGGTGCCATGCAGTATGACTTCAAAGGGTCTGCATTTGCTCACCGAAACTCACCAATGCTATCAGCCTGAAGTGTCCAGCCTTATGTCTCAACCAGCTCTGGGTGTAGATGTGGTCAATCCCGGTTGCATCACATGCCCTGAGTGAATTATTTAAGAACTGCTCTCTATTTCACTGTCTTTGTGTTTTGTTTTCGAAATTTATTTTGATAATGGGATTTATCGGATTTTCAGTGCTGCATTTCGGCCGCTGTACACACGCTTGATTCTCTTACGGAGACATATATATCCATGGGTTTTAAGATTCTTCCTAGTCAGGTATATTCCTAGGCGTTGAATATGTGGTGTTGGGTCCATTTCGTTGAACAAGGAGTAGGTCTTGTCTATTACATATTTGGCTTATGGAAAGTTATCTGTGCTAATTTCAGTCTCTGGTTTTATGCAGCACCCCAAGGCACCTTTCCCCATAAGCAAGCACTAGTTGGTTTTCTAAATTTGAGACCCTGTTCTGTTTTGTAATTCAGTTCATGTGTAGTCAAGTTTACATTCCGTGTATTAGTGATATCTTATGATGTTTCTTTTTCTGTGTGACGTAGTTCACGTAGAAACACCGTACCTGCATCCACTCACTATGCCGCTACGGGCCTGATGACACAGATTTCATTGCTGAGTGATATTGCATTGTACGTACGTGCCGCAACTTCTTTATCCATTGTTTGCTTTCTGGGATATTTACCTGATACTGTAGACGAGCCTCTTGTGAACACAGCCGTCCCAAATATTGGGGTGGCTGTCTGTTTTTGATTTTAATTTCCGTAAGCTATAGGACATAAGTGGAAGTGCCATAGGCTGTGTTGCTTTGTTTCTTACGTGTTTCAGGAAACACCATACACTTCTCCAGGGTGGCTGCTGGCAATTTACATCGTGCCAATCAGCATAACAAGGCTCCCTGTTCTCCATATCCTGTCCTACCTTTCTGGATTTTACACTTTTTTCAGATGGCCCTTTTGCCCGGGGGGCAGTGAGACTTCATTGTAGTGCAGATTTCCTTTACAGGCTTGCTTGGTTGGCCAAAAAGGGCGTATGCGTTTTTCCCTGAATATATTCAGGAAAAAACGCATACGCCCTTTTTGGCCAAGTGCGTCATTGTCAACGTTCTGCCTCTTTTCCTATGCTTTCAGGGCAATTCCAGTCTACCCCCTGCAATCGTTTTCCTGAAATTCTGCCCCGCTTTCAAGTCCCCTTCGCAGGCTTACTTCAATATATTTTTGCAGGATAGCTGTTATTTATGACTCTGCAGGTTTGTGAATTACAGTGCCCCTGAGCTCCTTTCTTCAACTCGCTTTCTTGTGAGCTGGGCACAAAACCGCAGGATTGCTTCAGGCCCTAATCTGTTTCCGGCAGGGCATGCTGAGCCTTTGGTTAATTCCTCTTCCTGGTGGGAAATGAGCGTTACATTTGCCCGTGCAGACACCTACAGCTAGTCTCTCATTGGTCCTCCCTATTCCTGTTCATCTTGCACAGAAATTGCAAGCTGTGCCAAAGAGGAGGTTAAAGGCACTGACTCTCCAAGCGGGGAGAGTGTTAGTAAAGCATCTAGAATGGTGAAACCGAGGACAAGGATACGAAAACTGAGATGCATTTTAAATCGTTTCCCAATCACACGGAGGACGATACTCTGGGTTTCCCATGCATGTTTTAGCTGGAGGAAGAATGCCTAGAACCTGGAGAGTTGGGACCCATGGAATGGGTGCCATGCAGTATGACTTCAAAGGGTCTGCATTTGCTCACCGAAACTCACCAATGCTATCAGCCTGAAGTGTCCAGCCTTATGTCTCAACCAGCTCTGGGTGTAGATGTGGTCAATCCCGGTTGCATCACATGCCCTGAGTGAATTATTTAAGAATTGCTCTCTATTTCACTGTCTTTGTGTTTTGTTTTCGAAATTTATTTTGATAATGGGATTTATCGGATTTTCAGTGCTGCATTTCGGCCGCTGTACACACGCTTGATTCTCTTACGGAGACATATATATTCATGGGTTTTAAGATTCTTCCTAGTCAGGTATATTCCTAGGCGTTGAATATGTGGTGTTGGGTCCATTTCGTTGAACAAGGAGTAGGTCTTGTCTATTACATATTTGGCTTATGGAAAGTTATCTGTGCTAATTTCAGTCTCTGGTTTTATGCAGCACCCCAAGGCACCTTTCCCCATAAGCAAGCACTAGTTGGTTTTCTAAATTTGAGACCCTGTTCTGTTTTGTAATTCAGTTCATGTGTAGTCAAGTTTACATTCCGTGTATTAGTGATATCTTATGATGTTTCTTTTTCTGTGTGACGTAGTTCACGTAGAAACACCGTACCTGCATCCACTCACTATGCCGCTACGGGCCTGATGACACAGATTTCATTGCTGAGTGATATTGCATTGTACGTACGTGCCACAACTTCTTTATCCATTGTTTGCTTTCTGGGATATTTACCTGATACTGTAGACGAGCTTCTTGTGAACACAGCCGTCCCAAATATTGGGGTGGCTGTCTGTTTTTGATTTTAATTTCCGTAAGCTATAGGACCATAAGTGGAAGTGCCATAGGCTGTGTTGCTTTGTTTCTTACGTGTTTCAGGACACACCATACAGTTCTCCAGGGTGGCTGCTGGCAATTTACATCCTGCCAATCAGCATAACAAGGCTCCCTGTTCTCCATATCCTGTCCTACCTTTCTGGATTTTACATTTTTTCAGATGGCCCTTTTGCCCGTGGGTGCAGTGAGATTTCATTGTAGTGCAGATTTCCTTTACAGGCTTGCTTGTTTGGCCAAAAATGGCGTATGCGTTTTTTCCTGAATATATTCAGGCAAAAACGCATACGCCCTTTTTGGCCAAGTGCATCATTGTCGACGTTGTGCCTCTTTTCCTATGCTTTCAGGGCAATTCCAGTCTACCCCCTGCAATCGTTTTCCTGAAATTCAGCCCCGCTTTCAAGTCCCCTTCGCAGGCTTACTTCAATATATTTTTGGAGGATAGCTGTCATTTATAACTCTGCAGGTTTGTGAAGTACAGTGCCCCTGAGCTCCTTTCTTCAACTCGCTTTCTTGTGAGCTGGGCACAAAACCGCAGGATTGCTTCAGGCCCTAATCTGTTTCCAGCAGGGCACACTGAGCCTTTGTTTAATTCCTCTTCCTGGTGGGCAATGAGCATTACATTTGCCCGTGCAGACACCTACAGCTAGTCTCTCATTGGTTCTCCCTATTCCTGTTCATCTTGCACAGAAATTGCAAGCTGTGCCAAACAGGAGGTTAAAGGCACTGACTCTCCAAGCGGGGAGAGTGTTAGTAAAGCATCTGGAATGGTGAACCCGAGGACCAGGATACGAAAACTGAGATGCATTTTAAATCATTTCCCAATCACACGGTGGACGATACTCTGGGTTTCCCATGCATGTTTTAGCTGGGGGAAGAATGCCTTGAACCTGGAGAGTTGGGACCCATGGAATGGGTACCATGCAGTATGACTTCAAAGGGTCTGCATTTGCTCACCGAAACTCACCAGTGCTATCAGCCTGAAGTGTCCAGCCTTATGTCTCCACCAGCTCTGGGTGTAGATGTGGTCAATCCCGGTTGCATCACATGCCCTGAGTGAATTATTTAAGAATTGCTCTCTATTTCACTGTCTTTGTGTTTTGTTTTCGAAATTTATTTTGATAATGGGATTTATCGGATTTTCACTGCTGCGTTTCGGCCGCTGTACACACGCTTGATTCTCTTACGGAGACATATATATCCATGGGTTTTAATATTCTTCCTAGTCAGGTATATTCCTAGGCATTGAATATGTGGTGTTGAGTCCATTTCGTTGAGCAAGTAGTAGGTCTTGTCTATTACATATTTGGCTTATGGAATGTTATCTGTGCTAATTTCAGTCTCTGGTTTTATGCAGCACCCCAAGGCACCTTTCCCCATAAGCAAGCACTAGTTGGTTTTCTAAATTTGAGACCCTGTTCTGTTTTGTAATTCAGTTCATGTGTAGTCAAGTTTACATTCCGTGTATTAGTGATATCTTATGATGTTTCTTTTTCTGTGTGACGTAGTTCACGTAGAATCACCGTACCTGCATCCACTCACTATGCCGCTACGGGCCTGATGACACAGATTTCATTGCTGAGTGATATTGCATTGTACGTACGTGCCACAACTTCTTTATCCATTTTTTGCTTTCTGGGATATTTACCTGATACTGTAGACGAGCTTCTTGTGAACACAGCCGTCCCAAATATTGGGGTGGCTGTCTGTTTTTGATTTTAATTTCCGTAAGCTATAAGATCATAAGTGGAAGTGCCATAGGCTGTGTTGCTTTGTTTCTTACGTGTTTCAGGAAACACCATACACTTCTCCAGAGTGGCTGCTGGCAATTTACATCCTGCCAATCAGCATAACAAGGCTCCCTGTTCTCCATATCCTGTCCTACCTTTCTGGATTTTACACATTTTTCAGATGGCCCTTTTGCCCGGGGGGGCAGTGAGATTTCATTGTAGTGCAGATTTCCTTTACAGGCTTGCTTGGTTGGCCAGAAAGGGCGTACGCCTTTTTTCCTGAATATATTCAGGAAAAAACGCATACGCCCTTTTTGGCCAAGTGCATCATTGTCGACGTTGTGCCTCTTTTCCTATGCTTTCAGGACAATTCCAGTCTACCCCCTGCAATCGTTTTCCTGAAATTCAGTACCGCTTTCTAGTCCCCTTCGCAGGCTTACTTCAATATATTTTGGGAGGATAGCTGTCATTTATAACTCTGCAGGTTTGTGAAGTACAGTGCCCCTGAGCTCCTTTCTTCAACTCGCTTTCTTGTGAGCTGGGCACAAAACCGCATGATTGCTTCAGGCCCTAATCTGTTTCCAGCAGGGCACACTGAGTCTTTGTTTAATTCCTCTTCCCGGTGGGCAATGAGCGTTACATTTGCCCGTGCAGACACCTACAGCTAGTCTCTCATTGGTTCTCCCTATTCCTGTTCATCTTGCACAGAAATTGCAAGCTGTGCGAAACAGGAGGTTAAAGACACTGACTCTCCAAGCGGGGAGATTGTTAGTAAAGCATCTGGAATGGTGAACCCGAGGACCAGGATACGAAAACTGAGATGCATTTTAAATCATTTCCCAATCACACGGTGGACGATACTCTTGGTTTCCCATGCATGTTTTAGCTGGAGGAAGAATCCCTTGAACCTGGAGAGTTGGGACCCATGGAATGGGTACCATGCAGTATGACTTCAAAGGGTCTGCATTTGCTCACCGAAACTCACCAATGCTATCAGCCTGAAGTGTCCAGCCTTATGTCTCAACCAGCTCTGGGTGTAGATGTGGTCAATCCCGGTTGCATCACATGCCCTGAGTGAATTATTTAAGAATTGCTCTCTATTTCACTGTCTTTGTGTTTTGTTTTCGAAATTTATTTTGATAATGGGATTTATCGGATTTTCACTGCTGCGTTTCGGCCGCTGTACACACGCTTGATTCTCTTACGGAGACATATATATCCATGGGTTTTAAGATTCTTCCTAGTCAGGTATATTCCTAGGCGTTGAATATGTGGTGTTGGGACCATTTCGTTGAGCAAGGAGTAGGTCTTGTCTATTACATATTTGTTTTATGGAAAGTTATCTGTGCTAATTTCAGTCTCTGGTTTTATGCAGCACCCCAAGGCACCTTTCCCCATAAGCAAGCACTAGTTGGTTTTCTAAATTTGAGACCCTGTTCTGTTTTGTAATTCAGTTCATGTGTAGTCAAGTTTACATTCCGTGTATTAGTGATATCTTATGATGTTTCTTTTTCTGTGTGACGTAGTTCACGTAGAATCACCGTACCTGCATCCACTTACTATGCCGCTATGGGCCTGATGACACAGATTTCATTGCTGAGTGATATTGCATTGCACGTACGTGCCACAACTTCTTTATCCATTTTTTGCTTTCTGGGATATTTACCTGATACTGTAGACGAGCTTCTTGTGAACACAGCCGTCCCAAATATTGGGGTGGCTGTCTGTTTTTGAATTTAATTTCCGTAAGCTATAGGACCATAAGTGGAAGTGCCATAGGCTGTGTTGCTTTGTTTCTTACGTGTTTCAGGAAACACCATACACTTCTCCAGGGTGGCTGCTGGCAATTTACATCCTGCCAATCAGCATAACAAGGCTCCCTGTTCTCCATATCCTGTCCTACCTTTCTGGATTTTACACTTTTTTCAGATGGCCCTTTTGCCCGGGGGGGCAGTGAGATTTCATTGTAGTGCAGATTTCCTTTACAGGCTTGCTTGGTTGGCCAAAAAGGGCGTATGCGTTTTTTCCTGAATATATTCAGGAAAAAACGCATACGCCCTTTTTGGCCAAGTGCATCATTGTCGACGTTGTGCCTCTTTTCCTATGCTTTCAGGGCAATTCCAGTCTACCCCCTGCAATCGTTTTCCTGAAATTCAGCCCCGCTTTCAAGTCCCCTTCGCAGACTTACTTCAATATATTTTTGGAGGATACCTGTCATTTATAACTCTGCAGGTTTGTGAAGTACAGTGCCCCTGAGCTCCTTTCTTCTACTCGCTTTCTTGTGAGCTGGGCACAAAACCACAGGATTGCTTCAGGCCCTAATCTGTTTCCAGCAGGGCACACTGAGCCTTTGTTTAATTCCTCTTCCTGGTGGGCAATGAGCGTTACATTTGCCCGTGCAGACACCTACAGCTAGTCTCTCATTGGTTCTCCCTATTCCTGTTCATCTTGCACAGAAATTGCAAGCTGTGCGAAACAGGAGGTTAAAGGCACAGACTCTCCAAGCGGGGAGAGTGATAGTAAAGCATCTGGAATGGTGAACCCGAGGACCAGGATACGAAAACTGAGATGCATTTTAAATCATTTCCCAATCACACGGTGGACGATACTCTGGGTTTCCCATGCATGTTTTAGCTGGAGGAAGAATCCCTTGAACCTGGAGAGTTGGGACCCATGGAATGGGTACCATGCAGTATGACTTCAAAGGGTCTGCATTTGCTCACCGAAACTCACCAATGCTATCAGCCTGAAGTGTCCAGCCTTATGTCTCAACCAGCTCTGGGTGTAGATGTGGTCAATCCCGGTTGCATCACATGCCCTGAGTGAATTATTTAAGAATTGCTCTCTATTTCACTGTCTTTGTGTTTTGTTTTCGAAAATTATTTTGATAATGGGATTTATCGGATTTTCACTGCTGCGTTTCGGCCGCTGTACACACGCTTGATTCTCTTACGGAAACATATATATCCATGGGTTTTAATATTCTTCCTAGTCAGGTATATTCCTAGGCGTTGAATATGTGGTGTTGGGTCCATTTCGTTGAGCAAGGAGTAGGTGTTGTCTATTACATATTTGGCTTATGGAAAGTTATCTGTGCTAATTTCAGTCTCTGGTTTTATGCAGCACCCCAAGGCACCTTTCCCCATAAGCAAGCACTAGTTGGTTTTCTAAATTTGAGACCCTGTTCTGTTTTGTAATTCAGTTCATGTGTAGTCAAGTTTACATTCCGTGTATTAGTGATATCTTATGATGTTTCTTTTTCTGTGTGACGTAGTTCACGTAGAATCACCGTACGTGCATGCACTCACTATACCGCTATGGGCCTGATGACACAGATTTCATTGCTGAGTGATATTGCATTGTACGTACGTGCCACAACTTCTTTATCCATTTTTTGCTTTCTGGGATATTTACCTGATACTGTAGACGAGCTTCTTGTGAACACAGCCGTCCCAAATATTGGGGTGGCTGTCTGTTTTTGATTTTAATTTCCGTAAGCTATAGGACCATAAGTGGAAGTGCCATAGGCTGTGTTGCTTTGTTTCTTACGTGTTTCAGGAAACACCATACACTTCTCCAGGGTGGCTGCTGGCAATTTACATCCTGCCAATCAGCATAACAAGGCTCCCTGTTCTCCATATCCTGTCCTAACTTTCTGGATTTTACACTTTTTTCAGATGGCCCTTGTGCCCGAGGGGGCAGTGAGATTTCATTGTAGTGCAGATTTCCTTTACAGGCTTGCTTGGTTGGCCAAAAAGGGCGTATGCGTTTTTTCCTGAATATATTCAGGAAAAAACGCATACGCCCTTTTTGGCCAAGTGCATCATTGTCGACGTTGTGCCTCTTTTCCTATGCTTTCAGGGCAATTCCAGTCTACCCCCTGCAATCGTTTTCCTGAAATTCTGCCCCGCTTTCAAGTCCCCTTCGCAGGCTTACTTCAATATATTTTTGGAGGATAGCTGTCATTTATAACTCTGCAGGTTTGTGAAGTACAGTGCCCCTGAGCTCCTTTCTTCAACTCGCTTTCTTGTGAGCTGGGCACAAAACCGCAGGATTGCTTCAGGCCATAATCTGTTTCCAGCAGGGCACACTGAGCCTTTGTTTAATTCCTCTTCCTGGTGGGCAATGAGCGTTACATTTGCCCGTGCAGACACCTACAGCTAGTCTCTCATTGGTTCTCCCTATTCCTGTTCATCTTGCACAGAAATGGCAAGCTGTGCCAAACCGGAGGTTAAAGGCACTGACTCTCCAAGCGGGGAGAGTGTTAGTAAAGCATCTGGAATGGTGAACCCGAGGACCAGGATACGAAAACTGAGATGCATTTTAAATCGTCTCCCAATCACACGGTGGACGATACTCTGGGTTTCCCATGCATGTTTTAGCTGGAGGAACAATGCCTTGAACCTGGAGAGTTGGGACCCATGGAATGGGTACCATGCAGTATGACTTCAAAGGGTCTGCATTTGCTCACCAAAACTCACCAGTGCTATCATCAAGAAGTGCCCAGCCTTATGTCTCAACCAGCTCTGGGTGTAGATGTGGTCAATCCCGGTTGCATCACATGCCCTGAGTGAACTATTTAAGAATTGCTCTCTATTTCACTGTCTTTGTGTTTTGTTTTCGAAATTTATTTTGATAATGGGATTTATCGGATTTTCACTGCTGCATTTCCGCCGCTGTACACACGCTTGATTCTCTTACGGAGACATATATATCCATGGGTTTTAAGATTCTTCCTAGTCAGGTATATTCCTAGGCGTTGAATATGTGGTGTTGAGTCCATTTCGTTGAGCAAGGAGTAGGTCTTGTCTATTACATATTTGGCTTATGGAATGTTATCTGTGCTAATTTCAGTCTCTGGTTTTATGCAGCACCCCAACGCACCTTTCCCCATAAGCAAGCACTAGTTGGTTTTCTAAATTTGAGACCCTGTTCTGTTTTGTAATTCAGTTCATGTGTAGTCAAGTTTACATTCCGTGTATTAGTGATATCTTATGATGTTTCTTTTTCTGTGTGACGTAGTTCACGTAGAATCACCGTACGTGCATCCACTCACTATGCCGCTATGGGGCTGATGACACAGATTTCATTGCTGAGTTATATTGCATTGCACGTACGTGACACAATTTCTTTATCCATTTTTTGCTTTCTGGGATATTTACCTGATACTGTAGACGAGCTTCTTGTGAACACAGCCGTCCCAAATATTGGGGTGGCTGTCTGTTTTTGATTTTCATTTCCGTAAGCTATAGGACCATAAGTGGAAGTGCCATAGGCTGTGTTGCTTTGTTTCTTACGTGTTTCAGGAAACACCATACACTTCTCCAGGGTGGCTGCTGGCAATTTACATCCTGCCAATCAGCATAACAAGGCTCCCTGTTCTCCATATCCTGTCCTACCTTTCTGGATTTTACACTGTTTTCAGATGGCCCTTTTTCCCGGGGGGGCAGTGAGATTTCATTGTAGTGCAGATTTCCTTTACAGGCTTGCTTGGTTGGCCAAAAAGGGCGTATGCGTTTTTTCCTGAATATATTCAGGAAAAAACGCATACGCCCTTTTTGGCCAAGTGCATCATTGTCGACGTTGTGCCTCTTTTCCTATGCTTTCAGGGCAATTCCAGTCTACCCCCTGCAATCGTTTTCCTGAAATTCAGCCCCGCTTTCAAGTCCCCTTCGCAGGCTTACTTCAATATATTTTTGGAGGATAGCTGTCATTTATAACTCTGCAGGTTTGTGAAGTACAGTGCCCCTGAGCTCCTTTCTTCAACTCGCTTTCTTGTGAGCTGGGCACAAAACCGCAGGATTGCTTCAGGCCCTAATCTGTTTCCAGCAGGGCACACTGAGCCTTTGTTTAATTCCTCTTCCTGGTGGGCAATGAGCGTTACATTTGCCCGTGCAGACACCTACAGCTAGTCTCTCATTGGTTCTCCCTATTCCTGTTCATCTTGCACAGAAATGGCAAGCTGTGCCAAACAGGAGGTTAAAGGCACTGACTCTCCAAGCGGGGAGAGTGTTAGTAAAGCATCTGGAATGGTGAACCCGAGGAACAGGATACGAAAACTGAGATGCATTTTAAATCGTATCCCAATCACACGGTGGACGATACTCTGGGTTTCCCATGCATGTTTTAGCTGGAGGAAGAATGCCTTGAACCTGGAGAGTTGGGACCCATGGAATGGGTACCATGCAGTATGACTTCAAAGGGTCTGCATTTGCTCACCGAAACTCACCAGTGCTATCAGACTGAAGTGTCCAGCCTTATGTCACAACCAGCTCTGGGTGTAGATGTGGTCAATCCCGGTTGCATCACATGCCCTGAGTGAATTATTTAAGAATTGCTCTCTATTTCACTGTCTTTGTGTTTTGTTTTCGAAATTTATATTGATAATGGGATTTATCGGATTTTCACTGCTGCATTTCCGCCGCTGTACACACGCTTGATTCTCTTACGGAGACATATATATCCATGGGTTTTAAGATTCTTCCTAGTCAGGTATATTCCTAGGCGTTGAATATGTGGTGTTGAGTCCATTTCGTTGAGCAAGGAGTAGGTCTTGTCTATTACATATTTGGCTTATGGAAGGTTATCTGTGCTAATTTCAGTCTCTAGTTTTATGCAGCACCCCAAGGCACCTTTCCCCATAAGCAAGCACTAGTTGGTTTTCTAAATTTGAGACCCTGTTCTGTTTTGTAATTCAGTTCATGTGTAGTCAAGTTTACATTCCGTGTATTAGTGATATCTTATGATGTTTCTTTTTCTGTGTGACGTAGTTCACGTAGAATCACCGTACCTGCATCCACTTACTATGCCGCAACGGGCCTGATGACACAGATTTCATTGCTGAGTGATATTGCATTGCACGTACGTGCCACAACTTCTTTATCCATTTTTTGCTTTCTGGGATATTTACCTGATACTGTGGACGAGCTTCTTGTGAACACAGCCGTCCCAAATATTGGGGTGGCTGTCTGTTTTTGATTTTAATTTCCGTAAGCTATAGGACCATAAGTGGAAGTGCCATAGGCTGTGTTGCTTTGTTTCTTACGTGTTTCAGGAAACACCATACACTTCTCCTGGGTGGCTGCTGGCAATTTGCATCCTGCCAATCAGCATAACAAGGCTCCCTCTTCTCCATATCCTGTCCTACCTTTCCGGATTTTACACTTTTTTCAGAGGGCCATTTTGCCCGGGGGGGGGGCAGTGAGATTTCATTGTAGTGCAGATTTCCTTTACAGGCTTGCTTGGATGGCCACAAAGGGCGTATGCGTTTTTTCCTGAATATATTCAGGAAAAAACGCATACGCCCTTTTTGGCCAAGTGCATCATTGTCGACGTTGTGCCTCTTTTCCTATGGTTTCAGGGCAATTCCAGTCTACCCCCTGCAATCGTTTTCCTGAAATTCAGCCCGGCGTTCAAGTCCCCTTCGCAGGCTTACTTCAATATATTTTTGGAGGATAGCTGTCATTTATAACTCTGCAGGTTTGTGAAGTACAGTGCCCCTGAGCTCCTTTCTTCAACTCGCTTTCTTTTGAGCTGGGCACAAAACCGCAGGATTGCTTCAGGCACTAATCTGTTTCCAGTAGGGCACACTGAGCTTTTGTTTAATTCCTCTTCCTGGTGGGCATTGAGCGTTACATTTGCCCGTGCAGACACCTACAGCTAGTCTCTCATTGGTTCTCCCTATTCCTGTTCATCTTGCACAGAAATGGCAAGCTGTGCCAAACAGGAGGTTAAAGGCACTGACTCTCCAAGCGGGGAGAGTGTTAGTAAAGCATCTGGAATGGTGAACCTGAGGACCAGTATACGAAAACTGAGATGCATTTTAAATCGTTTCCCAATCACACGTTGGACGATACTCTGGGTTTCCCATGCATGTTTTAGCTGGAGAAAGAATGCCTTGAACCTGGAGAGTTGGGACCCATGGAATGGGTACCATGCAGTATGACTTCAAAGGGTCTTCATTTGCTCACCGAAACTCACCAGTGCTATCAGCCAGAAGTGTCCAGCCTTATGTCTCAACCAGCTCTGGGTGTAGATGTGGTCAATCCCGGTTGCATCACATGCCCTGAGTGAATTATTTAAGAATTGCTCTCCATATCACTGTCTTTGTGTTTTGTTTTCGAAATTTATTTTGATAATGGGATTTATCGGATTTTCACTGCTGCGTTTCGGCCGCTGTACACACGCTTGATTCTCTTATGGAGACATATATATCCATGGGTTTTAAGATTCTTCCTAGTCAGGTATATTCCTAGGCGTTGAATATGTGGTGTTGCGTCCATTTCGTTGAGCAAGGAGTAGGTCTTGTCTATTACATATTTGGCTTATGGAAAGTTATCTGTGCTAATTTCAGTCTCTGGTTTTATGCAGCACCCCAACGCACCTTTCCCCATAAGCAAGCACTAGTTGGTTTTCTAAATTTGAGACCCTGTTCTTTTTTGTAATTCAGTTCATGTGTAGACAAGTTTACATTCCGTGTATTAGTGATATCTTATGATGTTTCTTTTTCTGTGTGACGTAGTTCACGTAGAATCACCGTACCTGCATCCACTCACTATGCCGCTACGGGCCTGATGACACAGATTTCATTGCTGAGTGATATTGCATTGCACGTACGTGCCACAACTTCTTTATCCATTTTTTGCTTTTTGGGATATTTACCTGGTACTGTAGACGAGCTTCTTGGGAACACAGCCGTCCCAAACTTTGGGGTGGCTCTCCGTTTTTGATTTTAATTTCCCTAAGCAATGGGACCATAATTGCAATTGCCATAGGCTGTGTTGCTTTATTTCTTACGTGTTTCAGGAAACACCATACACTTCTCTAGGGTGGCTGCTGGCAATTTACATCCTGCCAATCAGCATAACAAGGCTCCCTGTTCTCCATATCCTGTGCTACTTTTCTGGATTTTACACTTTTTTCAGATGGCCCTTTTGCCCGGGGAGGGCAGTGAGATTTCATTGTAGTGCAGATTTCCTTTACAGGCTTGCTTGGTTGGCCAAAAAGGGCGTATGCGTTTTTTCCTGAATATATTCAGGAAAAAACGCATACGCCCTTTTTGGCCAAGTGCATCATTGTCAACGTTGTGCCTCTTTTCCTATGCTTTCAGGGCAATTCCAGTCTACCCCCTGCAATCGTTTTCCTGAAATTCTGCCCCGCTTTCAAGTCCCCTTCGCAGGCTTACTTAAATATATTTTTGGAGGATAGCTGTCATTTATAACTCTGCAGGTTTGTGAATTAGAGTGCCCCTGAGCTCCTTTCTTCAACTCGCTTTCTTGTGAGCTGGGCACAAAACCGCAGGATTGCTTCAGGCCCTAATCTGTTTCCAGCAGGGCACACTGAGCCTTTGTTTAATTCCTCTTCCTGGTGGGCAATGAGCGTTACGTTTGCCCGTGCAGACACCTACAGCTAGTCTCTCATTGGTTCTCCCTATTCCTGTTCATCTTGCACAGAAATGGCAAGCTGTGCCAAACAGGAGGTTAAAGGCACTGACTCTCCAAGCGGGGAGAGTGTTAGTAAAGCATCTGGAATGGTGAACCCGAGGACCAGGATACGAAAACTGAGATGCATTTTAAATCGTTTCCCAATCACACGGTGGACGATACTCTGGGTTTCCCATGCATGTTTTAGCTGGAGGAACAATGCCTTGAACCTGGAGAGTTGGGACCCATGGAATGGGTACCATGCAGTATGACTTCAAAGGGTCTGCATTTGCTCACCAAAACTCACCAGTGCTATCAGCCAGAAGTGTCCAGCCTTATGTCTCAACCAGCTCTGGGTGTAGATGTGGTCAATCCCGGTTGCATCACATGCCCTGAGTGAATTATTTAAGAATTGCTCTCTATTTCACTGTCTTTGTGTTTTGTTTTCGAAATTTATTTTGATAATGGGATTTATCGGATTTTCACTGCTGCATTTCCGCCGCTGTACACACGCTTGATTCTCTTACGGAGACATATATATCCATGGGTTTTAAGATTCTTCCTAGTCAGGTATATTCCTAGGCGTTGAATATGTGGTGTTGAGTCCATTTCGTTGAGCAAGGAGTAGGTCTTGTCTATTACATATTTGGCTTATGGAATGTTATCTGTGCTAATTTCACTCTCTGGTTTTATGCAGCACCCCAACGCACCTTTCCCCATAAGCAAGCACTAGTTGGTTTTCTAAATTTGAGACCCTGTTCTGTTTTGTAATTCAGTTCATGTGTAGTCAAGTTTACATTCCGTGTATTAGTGATTTCTTATGATGTTTCTTTTTCTGTGTGACGTAGTTCACGTAGAATCACCGTACCTGCATCCACTTACTATGCCGCTATGGGCCTGATGACACAGATTTCATTGCTGAGTGATATTGCATTGCACGTACGTGCCACAACTTCTTTATCCATTTTTTGCTTTCTGGGATATTTACCTGATACTGTAGACGAGCTTCTTGTGAACACAGCCGTCCCAAATATTGGGGTGGCTGTCTGTTTTTGAATTTAATTTCCGTAAGCTATAGGACCATAAGTGGAAGTGCCATAGGCTGTGTTGCTTTGTTTCTTACGTGTTTCAGGAAACACCATACACTTCTCCAGGGTGGCTGCTGGCAATTTACATCCTGCCAATCAGCATAACAAGGCTCCCTGTTCTCCATATCCTGTCCTACCTTTCTGGAATTTACACTTTTTTCAGATGGCCCTTTTGCCCGGGGGGGCAGTGAGATTTCATTGTAGTGCAGATTTCCTTTACAGGCTTGCTTGGTTGGCCAAAAAGGGCGTATGCGTTTTTTCCTGAATATATTCAGGAAAAAACGCATACGCCCTTTTTGGCCAAGTGCATCATTGTCGACGTTGTGCCTCTTTTCCTATGCTTTCAGGGCAATTCCAGTCTACCCCCTGCAATCGTTTTCCTGAAATTCAGCCCCGCTTTCAAGTCCCCTTCGCAGACTTACTTCAATATATTTTTGGAGGATACCTGTCATTTATAACTCTGCAGGTTTGTGAAGTACAGTGCCCCTGAGCTCCTTTCTTCTACTCGCTTTCTTGTGAGCTGGGCACAAAACCACAGGATTGCTTCAGGCCCTAATCTGTTTCCAGCAGGGCACACTGAGCCTTTGTTTAATTCCTCTTCCTGGTGGGCAATGAGCGTTACATTTGCCCGAGCAGACACCTACAGCTAGTCTCTCATTGGTTCTCCCTATTCCTGTTCATCTTGCACAGAAATTGCAAGCTGTGTGAAACAGGAGGTTAAAGGCACGGACTCTCCAAGCGGGGAGAGTGATAGTAAAGCATCTGGAATGGTGAACCCGAGGACCAGGATACGAAAACTGAGATGCATTTTAAATTATTTCCCAATCACACGGTGGACGATACTCTGGGTTTCCCATGCATGTTTTAGCTGGAGGAAGAATCCCTTGAACCTGGAGAGTTGGGACCCATGGAATGGGTACCATGCAGTATGACTTCAAAGGGTCTGCATTTGCTCACCGAAACTCACCAATGCTATCAGCCTGAAGTGTCCAGCCTTATGTCTCAACCAGCTCTGGGTGTAGATGTGGTCAATCCCGGTTGCATCACATGCCCTGAGTGAATTATTTAAGAATTGCTCTCTATTTCACTGTCTTTGTGTTTTGTTTTCGAAATTTATTTTGATAATGGGATTTATCGGATTTTCACTGCTGCGTTTCGGCCGCTGTACACATGCTTGATTCTCTTACGGAGACATATATATCCATGGGTTTTAATATTCTTCCTAGTCAGGTATATTCCTAGGCGTTGAATATGTGGTGTTGGGTCCATTTCGTTGAGCAAGGAGTAGGTCTTGTCTATTACATATTTGGCTTATGGAAAGTTATCTGTGCTAATTTCAGTCTCTGGTTTTATGCAGCACCCCAAGGCACCTTTCCCCATAACAAGCACTAGTTGGTTTTCTAAATTTGAGACCCTGTTCTGTTTTGTAATTCAGTTCATGTGTAGTCAAGTTTACATTCCGTGTATTAGTGATATCTTATGATGTTTCTTTTTCTGTGTGACGTAGTTCACGTAGAATCACCGTACCTGCATCCACTCACTATGCCGCTACGGGCCTGATGACACAGATTTCATTGCTGAGTGATATTGCATTGTACGTACGTGCCACAACTTCTTTATCCATTTTTTGCTTTCTGGGATATTTACCTGATACTGTAGTCGAGCTTCTTGTGAACACAGCCGTCCCAAATATTGGGGTGGCTGTCTGTTTTTGATTTTAATTTCCGTAAGCTATAAGATCATAAGTGGAAGTGCCATAGGCTGTGTTGCTTTGTTTCTTACGTGTTTCAGGAAACACCATACACTTCTCCAGAGTGGCTGCTGGCAATTTACATCCTGCCAATCAGCATAACAAGGCTCCCTGTTCTCCATATCCTGTCCTACCTTTCTGGATTTTACACATTTTTCAGATGGCCCTTTTGCCCGGGGGGGCAGTGAGATTTCATTGTAGTGCAGATTTCCTTTACAGGCTTGCTTGGTTGGCCAGAAAGGGCGTACGCCTTTTTTCCTGAATATATTCAGGAAAAAACGCATACGCCCTTTTTGGCCAAGTGCATCATTGTCGACGTTGTGCCTCTTTTCCTATGCTTTCAGGACAATTCCAGTCTACCCCCTGCAATCGTTTTCCTGAAATTCAGTACCGCTTTCTAGTCCCCTTCGCAGGCTTACTTCAATATATTTTGGGAGGATAGCTGTCATTTATAACTCTGCAGGTTTGTGAAGTACAGTGCCCCTGAGCTCCTTTCTTCAACTCGCTTTCTTGTGAGCTGGGCACAAAACCGCATGATTGCTTCAGGCCCTAATCTGTTTCCAGCAGGGCACACTGAGTCTTTGTTTAATTCCTCTTCCCGGTGGGCAATGAGCGTTACATTTGCCCGTGCAGACACCTACAGCTAGTCTCTCATTGGTTCTCCCTATTCCTGTTCATCTTGCACAGAAATTGCAAGCTGTGCGAAACAGGAGGTTAAAGACACTGACTCTCCAAGCGGGGAGATTGTTAGTAAAGCATCTGGAATGGTGAACCCGAGGACCAGGATACGAAAACTGAGATGCATTTTAAATCATTTCCCAATCACACGGTGGACGATACTCTTGGTTTCCCATGCATGTTTTAGCTGGAGGAAGAATCCCTTGAACCTGGAGAGTTGGGACCCATGGAATGGGTACCATGCAGTATGACTTCAAAGGGTCTGCATTTGCTCACCGAAACTCACCAATGCTATCAGCCTGAAGTGTCCAGCCTTATGTCTCAACCAGCTCTGGGTGTAGATGTGGTCAATCCCGGTTGCATCACATGCCCTGAGTGAATTATTTAAGAATTGCTCTCTATTTCACTGTCTTTGTGTTTTGTTTTCGAAATTTATTTTGATAATGGGATTTATCGGATTTTCACTGCTGCGTTTCGGCCGCTGTACACACGCTTGATTCTCTTACGGAGACATATATATCCATGGGTTTTAAGATTCTTCCTAGTCAGGTATATTCCTAGGCGTTGAATATGTGGTGTTGGGACCATTTCGTTGAGCAAGGAGTAGGTCTTGTCTATTACATATTTGTTTTATGGAAAGTTATCTGTGCTAATTTCAGTCTCTGGTTTTATGCAGCACCCCAAGGCACCTTTCCCCATAAGCAAGCACTAGTTGGTTTTCTAAATTTGAGACCCTGTTCTGTTTTGTAATTCAGTTCATGTGTAGTCAAGTTTACATTCCGTGTATTAGTGATTTCTTATGATGTTTCTTTTTCTGTGTGACGTAGTTCACGTAGAATCACCGTACCTGCATCCACTTACTATGCCGCTATGGGCCTGATGACACAGATTTCATTGCTGAGTGATATTGCATTGCACGTACGTGCCACAACTTCTTTATCCATTTTTTGCTTTCTGGGATATTTACCTGATACTGTAGACGAGCTTCTTGTGAACACAGCCGTCCCAAATATTGGGGTGGCTGTCTGTTTTTGAATTTAATTTCCGTAAGCTATAGGACCATAAGTGGAAGTGCCATAGGCTGTGTTGCTTTGTTTCTTACGTGTTTCAGGAAACACCATACACTTCTCCAGGGTGGCTGCTGGCAATTTACATCCTGCCAATCAGCATAACAAGGCTCCCTGTTCTCCATATCCTGTCCTACCTTTCTGGATTTTACACTTTTTTCAGATGGCCCTTTTGCCCGGGGGGGCAGTGAGATTTCATTGTAGTGCAGATTTCCTTTACAGGCTTGCTTGGTTGGCCAAAAAGGGCGTATGCGTTTTTTCCTGAATATATTCAGGAAAAAACGCATACGCCCTTTTTGGCCAAGTGCATCATTGTCGACGTTGTGCCTCTTTTCCTATGCTTTCAGGGCAATTCCAGTCTACCCCCTGCAATCGTTTTCCTGAAATTCAGCCCCGCTTTCAAGTCCCCTTCGCAGACTTACTTCAATATATTTTTGGAGGATACCTGTCATTTATAACTCTGCAGGTTTGTGAAGTACAGTGCCCCTGAGCTCCTTTCTTCTACTCGCTTTCTTGTGAGCTGGGCACAAAACCACAGGATTGCTTCAGGCCCTAATCTGTTTCCAGCAGGGCACACTGAGCCTTTGTTTAATTCCTCTTCCTGGTGGGCAATGAGCGTTACATTTGCCCGTGCAGACACCTACAGCTAGTCTCTCATTGGTTCTCCCTATTCCTGTTCATCTTGCACAGAAATTGCAAGCTGTGCGAAACAGGAGGTTAAAGGCACAGACTCTCCAAGCGGGGAGAGTGATAGTAAAGCATCTGGAATGGTGAACCCGAGGACCAGGATACGAAAACTGAGATGCATTTTAAATCATTTCCCAATCACACGGTGGACGATACTCTGGGTTTCCCATGCATGTTTTAGCTGGAGGAAGAATCCCTTGAACCTGGAGAGTTGGGACCCATGGAATGGGTACCATGCAGTATGACTTCAAAGGGTCTGCATTTGCTCACCGAAACTCACCAATGCTATCAGCCTGAAGTGTCCAGCCTTATGTCTCAACCAGCTCTGGGTGTAGATGTGGTCAATCCCGGTTGCATCACATGCCCTGAGTGAATTATTTAAGAATTGCTCTCTATTTCACTGTCTTTGTGTTTTGTTTTCGAAAATTATTTTGATAATGGGATTTATCGGATTTTCACTGCTGCGTTTCGGCCGCTGTACACACGCTTGATTCTCTTACGGAAACATATATATCCATGGGTTTTAATATTCTTCCTAGTCAGGTATATTCCTAGGCGTTGAATATGTGGTGTTGGGTCCATTTCGTTGAGCAAGGAGTAGGTGTTGTCTATTACATATTTGGCTTATGGAAAGTTATCTGTGCTAATTTCAGTCTCTGGTTTTATGCAGCACCCCAAGGCACCTTTCCCCATAAGCAAGCACTAGTTGGTTTTCTAAATTTGAGACCCTGTTCTGTTTTGTAATTCAGTTCATGTGTAGTCAAGTTTACATTCCGTGTATTAGTGATATCTTATGATGTTTCTTTTTCTGTGTGACGTAGTTCACGTAGAATCACCGTACGTGCATGCACTCACTATACCGCTATGGGCCTGATGACACAGATTTCATTGCTGAGTGATATTGCATTGTACGTACGTGCCACAACTTCTTTATCCATTTTTTGCTTTCTGGGATATTTACCTGATACTGTAGACGAGCTTCTTGTGAACACAGCCGTCCCAAATATTGGGGTGGCTGTCTGTTTTTGATTTTAATTTCCGTAAGCTATAGGACCATAAGTGGAAGTGCCATAGGCTGTGTTGCTTTGTTTCTTACGTGTTTCAGGAAACACCATACACTTCTCCAGGGTGGCTGCTGGCAATTTACATCCTGCCAATCAGCATAACAAGGCTCCCTGTTCTCCATATCCTGTCCTAACTTTCTGGATTTTACACTTTTTTCAGATGGCCCTTGTGCCCGAGGGGGCAGTGAGATTTCATTGTAGTGCAGATTTCCTTTACAGGCTTGCTTGGTTGGCCAAAAAGGGCGTATGCGTTTTTTCCTGAATATATTCAGGAAAAAACGCATACGCCCTTTTTGGCCAAGTGCATCATTGTCGACGTTGTGCCTCTTTTCCTATGCTTTCAGGGCAATTCCAGTCTACCCCCTGCAATCGTTTTCCTGAAATTCTGCCCCGCTTTCAAGTCCCCTTCGCAGGCTTACTTCAATATATTTTTGGAGGATAGCTGTCATTTATAACTCTGCAGGTTTGTGAAGTACAGTGCCCCTGAGCTCCTTTCTTCAACTCGCTTTCTTGTGAGCTGGGCACAAAACCGCAGGATTGCTTCAGGCCATAATCTGTTTCCAGCAGGGCACACTGAGCCTTTGTTTAATTCCTCTTCCTGGTGGGCAATGAGCGTTACATTTGCCCGTGCAGACACCTACAGCTAGTCTCTCATTGGTTCTCCCTATTCCTGTTCATCTTGCACAGAAATGGCAAGCTGTGCCAAACCGGAGGTTAAAGGCACTGACTCTCCAAGCGGGGAGAGTGTTAGTAAAGCATCTGGAATGGTGAACCCGAGGACCAGGATACGAAAACTGAGATGCATTTTAAATCGTCTCCCAATCACACGGTGGACGATACTCTGGGTTTCCCATGCATGTTTTAGCTGGAGGAACAATGCCTTGAACCTGGAGAGTTGGGACCCATGGAATGGGTACCATGCAGTATGACTTCAAAGGGTCTGCATTTGCTCACCAAAACTCACCAGTGCTATCATCAAGAAGTGCCCAGCCTTATGTCTCAACCAGCTCTGGGTGTAGATGTGGTCAATCCCGGTTGCATCACATGCCCTGAGTGAACTATTTAAGAATTGCTCTCTATTTCACTGTCTTTGTGTTTTGTTTTCGAAATTTATTTTGATAATGGGATTTATCGGATTTTCACTGCTGCATTTCCGCCGCTGTACACACGCTTGATTCTCTTACGGAGACATATATATCCATGGGTTTTAAGATTCTTCCTAGTCAGGTATATTCCTAGGCGTTGAATATGTGGTGTTGAGTCCATTTCGTTGAGCAAGGAGTAGGTCTTGTCTATTACATATTTGGCTTATGGAATGTTATCTGTGCTAATTTCAGTCTCTGGTTTTATGCAGCACCCCAACGCACCTTTCCCCATAAGCAAGCACTAGTTGGTTTTCTAAATTTGAGACCCTGTTCTGTTTTGTAATTCAGTTCATGTGTAGTCAAGTTTACATTCCGTGTATTAGTGATATCTTATGATGTTTCTTTTTCTGTGTGACGTAGTTCACGTAGAATCACCGTACGTGCATCCACTCACTATGCCGCTATGGGGCTGATGACACAGATTTCATTGCTGAGTTATATTGCATTGCACGTACGTGACACAATTTCTTTATCCATTTTTTGCTTTCTGGGATATTTACCTGATACTGTAGACGAGCTTCTTGTGAACACAGCCGTCCCAAATATTGGGGTGGCTGTCTGTTTTTGATTTTCATTTCCGTAAGCTATAGGACCATAAGTGGAAGTGCCATAGGCTGTGTTGCTTTGTTTCTTACGTGTTTCAGGAAACACCATACACTTCTCCAGGGTGGCTGCTGGCAATTTACATCCTGCCAATCAGCATAACAAGGCTCCCTGTTCTCCATATCCTGTCCTACCTTTCTGGATTTTACACTGTTTTCAGATGGCCCTTTTTCCCGGGGGGGCAGTGAGATTTCATTGTAGTGCAGATTTCCTTTACAGGCTTGCTTGGTTGGCCAAAAAGGGCGTATGCGTTTTTTCCTGAATATATTCAGGAAAAAACGCATACGCCCTTTTTGGCCAAGTGCATCATTGTCGACGTTGTGCCTCTTTTCCTATGCTTTCAGGGCAATTCCAGTCTACCCCCTGCAATCGTTTTCCTGAAATTCAGCCCCGCTTTCAAGTCCCCTTCGCAGGCTTACTTCAATATATTTTTGGAGGATAGCTGTCATTTATAACTCTGCAGGTTTGTGAAGTACAGTGCCCCTGAGCTCCTTTCTTCAACTCGCTTTCTTGTGAGCTGGGCACAAAACCGCAGGATTGCTTCAGGCCCTAATCTGTTTCCAGCAGGGCACACTGAGCCTTTGTTTAATTCCTCTTCCTGGTGGGCAATGAGCGTTACATTTGCCCGTGCAGACACCTACAGCTAGTCTCTCATTGGTTCTCCCTATTCCTGTTCATCTTGCACAGAAATGGCAAGCTGTGCCAAACAGGAGGTTAAAGGCACTGACTCTCCAAGCGGGGAGAGTGTTAGTAAAGCATCTGGAATGGTGAACCCGAGGAACAGGATACGAAAACTGAGATGCATTTTAAATCGTATCCCAATCACACGGTGGACGATACTCTGGGTTTCCCATGCATGTTTTAGCTGGAGGAAGAATGCCTTGAACCTGGAGAGTTGGGACCCATGGAATGGGTACCATGCAGTATGACTTCAAAGGGTCTGCATTTGCTCACCGAAACTCACCAGTGCTATCAGACTGAAGTGTCCAGCCTTATGTCACAACCAGCTCTGGGTGTAGATGTGGTCAATCCCGGTTGCATCACATGCCCTGAGTGAATTATTTAAGAATTGCTCTCTATTTCACTGTCTTTGTGTTTTGTTTTCGAAATTTATATTGATAATGGGATTTATCGGATTTTCACTGCTGCATTTCCGCCGCTGTACACACGCTTGATTCTCTTACGGAGACATATATATCCATGGGTTTTAAGATTCTTCCTAGTCAGGTATATTCCTAGGCGTTGAATATGTGGTGTTGAGTCCATTTCGTTGAGCAAGGAGTAGGTCTTGTCTATTACATATTTGGCTTATGGAAGGTTATCTGTGCTAATTTCAGTCTCTAGTTTTATGCAGCACCCCAAGGCACCTTTCCCCATAAGCAAGCACTAGTTGGTTTTCTAAATTTGAGACCCTGTTCTGTTTTGTAATTCAGTTCATGTGTAGTCAAGTTTACATTCCGTGTATTAGTGATATCTTATGATGTTTCTTTTTCTGTGTGACGTAGTTCACGTAGAATCACCGTACCTGCATCCACTTACTATGCCGCAACGGGCCTGATGACACAGATTTCATTGCTGAGTGATATTGCATTGCACGTACGTGCCACAACTTCTTTATCCATTTTTTGCTTTCTGGGATATTTACCTGATACTGTGGACGAGCTTCTTGTGAACACAGCCGTCCCAAATATTGGGGTGGCTGTCTGTTTTTGATTTTAATTTCCGTAAGCTATAGGACCATAAGTGGAAGTGCCATAGGCTGTGTTGCTTTGTTTCTTACGTGTTTCAGGAAACACCATACACTTCTCCTGGGTGGCTGCTGGCAATTTGCATCCTGCCAATCAGCATAACAAGGCTCCCTCTTCTCCATATCCTGTCCTACCTTTCCGGATTTTACACTTTTTTCAGAGGGCCATTTTGCCCGGGGGGGGGGCAGTGAGATTTCATTGTAGTGCAGATTTCCTTTACAGGCTTGCTTGGATGGCCACAAAGGGCGTATGCGTTTTTTCCTGAATATATTCAGGAAAAAACGCATACGCCCTTTTTGGCCAAGTGCATCATTGTCGACGTTGTGCCTCTTTTCCTATGGTTTCAGGGCAATTCCAGTCTACCCCCTGCAATCGTTTTCCTGAAATTCAGCCCGGCGTTCAAGTCCCCTTCGCAGGCTTACTTCAATATATTTTTGGAGGATAGCTGTCATTTATAACTCTGCAGGTTTGTGAAGTACAGTGCCCCTGAGCTCCTTTCTTCAACTCGCTTTCTTTTGAGCTGGGCACAAAACCGCAGGATTGCTTCAGGCACTAATCTGTTTCCAGTAGGGCACACTGAGCTTTTGTTTAATTCCTCTTCCTGGTGGGCATTGAGCGTTACATTTGCCCGTGCAGACACCTACAGCTAGTCTCTCATTGGTTCTCCCTATTCCTGTTCATCTTGCACAGAAATGGCAAGCTGTGCCAAACAGGAGGTTAAAGGCACTGACTCTCCAAGCGGGGAGAGTGTTAGTAAAGCATCTGGAATGGTGAACCTGAGGACCAGTATACGAAAACTGAGATGCATTTTAAATCGTTTCCCAATCACACGTTGGACGATACTCTGGGTTTCCCATGCATGTTTTAGCTGGAGAAAGAATGCCTTGAACCTGGAGAGTTGGGACCCATGGAATGGGTACCATGCAGTATGACTTCAAAGGGTCTTCATTTGCTCACCGAAACTCACCAGTGCTATCAGCCAGAAGTGTCCAGCCTTATGTCTCAACCAGCTCTGGGTGTAGATGTGGTCAATCCCGGTTGCATCACATGCCCTGAGTGAATTATTTAAGAATTGCTCTCCATATCACTGTCTTTGTGTTTTGTTTTCGAAATTTATTTTGATAATGGGATTTATCGGATTTTCACTGCTGCGTTTCGGCCGCTGTACACACGCTTGATTCTCTTATGGAGACATATATATCCATGGGTTTTAAGATTCTTCCTAGTCAGGTATATTCCTAGGCGTTGAATATGTGGTGTTGCGTCCATTTCGTTGAGCAAGGAGTAGGTCTTGTCTATTACATATTTGGCTTATGGAAAGTTATCTGTGCTAATTTCAGTCTCTGGTTTTATGCAGCACCCCAACGCACCTTTCCCCATAAGCAAGCACTAGTTGGTTTTCTAAATTTGAGACCCTGTTCTTTTTTGTAATTCAGTTCATGTGTAGACAAGTTTACATTCCGTGTATTAGTGATATCTTATGATGTTTCTTTTTCTGTGTGACGTAGTTCACGTAGAATCACCGTACCTGCATCCACTCACTATGCCGCTACGGGCCTGATGACACAGATTTCATTGCTGAGTGATATTGCATTGCACGTACGTGCCACAACTTCTTTATCCATTTTTTGCTTTTTGGGATATTTACCTGGTACTGTAGACGAGCTTCTTGGGAACACAGCCGTCCCAAACTTTGGGGTGGCTCTCCGTTTTTGATTTTAATTTCCCTAAGCAATGGGACCATAATTGCAATTGCCATAGGCTGTGTTGCTTTATTTCTTACGTGTTTCAGGAAACACCATACACTTCTCTAGGGTGGCTGCTGGCAATTTACATCCTGCCAATCAGCATAACAAGGCTCCCTGTTCTCCATATCCTGTGCTACTTTTCTGGATTTTACACTTTTTTCAGATGGCCCTTTTGCCCGGGGAGGGCAGTGAGATTTCATTGTAGTGCAGATTTCCTTTACAGGCTTGCTTGGTTGGCCAAAAAGGGCGTATGCGTTTTTTCCTGAATATATTCAGGAAAAAACGCATACGCCCTTTTTGGCCAAGTGCATCATTGTCAACGTTGTGCCTCTTTTCCTATGCTTTCAGGGCAATTCCAGTCTACCCCCTGCAATCGTTTTCCTGAAATTCTGCCCCGCTTTCAAGTCCCCTTCGCAGGCTTACTTAAATATATTTTTGGAGGATAGCTGTCATTTATAACTCTGCAGGTTTGTGAATTAGAGTGCCCCTGAGCTCCTTTCTTCAACTCGCTTTCTTGTGAGCTGGGCACAAAACCGCAGGATTGCTTCAGGCCCTAATCTGTTTCCAGCAGGGCACACTGAGCCTTTGTTTAATTCCTCTTCCTGGTGGGCAATGAGCGTTACGTTTGCCCGTGCAGACACCTACAGCTAGTCTCTCATTGGTTCTCCCTATTCCTGTTCATCTTGCACAGAAATGGCAAGCTGTGCCAAACAGGAGGTTAAAGGCACTGACTCTCCAAGCGGGGAGAGTGTTAGTAAAGCATCTGGAATGGTGAACCCGAGGACCAGGATACGAAAACTGAGATGCATTTTAAATCGTTTCCCAATCACACGGTGGACGATACTCTGGGTTTCCCATGCATGTTTTAGCTGGAGGAACAATGCCTTGAACCTGGAGAGTTGGGACCCATGGAATGGGTACCATGCAGTATGACTTCAAAGGGTCTGCATTTGCTCACCAAAACTCACCAGTGCTATCAGCCAGAAGTGTCCAGCCTTATGTCTCAACCAGCTCTGGGTGTAGATGTGGTCAATCCCGGTTGCATCACATGCCCTGAGTGAATTATTTAAGAATTGCTCTCTATTTCACTGTCTTTGTGTTTTGTTTTCGAAATTTATTTTGATAATGGGATTTATCGGATTTTCACTGCTGCATTTCCGCCGCTGTACACACGCTTGATTCTCTTACGGAGACATATATATCCATGGGTTTTAAGATTCTTCCTAGTCAGGTATATTCCTAGGCGTTGAATATGTGGTGTTGAGTCCATTTCGTTGAGCAAGGAGTAGGTCTTGTCTATTACATATTTGGCTTATGGAATGTTATCTGTGCTAATTTCACTCTCTGGTTTTATGCAGCACCCCAACGCACCTTTCCCCATAAGCAAGCACTAGTTGGTTTTCTAAATTTGAGACCCTGTTCTGTTTTGTAATTCAGTTCATGTGTAGTCAAGTTTACATTCCGTGTATTAGTGATTTCTTATGATGTTTCTTTTTCTGTGTGACGTAGTTCACGTAGAATCACCGTACCTGCATCCACTTACTATGCCGCTATGGGCCTGATGACACAGATTTCATTGCTGAGTGATATTGCATTGCACGTACGTGCCACAACTTCTTTATCCATTTTTTGCTTTCTGGGATATTTACCTGATACTGTAGACGAGCTTCTTGTGAACACAGCCGTCCCAAATATTGGGGTGGCTGTCTGTTTTTGAATTTAATTTCCGTAAGCTATAGGACCATAAGTGGAAGTGCCATAGGCTGTGTTGCTTTGTTTCTTACGTGTTTCAGGAAACACCATACACTTCTCCAGGGTGGCTGCTGGCAATTTACATCCTGCCAATCAGCATAACAAGGCTCCCTGTTCTCCATATCCTGTCCTACCTTTCTGGAATTTACACTTTTTTCAGATGGCCCTTTTGCCCGGGGGGGCAGTGAGATTTCATTGTAGTGCAGATTTCCTTTACAGGCTTGCTTGGTTGGCCAAAAAGGGCGTATGCGTTTTTTCCTGAATATATTCAGGAAAAAACGCATACGCCCTTTTTGGCCAAGTGCATCATTGTCGACGTTGTGCCTCTTTTCCTATGCTTTCAGGGCAATTCCAGTCTACCCCCTGCAATCGTTTTCCTGAAATTCAGCCCCGCTTTCAAGTCCCCTTCGCAGACTTACTTCAATATATTTTTGGAGGATACCTGTCATTTATAACTCTGCAGGTTTGTGAAGTACAGTGCCCCTGAGCTCCTTTCTTCTACTCGCTTTCTTGTGAGCTGGGCACAAAACCACAGGATTGCTTCAGGCCCTAATCTGTTTCCAGCAGGGCACACTGAGCCTTTGTTTAATTCCTCTTCCTGGTGGGCAATGAGCGTTACATTTGCCCGAGCAGACACCTACAGCTAGTCTCTCATTGGTTCTCCCTATTCCTGTTCATCTTGCACAGAAATTGCAAGCTGTGTGAAACAGGAGGTTAAAGGCACGGACTCTCCAAGCGGGGAGAGTGATAGTAAAGCATCTGGAATGGTGAACCCGAGGACCAGGATACGAAAACTGAGATGCATTTTAAATTATTTCCCAATCACACGGTGGACGATACTCTGGGTTTCCCATGCATGTTTTAGCTGGAGGAAGAATCCCTTGAACCTGGAGAGTTGGGACCCATGGAATGGGTACCATGCAGTATGACTTCAAAGGGTCTGCATTTGCTCACCGAAACTCACCAATGCTATCAGCCTGAAGTGTCCAGCCTTATGTCTCAACCAGCTCTGGGTGTAGATGTGGTCAATCCCGGTTGCATCACATGCCCTGAGTGAATTATTTAAGAATTGCTCTCTATTTCACTGTCTTTGTGTTTTGTTTTCGAAATTTATTTTGATAATGGGATTTATCGGATTTTCACTGCTGCGTTTCGGCCGCTGTACACATGCTTGATTCTCTTACGGAGACATATATATCCATGGGTTTTAATATTCTTCCTAGTCAGGTATATTCCTAGGCGTTGAATATGTGGTGTTGGGTCCATTTCGTTGAGCAAGGAGTAGGTCTTGTCTATTACATATTTGGCTTATGGAAAGTTATCTGTGCTAATTTCAGTCTCTGGTTTTATGCAGCACCCCAAGGCACCTTTCCCCATAACAAGCACTAGTTGGTTTTCTAAATTTGAGACCCTGTTCTGTTTTGTAATTCAGTTCATGTGTAGTCAAGTTTACATTCCGTGTATTAGTGATATCTTATGATGTTTCTTTTTCTGTGTGACGTAGTTCACGTAGAATCACCGTACCTGCATCCACTCACTATGCCGCTACGGGCCTGATGACACAGATTTCATTGCTGAGTGATATTGCATTGTACGTACGTGCCACAACTTCTTTATCCATTTTTTGCTTTCTGGGATATTTACCTGATACTGTAGTCGAGCTTCTTGTGAACACAGCCGTCCCAAATATTGGGGTGGTTGTCTGTTTTTGATTTTAATTTCCGTAAGCTGTAGGACCATATGTGGAAGTGCCATAGGCTGTGTTGCTTTCTTTCTTACGTGTTTCAGGAAACACCATACACTTCTCCAGGGTGGCTGCTGGCAATTTACATCCTGCCAATCAGCATAACAAGGCTCCCTGTTCTCCATATCCTGTCCTACCTTTCTGGATTTTACACTTTTTTCAGATGGCCCTTGTGCCCGAGGGGGCAGTGAGATTTCATTGTAGTGCAGATTTCCTTTACAGGCTTGCTTGGTTGGCCAAAAAGGGCGTATGCGTTTTTCCCTGAATATATTCAGGAAAAAACGCATACGCCCTTTTTGGCCAAGTGCATCATTTTCGACGTTGTGCCTCTTTTCCTATGCTTTCAGGGCAATTCCAGTCTACCCCCTGCAATCGTTTTCCTGAAATTCTGCCCCGCTTTCAAGTCCCCTTCGCAGGCTTACTTCAATATATTTTTGGAGGATAGCTGTCATTTATAACTCTGCAGGTTTGTGAAGTACAGTGCCCCTGAGCTCCTTTCTTCAACTCGCTTTCTTGTGAGCTGGGCACAAAACCGCAGGATTGCTTCAGGCCATAATCTGTTTCCAGCAGGGCACACTGAGCCTTTGTTTAATTCCTCTTCCTGTTGGGCAATGAGCGTTACATTTGCCCGTGCAGACACCTACAGCTAGTCTCTCATTGGTTCTCCCTATTCCTGTTCATCTTGCACAGAAATGGCAAGCTGTGCCAAACAGGAGGTTAAAGGCACTGACTCTCCAAGCGGGGAGAGTGTTAGTAAAGCATCTGGAATGGTGAACCCGAGGACCAGGATACGAAAACTGAGATGCATTTTAAATCGTCTCCCAATCACACGGTGGACGATACTCTGGGTTTCCCATGCATGTTTTAGCTGGAGGAACAATGCCTTGAACCTGGAGAGTTGGGACCCATGGAATGGGTACCATGCAGTATGACTTCAAAGGGTCTGCATTTGCTCACCAAAACTCACCAGTGCTATCATCCAGAAGTGCCCAGCCTTATGTCTCAACCAGCTCTGGGTGTAGATGTGGTCAATCCCGGTTGCATCACATGCCCTGAGTGAATTATTTAAGAATTGCTCTCTATTTCACTGTCTTTGTGTTTTGTTTTCGAAATTTATTTTGATAATGGGATTTATCGGATTTTCACTGCTGCATTTCCGCCGCTGTACACACGCTTGATTCTCTTACGGAGACATATATATCCATGGGTTTTAAGATTCTTCCTAGTCAGGTATATTCCTAGGCGTTGAATATGTGGTGTTGAGTCCATTTCGTTGAGCAAGGAGTAGGTCTTGTCTATTACATATTTGGCTTATGGAATGCTTTCTGTGCTAATTTCACTCTCTGGTTTTATGCAGCACCCCAACGCACCTTTCCCCATAAGCAAGCACTAGTTGGTTTTCTAAATTTGAGACCCTGTTCTGTTTTGTAATTCAGTTCATGTGTAGTCAAGTTTACATTCCGTGTATTAGTGATATCTTATGATGTTTCTTTTTCTGTGTGACGTAGTTCACGTAGAATCACCGTACCTGCATCCACTTACTATGCCGCTATGGGCCTGATGATACAGATTTTATTGCTGAGTGATATTGCATTGCACGTACGTGCCACAGCTTCTTTATGCATTTTTTGCTTTCTGGGATATTTACCTGATACTGTAGACGAGCTTCTTGTGAACACAGCCGTCCCAAATATTGGGGTGGCTGTCTGTTTTTGATTTTAATTTCCGTAAGCTATAGGACCATAAGTGGAAGTGCCATAGGCTGTGTTGCTTTGTTTCTTACGTGTTTCAGGAAACACCATACACTTCTCCAGGGTGGCTGCTGGCAATTTACATCCTGCCAATCAGCATAACAAGGCTCCCTGTTCTCCATATCCTGTCCTACCTTTCTGGATTTTACACTTTTTTCAGATGGCCCTTTTGCCCGGGGGGGCAGTGAGATTTCATTGTAGTGCAGATTTCCTTTACAGGCTTGCTTGGTTGGCCAAAAAGGGCGTATGCGTTTTTTCCTGAATATATTCAGGAAAAAACGCATACGCCCTTTTTGGCCAAGTGCATCATTGTCGACGTTGTGCCTCTTTTCCTATGCTTTCAGGGCAATTCCAGTCTACGCCCTGCAATCGTTTTCCTGAAATTCAGCCCCGCTTTCAAGTCCCCTTCGCAGACTTACTTCAATATATTTTTGGAGGATACCTGTCATTTATAACTCTGCAGGTTTGTGAAGTACAGTGCCCCTGAGCTCCTTTCTTCTACTCGCTTTCTTGTGAGCTGGGCACAAAACCGCAGGATTGCTTCAGGCCCTAATCTGTTTTCAGCAGGGCACACTGAGCCTTTGTTTAATTCCTCTTCCTGGTGGGCAATGAGCGTTACATTTGCCCGTGCAGACACCTACAGCTAATCTCTCATTGGTTCTCCCTATTCCTGTTCATCTTGCACAGAAATTCCAAGCTGTGCGAAACAGGAGGTTAAAGGCACGGACTCTCCAAGCGGGGAGAGTGATAGTAAAGCATCTGGAATGGTGAACCCGAGGACCAGGATATGAAAACTGAGATGCATTTTAAATTATTTCCCAATCACACGGTGGACGATATTCTGGGTTTCCCATGCATGTTTTAGCTGGAGGAAGAATCCCTTGAACCTGGAGAGTTGGGACCCATGGAATGGGTACCATGCAGTATGACTTCAAAGGGTCTGCATTTGCTCACCGAAACTCACCAATGCTATCAGCCTGAAGTGTCCAGCCTTATGTCTCAACCAGCTCTGGGTGTAGATGTGGTCAATCCCGGTTGCATCACATGCCCTGAGTGAATTATTTAAGAATTGCTCTCTATTTCACTGTCTTTGTGTTTTGTTTTCGAAATTTATTTTGATAATGGGATTTATCGGATTTTCACTGCTGCGTTTCGGCCGCTGTACACACGCTTGATTCTCTTACGGAGACATATATATCCATGGGTTTTAATATTCTTCCTAGTCAGGTATATTCCTAGGCGTTGAATATGTGGTGTTGGGTCCATTTCGTTGAGCAAGGAGTAGGTCTTGTCTATTACATATTTGGCTTATGGAAAGTTATCTGTGCTAATTTCAGTCTCTGGTTTTATGCAGCACCCCAAGGCACCTTTCCCCATAAGCAAGCACTAGTTGGTTTTCTAAATTTGAGACCCTGTTCTGTTTTGTAATTCAGTTCATGTGTAGTCAAGTTTACATTCCGTGTATTAGTGATATCTTATGATGTTTCTTTTTCTGTGTGACGTAGTTCACGTAGAATCACCGTACCTGCATCCACTCACTATGCCGCTACGGGCCTGATGACACAGATTTCATTGCTGAGTGATATTGCATTGTACGTACGTGCCACAACTTCTTTATCCATTTTTTGCTTTCTGGGATATTTACCTGATACTGTAGTCGAGCTTCTTGTGAACACAGCCGTCCCAAATATTGGGGTGGTTGTCTGTTTTTGATTTTAATTTCCGTAAGCTGTAGGACCATATGTGGAAGTGCCATAGGCTGTGTTGCTTTGTTTCTTACGTGTTTCAGGAAACACCATACACTTCTCCAGGGTGGCTGCTGGCAATTTACATCCTGCCAATCAGCATAACAAGGCTCCCTGTTCTCCATATCCTGTCCTACCTTTCTGGATTTTACACTTTTTTCAGATGGCCCTTGTGCCCGAGGGGGCAGTGAGATTTCATTGTAGTGCAGATTTCCTTTACAGGCTTGCTTGGTTGGCCAAAAAGGGCGTATGCGTTTTTTCCTGAATATATTCAGGAAAAAACGCATACGCCCTTTTTGGCCAAGTGCATCATTGTCGACGTTGTGCCTCTTTTCCTATGCTTTCAGGGCAATTCCAGTCTACCCCCTGCAATCGTTTTCCTGAAATTCTGCCCCGCTTTCAAGTCCCCTTCGCAGGCTTACTTCAATATATTTTTGGAGGATAGCTGTCATTTATAACTCTGCAGGTTTGTGAAGTACAGTGCCCCTGAGCTCCTTTCTTCAACTCGCTTTCTTGTGAGCTGGGCACAAAACCGCAGGATTGCTTCAGGCCCTAATCTGTTTCCAGCAGGGCACACTGAGCCTTTGTTTAATTCCTCTTCCTGTTGGGCAATGAGCGTTACATTTGCCCGTGCAGACACCTACAGCTAGTCTCTCATTGGTTCTCCCTATTCCTGTTCATCTTGCACAGAAATGGCAAGCTGTGCCAAACAGGAGGTTAAAGGCACTGACTCTCCAAGCGGGGAGAGTGTTAGTAAAGCATCTGGAATGGTGAACCCGAGGACCAGGATACGAAAACTGAGATGCATTTTAAATCGTCTCCCAATCACACGGTGGACGATACTCTGGGTTTCCCATGCATGTTTTAGCTGGAGGAACAATGCCTTGAACCTGGAGAGTTGGGACCCATGGAATGGGTACCATGCAGTATGACTTCAAAGTGTCTGCATTTGCTCACCAAAACTCACCAGTGCTATCATCCAGAAGTGCCCAGCCTTATGTCTCAACCAGCTCTGGGTGTAGATGTGGTCAATCCCGGTTGCATCACATGCCCTGAGTGAATTATTTAAGAATTGCTCTCTATTTCACTGTCTTTGTGTTTTGTTTTCGAAATTTACTTTGATAATGGGATTTATCGGATTTTCACTGCTGCATTTCCGCCGCTGTACACACGCTTGATTCTCTTACGGAGACATATATATCCATGGGTTTTAAGATTCTTCCTAGTCAGGTATATTCCTAGGCGTTGAATATGTGGTGTTGAGTCCATTTCGTTGAGCAAGGAGTAGGTCTTGTCTATTACATATTTGGCTTATGGAATGCTTTCTGTGCTAATTTCACTCTCTGGTTTTATGCAGCACCCCAACGCACCTTTCCCCATAAGCAAGCACTAGTTGGTTTTCTAAATTTGAGACCCTGTTCTGTTTTGTAATTCAGTTCATGTGTAGTCAAGTTTACATTCCGTGTATTAGTGATATCTTATGATGTTTCTTTTTCTGTGTGACGTAGTTCACGTAGAATCACCGTACCTGCATCCACTTACTATGCCGCTATGGGCCTGATGATACAGATTTCATTGCTGAGTGATATTGCATTGCACGTACGTGCCACAACTTCTTTATGCATTTTTTGCTTTCTGGGATATTTACCTGATACTGTAGACGAGCTTCTTGTGAACACAGCCGTCCCAAATATTGGGGTGGCTGTCTGTTTTTGATTTTAATTTCCGTAAGCTATAGGACCATAAGTGGAAGTGCCATAGGCTGTGTTGCTTTGTTTCTTACGTGTTTCAGGAAACACCATACACTTCTCCAGGGTGGCTGCTGGCAATTTACATCCTGCCAATCAGCATAACAAGGCTCCCTGTTCTCCATATCCTGTCCTACCTTTCTGGATTTTACACTTTTTTCAGATGGCCCTTTTGCCCGGGGGGGCAGTGAGATTTCATTGTAGTGCAGATTTCCTTTACAGGCTTGCTTGGTTGGCCAAAAAGGGCGTATGCGTTTTTTCCTGAATATATTCAGGAAAAAACGCATACGCCCTTTTTGGCCAAGTGCATCATTGTCGACGTTGTGCCTCTTTTCCTATGCTTTCAGGGCAATTCCAGTCTACGCCCTGCAATCGTTTTCCTGAAATTCAGCCCCGCTTTCAAGTCCCCTTCGCAGACTTACTTCAATATATTTTTGGAGGATACCTGTCATTTATAACTCTGCAGGTTTGTGAAGTACAGTGCCCCTGAGCTCCTTTCTTCTACTCGCTTTCTTGTGAGCTGGGCACAAAACCGCAGGATTGCTTCAGGCCCTAATCTGTTTCCAGCAGGGCACACTGAGCCTTTGTTTAATTCCTCTTCCTGGTGGGCAATGAGCGTTACATTTGCCCGTGCAGACACCTACAGCTAATCTCTCATTGGTTCTCCCTATTCCTGTTCATCTTGCACAGAAATTCCAAGCTGTGCGAAACAGGAGGTTAAAGGCACGGACTCTCCAAGCGGGGAGAGTGATAGTAAAGCATCTGGAATGGTGAACCCGAGGACCAGGATACGAAAACTGAGATGCATTTTAAATTATTTCCCAATCACACGGTGGACGATACTCTGGGTTTCCCATGCATGTTTTAGCTGGAGGAAGAATCCCTTGAACCTGGAGAGTTGGGACCCATGGAATGGGTACCATGCAGTATGACTTCAAAGGGTCTGCATTTGCTCACCGAAACTCACCAATGCTATCAGCCTGAAGTGTCCAGCCTTATGTCTCAACCAGCTCTGGGTGTAGATGTGGTCAATCCCGGTTGCATCACATGCCCTGAGTGAATTATTTAAGAATTGCTCTCTATTTCACTGTCTTTGTGTTTTGTTTTCGAAATTTATTTTGATAATGGGATTTATCGGATTTTCACTGCTGCGTTTCGGCCGCTGTACACACGCTTGATTCTCTTACGGAGACATATATATCCATGGGTTTTAATATTCTTCCTAGTCAGGTATATTCCTAGGCGTTGAATATGTGGTGTTGGGTCCATTTCGTTGAGCAAGGAGTAGGTCTTGTCTATTACATATTTGGCTTATGGAAAGTTATCTGTGCTAATTTCAGTCTCTGGTTTTATGTAGCACCCCAAGGCACCTTTCCCCATAAGCAAGCACAAGTTGGTTTTCTAAATTTGAGACCCTGTTCTGTTTTGTAATTCAGTTCATGTGTAGTCAAGTTTACATTCCGTGTATTAGTGATATCTTATGATGTTTCTTTTTCTGTGTGACGTAGTTCACGTAGAATCACCGTACCTGCATCCACTCACTATGCCGCTACGGGCCTGATGACACAGATTTCATTGCTGAGTGATATTGCATTGTACGTATGTGCCACAACTTCTTTATCCATTTTTTGCTTTCTGGGATATTTACCTGATACTGTAGTCGAGCTTCTTGTGAACACAGCCGTCCCAAATATTGGGGTGGTTGTCTGTTTTTGATTTTAATTTCCGTAAGCTGTAGGACCATAAGTGGAAGTGCCATAGGCTGTGTTGCTTTCTTTCTTACGTGTTTCAGGAAACACCATACACTTCTCCAGGGTGGCTGCTGGCAATTTACATCCTGCCAATCAGCATAACAAGGCTCCCTGTTCTCCATATCCTGTCCTACCTTTCTGGATTTTACACTTTTTTCAGATGGCCCTTTTGCCCGGGGGGGCAGTGAGATTTCATTGTAGTGAGGATTTCCTTTACAGGCCTGCTTGGTTGGCCAAAAAGGTCGTATGCATTTTTTCCTGAATATATTCAGGAAAAAACGCATACGCCCTTTTTGGCCAAGTGCATCATTGTCGACGTTGTGCCTCTTTTCCTATGCTTTCAGGGCAATTCCAGTCTACCCCCTGCAATCGTTTTCCTGAAATTCAGCCCCGCTTTCAAGTCCCCTTCGCAGGCTTACTTCAATATGTTTTTGGAGGATAGCTGTCATTTATAACTCTGCAGGTTTGTGAAGTACAGTACCCCTGAGCTCCTTTCTTCAACTCGCTTTCTTGTGAGCTGGGCACAAAACCGCAGGATTGCTTCAGGCCCTAATCTGTTTCCAGCAGGGCACACTGAGCCTTTGTTTAATTCCTCTTCCTGGTGGGCAATGAGCGTTACATTTGCCCGTGCAGACACCTACAGCTAGTCTCTCATTGGTTCTCCCTATTCCTGTTCATCTTGCACAGAAATGGCAAGCTGTGCCAAACAGGAGGTTAAAGGCACTGACTCTCCAAGCGGGGAGAGTGTTAGTAAAGCATCTGGAATGGTGAACCCGAGGACCAGGATACGAAAACTGAGATGCATTTTAAATCGTTTCCCAATCACACGGTGGACGATACTCTGGGTTTCCCATGCATGTTTTAGCTGTAGGAAGAATCCCTTGAACCTGGAGAGTTGGGACCCATGGAATGGGTACCATGCAGTATGACTTCAAAGGGTCTGCATTTGCTCACCGAAACTCACCAATGCTATCAGCCTGAAGTGTCCAGCCTTATGTCTCAACCAGCTCTGGGTGTAGATGTGGTCAATCCCGGTTGCATCACATGCCCTGAGTGAATTATTTAAGAATTGCTCTCTATTTCACTGTCTTTGTGTTTTGTTTTCGAAATTTATTTTGATAATTGGATTTATCGGATTTTCACTGCTGCATTTCCGCCGCTGTACACACGCTTGATTCTCTTACGGAGACATATATATCCATGGGTTTTAAGATTCTTCCTAGTCAGGTATATTCCTAGGCGTTGAATATGTGGTGTTGAGTCCATTTCGTTGAGCAAGGAGTAGGTCTTGTCTATTACATATTTGGCTTATGGAATGTTATCTGTGCTAATTTCAGTCTCTGGTTTTATGCAGCACCCCAACGCACCTTTCCCCATAAGCAAGCACTAGTTGGTTTTCTAAATTTGAGACCCTGTTCTGTTTTGTAATTCAGTTCATGTGTAGTCAAGTTTACATTCCGTGTATTAGTGATATCTTATTATGTTTCTTTTTCTGTGTGACGTAGTTCACGTAGAATCACCGTACGTGCATCCACTCACTATGCCGCTATGGGGCTGATGACACAGATTTCATTGCTGAGTTATATTGCATTGCACGTACGTGACCCAATTTCTTTATCCATTGTTTGCTTTCTGGGATATTAACTGATACTGTAGACGAGCTTCTTGTGAACACAGCCGTCCCAAATATTGGGGTGGCTGTCTGTTTTTGATTTTAATTTCCGTAAGCTATAGGACCATAAGTGGAAGTGCCATAGGCTGTGTTGCTTTGTTTCTTACGTGTTTCAGGAAACACCATACACTTCTCCAGGGTGGCTGCTGGCAATTTACATCCTGCCAATCAGCATAACAAGGCTCCCTCTTCTCCATATCCTGTCCTACCTTTCTGGATTTTACACTGTTTTCAGATGGCCCTTTTTCCCGGGGGGGCAGTGAGATTTCATTGTAGTGCAGATTTCCTTTACAGGCTTGCTTGGTTGGCCAAAAAGGGCGTATGCGTTTTTTCCTGAATATATTCAGGAAAAAACGCATACGCCCTTTTTGGCCAAGTGCATCATTGTCGACGTTGTGCCTCTTTTCCTATGCTTTCAGGGCAATTCCAGTCTACCCCCTGCAATCGTTTTCCTGAAATTCAGCCCCGCTTTCAAGTCCCCTTCGCAGGCTTACTTCAATATATTTTTGGAGGATAGCTGTCATTTATAACTCTGCAGGTTTGTGAAGTACAGTGCCCCTGAGCTCCTTTCTTCAACTCGCTTTCTTGTGAGCTGGGCACAAAACGGCAGGATTGCTTCAGGCCCTAATCTGTTTCCATCAGGGCACACTGAGCCTTTGTTTAATTCCTCTTCCTGGTGGGCAATGAGCGTTACATTTGCCCGTGCAGACACCTACAGCTAGTCTCTCATTGGTTCTCCCTATTCCTGTTCATCTTGCACAGAAATGGCAAGCTGTGCCAAACAGGAGGTTAAAGGCACTGACTCTCCAAGCGGGGAGAGTGTTAGTAAAGCATCTGGAATGGTGAACCCGAGGAACAGGATACGAAAACTGAGATGCATTTTAAATCGTTTCCCAATCACACGGTGGACGATACTCTGGGTTTCCCATGCATGTTTTAGCTGGAGGAAGAATGCCTTGAACCTGGAGAGTTGGGACCCATGGAATGGGTACCATGCAGTATGACTTCAAAGGGTCTGCATTTGCTCACCAAAACTCACCAGTGCTATCATCCAGAAGTGTCCAGCCTTATGTCTCAACCAGCTCTGGGTGTAGATGTGGTCAATCCCGGTTGCATCACATGCCCTGAGTGAATTATTTAAGAATTGCTCTCTATTTCACTGTCTTTGTGTTTTGTTTTCGAAATTTATTTTGATAATGGGATTTATCGGATTTTCACTGCTGCATTTCCGCCGCTGTACACACGCTTGATTCTCTTACGGAGACATATATATCCATGGGTTTTAAGATTCTTCCTAGTCAGGTATATTCCTAGGCGTTGAATATGTGGTGTTGAGTCCATTTCGTTGAGCAAGGAGTAGGTCTTGTCTATTACATATTTGGCTTATGGAATGCTTTCTGTGCTAATTTCACTCTCTGGTTTTATGCAGCACCCCAACGCACCTTTCCCCATAAGCAAGCACTAGTTGGTTTTCTAAATTTGAGACCCTGTTCTGTTTTGTTATTCAGTTCATGTGTAGTCAAGTTTACATTCCGTGTATTAGTGATATCTTATGATGTTTCTTTTTCTGTGTGACGTAGTTCACGTAGAATCACTGTACCTGCATCCACTTAATATGCCGCTATGGGCCTGATGATACAGATTTCATTGCTGAGTGATATTGCATTGCACGTACGTGCCACAACTTCTTTATGCATTTTTTGCTTTCTGGGATATTTACCTGATACTGTAGACGAGCTTCTTGTGAACACAGCCGTCCCAAATATTGGGGTGGCTGTCTGTTTTTGATTTTAATTTCCGTAAGCTATAGGACCATAAGTGGAAGTGCCATAGGCTGTGTTGCTTTGTTTCTTATGTGTTTCAGGAAACACCATACACTTCTCCAGGGTGGCTGCTGGCAATTTACATCCTGCCAATCAGCATAACAAGGCTCCCTGTTCTCCATATCCTGTCCTACCTTTCTGGATTTTACACTTTTTTCAGATGGCCCTTTTGCCCGGGGGGGCAGTGAGATTTCATTGTAGTGCAGATTTCCTTTACAGGCTTGCTTGGTTGGCCAAAAAGGGCGTATGCGTTTTTTCCTGAATATATTCAGGAAAAAACGCATACGCCCTTTTTGGCCAAGTGCATCATTGTCGACGTTGTGCCTCTTTTCCTATGCTTTCAGGGCAATTCCAGTCTACGCCCTGCAATCGTTTTCCTGAAATTCAGCCCCGCTTTCAAGTCCCCTTCGCAGACTTACTTCAATATATTTTTGGAGGATACCTGTCATTTATAACTCTGCAGGTTTGTTAAGTACAGTGCCCCTGAGCTCCTTTCTTCTACTCGCTTTCTTGTGAGCTGGGCACAAAACCGCAGGATTGCTTCAGGCCCTAATCTGTTTCCAGCAGGGCACACTGAGCCTTTGTTTAATTCCTCTTCCTGGTGGGCAATGAGCGTTACATTTGCCCGTGCAGACACCTACAGCTAATCTTTCATTGGTTCTCCCTATTCCTGTTCATCTTGCACAGAAATTCCAAGCTGTGCGAAACAGGAGGTTAAAGGCACGGACTCTCCAAGCGGGGAGAGTGATAGTAAAGCATCTGGAATGGTGAACCCGAGGACCAGGATACGAAAACTGAGATGCATTTTAAATTATTTCCCAATCACACGGTGGACGATACTCTGGGTTTCCCATGCATGTTTTAGCTGGAGGAAGAATCCCTTGAACCTGGAGAGTTGGGACCCATGGAATGGGTACCATGCAGTATGACTTCAAAGGGTCTGCATTTGCTCACCGAAACTCACCAATGCTATCAGCCTGAAGTGTCCAGCCTTATGTCTCAACCAGCTCTGGGTGTAGATGTGGTCAATCCCGGTTGCATCACATGCCCTGAGTGAATTATTTAAGAATTGCTCTCTATTTCACTGTCTTTGTGTTTTGTTTTCGAAATTTATTTTGATAATGGGATTTATCGGATTTTCACTGCTGCGTTTCGGCCGCTGTACACACGCTTGATTCTCTTACGGAGACATATATATCCATGGGTTTTAATATTCTTCCTAGTCAGGTATATTCCTAGGCGTTGAATATGTGGTGTTGGGTCCATTTCGTTGAGCAAGGAGTAGGTATTGTCTATTACATATTTGGCTTATGGAAAGTTATCTGTGCTAATTTCAGTCTCTGGTTTTATGCAGCACCCCAAGGCAACTTTCCCCATAAGCAAGCACTAGTTGGTTTTCTAAATTTGAGACCCTGTTCTTTTTTGTAATTCAGTTCATGTGTAGACAAGTTTACATTCCGTGTATTAGTGATATCTTATGATGTTTCTTTTTCTGTGTGACGTAGTTCATGTAGAATCACCGTACCTGCATCCACTCACTATGCCGCTACGGGCCTGATGACACAGATTTCATTGCTGAGTGATATTGCATTGCACGTACGTGCCACAACTTCTTTATCCATTTTTTGCTTTCTGGGATATTTACCTGGTACTGTAGACGAGCTTCTTGGGAACACAGCCGTCCCAAATTTTGGGGTGGCTCTCTGTTTTTGATTTTAATTTCCCTAAGGAATAGGACCATAATTGCAATTGCCATAGGCTGTGTTGCTTTATTTCTTACGTGTTTCAGGAAACACCATACACTTCTCCAGGGTGGCTGCTGGCAATTTACATCCTGCCAATCAGCATAACAAGGCTCCCTGTTCTCCATATCCTGTCCTACATTTCTGGATTTTACACTTTTTTTAGATGGCCCTTTTGCCCGGGGGGCAGTGAGACTTCATTGTAGTGCAGATTTCCTTTACAGGCTTGCTTGGTTGGCCAAAAAGGGCGTATGCGTTTTTTCCTGAATATATTCAGGAAAAAACGCATACGCCCTTTTTGGCCAAGTGCATCATTGTCGACGTTGTGCCTCTTTTCCTATGCTTTCAGGGCAATTCCAGTCTACCCGCTGCAATCGTTTTCCTGAAATTCTGCCCCGCTTTCAAGTCCCCTTCGCAGGCTTACTTCAATATATTTTTGGAGGATAGCTGTCATTTATAACTCTGCAGGTTTGTGAATTACAGTGGCCCTGAGCTCCATTCTTCAACTCGCTTTCTTGTGAGCTGGCCACAAAACCGCAGGATTGCTTCAGGCCCTAATCTGTTTTCAGCAGGGCACGCTGAGCCTTTGTTTAATTCCTCTTCCTGGTGGGCAATGAGCGTTACATTTGCCCGTGCAGACACCTACAGCTAGTCTCTCATTGGTTCTCCCTATTCCTGTTCATCTTGCACAGAAATTGCAAGCTGTGCCAAACAGGAGGTTAAAGGCAGTGACTCTCCAAGCGGGGAGAGTGTTAGTAAAGCATCCGGAATGGTGAACCCGAGGACCAGGATACGAAAACTGAGATGTATTTTAAATCGTTTCCCAATCACACGGTGGACCATACTGTGGGGTTCCCATGCATGTTTTAGCTGGAGGAAGAATCCCTTGAACCTGAAGTGTTGGGACCCATGGAATAGGTACCATGCAGTATGACTTCAAAGGGTCTGCATTTGCTCACCGAAACTCACCAATGCTATCAGCCTGAAGTTTCCAGCCTTATGTCTCAACCAGCTCTGAGTGTAGATGTGGTCAATCCCGGTTGCATCACATGCCCTGAGTGAATTAGTTAAGAATTGCTCCCTATTTCACTGTCTTTGTGTTTTGTTTTCGAAATTTATTTTGATAATGGGATTTATCGGATTTTCACTGCTGCGTTTCGGCCGCTGTACACATGCTTGATTCTCTTACGGAGACATATATATCCATGGGTTTTAAGATTCTTCCTAGTCAGGTATATTCCTAGGCGTTGAATATGTGGTGTTGAGTCCATTTCGTTGAGCAAGGTGTAGGTCTTGTCTATTACATATTTGGCTTATGGAATGTTATCTGTGCTAATTTCAGTCTCTGGTTTTATGCAGCACCCCAAGGCACCTTTCCCCATAAGCAAGCACTAGTTGGTTTTCTAAATTTCAGACCCTGTTCTGTTTTGTAATTCAGTTCATGTGTAGTCAAGTTTACATTCCGTGTATTAGTGATATCTTATGATGTTTCTTTTTCTGTGTGACGTAGTTCACGTAGAATCACCGTACCTGCATCCACTCACTATGCCGCTACGGGCCTGATGACACAGATTTCATTGCTGAGTGATATTGCATTGCACGTACGTGCCACAACTTCTTTATCCATTTTTGGCTTTCTGGGATATTTACCTGGTACTGTAGACGAGCTTCTTGGGAACACAGCCGTCCCAAATTTGGGGTGGCTCTCTGTTTTTGATTTTAATTTCCCTAAGGTATAGGACCGTAAGTGCAATTGCCATAGGCTGTGTTGCTTTATTTCTTACGTGTTTCAGGAAACACCATACACTTCTCCAGGGTGGTTGTTGGCAATTTACATCCTGCCAATCAGCATAACAAGGCTCCCTGTTCTCCATATCCTGTCCTACCTTTCTGGATTTTACACTTTTTTCAGATGGCCCTCTTGCCCGGGGGGCAGTGAGACTTCATTGTAGTGCAGATTTCCTTTACAGGCTTGCTTGTTTGGCCAAAAAGGGCGATTGCGTTTTTTCCTGAATATATTCAGGAAAAAACGCATACGCCCTTTTTGGCCAAGTGCATCATTGTCGACGTTGTGCCTCTTTTCCTATGCTTTCAGGGCAATTCCAGTCTACCCCCTGCAATCGTTTTCCTGAAATTCTGCCCCGCTTTCAAGTCCCCTTCGCAGGCTTAATTCAATATACTTTTGGAAGATAGCTGTCATTTATAACTCTGCAGGTTTGTGAATTACAGTGCCTCTGAGGTCCGTTCTTCAACTCGCTTTCTTGTGAGCTGGGCACAAAACCGCATGATTGCTTCAGGCCCTAATCTGTTTCCAGCAGGGCACACTGAGCCTTTATTTAATTCCTCTTCCTGGTGGGCAATGAGCGTTACATTTGCCCGTGCAGACACCTACAGCTAGTCTCTCATTGGTTCTCCCTATTCCTGTTCATCTTGCACAGAAATTGCAAGCTGTGCCAAACAGGAGGTTAAAGGCAGTGACTCTCCAAGCGGGGAGAGTGTTAGTAAAGCATCCGGAATGGTGAACCCGAGGACCAGGATACGAAAACTGAGATGTATTTTAAATCGTTTCCCAATCACACGGTGGACCATACTGTGGGGTTCCCATGCATGTTTTAGCTGGAGGAAGAATCCCTTGAACCTGAAGTGTTGGGACCCATGGAATAGGTACCATGCAGTATGACTTCAAAGGGTCTGCATTTGCTCACCGAAACTCACCAATGCTATCAGCCTGAAGTTTCCAGCCTTATGTCTCAACCAGCTCTGAGTGTAGATGTGGTCAATCCCGGTTGCATCACATGCCCTGAGTGAATTAGTTAAGAATTGCTCCCTATTTCACTGTCTTTGTGTTTTGTTTTCGAAATTTATTTTGATAATGGGATTTATCGGATTTTCACTGCTGCGTTTCGGCCGCTGTACACATGCTTGATTCTCTTACGGAGACATATATATCCATGGGTTTTAAGATTCTTCCTAGTCAGGTATATTCCTAGGCGTTGAATATGTGGTGTTGAGTCCATTTCGTTGAGCAAGGTGTAGGTCTTGTCTATTACATATTTGGCTTATGGAATGTTATCTGTGCTAATTTCAGTCTCTGGTTTTATGCAGCACCCCAAGGCACCTTTCCCCATAAGCAAGCACTAGTTGGTTTTCTAAATTTCAGACCCTGTTCTGTTTTGTAATTCAGTTCATGTGTAGTCAAGTTTACATTCCGTGTATTAGTGATATCTTATGATGTTTCTTTTTCTGTGTGACGTAGTTCACGTAGAATCACCGTACCTGCATCCACTCACTATGCCGCTACGGGCCTGATGACACAGATTTCATTGCTGAGTGATATTGCATTGCACGTACGTGCCACAACTTCTTTATCCATTTTTGGCTTTCTGGGATATTTACCTGGTACTGTAGACGAGCTTCTTGGGAACACAGCCGTCCCAAATTTGGGGTGGCTCTCTGTTTTTGATTTTAATTTCCCTAAGGTATAGGACCGTAAGTGCAATTGCCATAGGCTGTGTTGCTTTATTTCTTACGTGTTTCAGGAAACACCATACACTTCTCCAGGGTGGTTGTTGGCAATTTACATCCTGCCAATCAGCATAACAAGGCTCCCTGTTCTCCATATCCTGTCCTACCTTTCTGGATTTTACACTTTTTTCAGATGGCCCTCTTGCCCGGGGGGCAGTGAGACTTCATTGTAGTGCAGATTTCCTTTACAGGCTTGCTTGTTTGGCCAAAAAGGGCGATTGCGTTTTTTCCTGAATATATTCAGGAAAAAACGCATACGCCCTTTTTGGCCAAGTGCATCATTGTCGACGTTGTGCCTCTTTTCCTATGCTTTCAGGGCAATTCCAGTCTACCCCCTGCAATCGTTTTCCTGAAATTCTGCCCCGCTTTCAAGTCCCCTTCGCAGGCTTAATTCAATATACTTTTGGAAGATAGCTGTCATTTATAACTCTGCAGGTTTGTGAATTACAGTGCCTCTGAGGTCCGTTCTTCAACTCGCTTTCTTGTGAGCTGGGCACAAAACCGCATGATTGCTTCAGGCCCTAATCTGTTTCCAGCAGGGCACACTGAGCCTTTATTTAATTCCTCTTCCTGGTGGGCAATGAGCGTTACATTTGCCCGTGCAGACACCTACAGCTAGTCTCTCATTGGTTCTCCCTATTCCTGTTCATCTTGCACAGAAATTGCAAGCTGTGCCAAACAGGAGGTTAAAGGCACTGACTCTCCAAGCTGGGAGAGTGTTAGTAAAGCATCTGGAATGGTGAACCCGAGGACCAGGATACGAAAACTGAGATGCATTTTAAATCGTTTCCCAATCACACGGTGGACGATACTCTGGGTTTCCCATGCATGTTTTAGCTGGAGGAAGAATGCCTTGAACCTGGAGAGTTGGGACCTATGGAATGGGTACCATGCAGTATGACTTCAAAGGGTCTGCATTTGCTCACCGAAACTCACCACTGCTATCAGCCAGAAGTGTCCAGCCTTATGTCTCAACCAGCTCTGGGTGTAGATGTGGTCAATCCCGGTTGCATCACATGCCCTGAGTGAATTATTTAAGAATTGCTCTCTATTTCACTGTCTTTGTGTTTTGTTTTCGAAATTTATTTTGATAATGGGATTTATCGGATTTTCACTGCTGCATTTCCGCCGCTGTACACACGCTTGATTCTCTTACGGAGACATATATATCCATGGGTTTTAAGATTCTTCCTAGTCAGGTATATTCCTAGGCGTTGAATATGTGGTGTTGAGTCCATTTCGTTGAGCAAGGAGTAGGTCTTGTCTATTACATATTTGGCTTATGGAATGTTATCTGTGCAAATTTCAGTCTCTGGTTTTATGCAGCACCCCAACGCACCTTTCCCCATAAGCAAGCACTAGTTGGTTTTCTAAATTTGAGACCCTGTTCTGTTTTGTAATTCAGTTCATGTGTAGTCAAGTTTACATTCTGTGTATTAGTGATATCTTATGATGTTTCTTTTTGTGTGTGACGTAGTTCACGTAGAATCACAGTACCTGCATCCACTCATTATGCCGCTACGGGCCTGATGACACAGATTTCATTGCTGAGTGATATTGTATTGCACGTACGTGCCACAACTTCTTTATCCATTTTTTGATTTCTGGGATATTTACCTGGTACTGTAGACGAGCTTCTTGGGAACACAGCCGTCCCAAATTTTGGGGTGGCTCTCTGTTTTTGATTTTAATTTCCCTAAGGAATAGGACCATAAGTGCAATTGCCATAGGCTGTGTAGCTTTATTTCTTACGTGTTTCAGGAAACACCATACACTTCTCCAGGGTGGCTGCTGGCAATTTACATCCTGCCAATCAGCATAACAAGGCTCCCTGTTCTCCATATCCTGTCCTACATTTCTGGATTTTACACTTCTTTCAGATGGCCCTTTTGCCCGGGGGGCAGTGAGACTTCATTGTAGTGCAGATTTCCTTTACAGGCTTGCTTGGTTGGCCAAAAAGGGCGTATGCGTTTTTTCCTGAATATATTCAGGAAAAAACGCATACGCCCTTTTTGGCCAAGTGCATCATTGTCGACGTTGTGCCTCTTTTCCTATGCTTTCAGGGCAATTCCAGTCTACCCCCTGCAATCGTTTTCCTGAAATTCTGCCCCGCTTTCAAGTCCCCTTCGCAGGCTTACTTCAATATATTTTTGGAGGATAGCTGTCATTTATAACTCTGCAGGTTTGTGAATTACAGTGGCCCTTAGCTCCATTCTTCAACTCGCTTTCTTGTGAGCTGGGCACAAAACCGCAGGATTGCTTCAGGCCCTAATCTGTTTTCAGCAGGGCACGCTGAGCCTTTGTTTAATTCCTCTTCCTGGTGGGCAATGAGCGTTACATTTGCCCGTGCAGACACCTACAGCTAGTCTCTCATTGGTTCTCCCTATTCCTGTTCATCTTGCACAGAAATTGCAAGCTGTGCCAAACAGGAGGTTAAAGGCAGTGACTCTCCAAGCAGGGAGAGTGTTAGTAAAGCATCTGGAATGGTGAACCCGAGGACCAGGATACGAAAACTGAGATGTATTTTAAATCGTTTCCCAATCACACGGTGGACCATACTGTGGGGTTCCCATGCATGTTTTAGCTGGAGGAAGAATCCCTTGAACCTGAAGTGTTGGGACCCATGGAATAGGTACCATGCAGTATGACTTCAAAGGGTCTGCATTTGCTCACCGAAACTCACCAATGCTATCAGCCTGAAGTGTCCAGCCTTATGTCTCAACCAGCTCTGGGTGTAGATGTGGTCAATCCCGGTTGCATCACATGCCCTGAGTGAATTAGTTAAGAATTGCTCCCTATTTCACTGTCTTTGTGTTTTGTTTTCGAAATTTATTTTGATAATGGGATTTATCGGATTTTCACTGCTGCGTTTCGGCCACTGTACACATGCTTGATTCTCTTACGGAGACATATATATCCATGGGTTTTAAGATTCTTCCTAGTCAGGTATATTCCTAGGCGTTGAATATGTGGTGTTGAGTCCATTTCGTTGAGCAAGGAGTAGGTCTTGTCTATTACATATTTGGCTTATGGAAAGTTATCTGTGCTAATTTCAGTCTCTGGTTTTATGCAGCACCCCAAGGCACCTTTCCCCATAAGCAAGCACTTGTTGGTTTTCTAAATTTGACACCCTGTTCTGTTTTGTAATTCAGTTCATGTGTAGTCAAGTTTACATTCCGTGTATTAGTGATATCTTATGATGTTTCTTTTTCTGTGTGACGTAGTTCACGTAGAATCACCGTATCTGCATCCACTCACTATGCCGCTATGGGCCTGATGACACAGATTTCATTGCTGAGTGATATTGCATTGTACGTACGTGCCACAACTTCTTTATCCATTTTTTGCTTTCTGGGATATTTACCTGATACTGTAGACGAGCTTCTTGTGAACACAGCCGTCTCAAATATTGGGGTGGCTGTCTGTTTTTGATTTGAATTTCCATAAGCTATAGGACCATAAGAGGAAGTGCCATAGGCTGTGTTGCTTTATTTCTTAACGTGTTTCATGAAACACCATAAACTTCTCCAGGGTGGCTGCTGGCAATTTACATCCTGCCAATCAGCATAACAAGGCTCCCTGTTCTCCATATCCTGTCCTACACTTCTGGATTTTACACTTTTTTCAGATGGCCCTTTTGCCCGGGGGGCAGTGAGACTTCGTTGTGGTGCAGATTTCCTTTACAGGCTTGCTTGGTTGGCCAAAAAGGGCGTATGCGTTTTTTCCTGAATATATTCAGGAAAAAACGCATACGCCCTTTTTGGCCAAGTGCATAATTGTCGACGTTCTGCCTCTTTTCCTATGCTTTCAGGGCAATTCCAGTCTACCCCTGCAATCGTTTTCCTGAAATTCTGCCCCGCTTTCAAGTCCCCTTCGCAGGCTTACTTCAATATATTTTTGGAGGATAGCTGTCATTTATAACTCTGCAGGTTTGTGAATTACAGTGCACCTGAGCTCCTTTCTTCAACTCGCTTTCTTGTGAGCTGGGCACAAAACCGCAGGATTGCTTCAGGCCCTAATCTGTTTTCAGGAGGGCACGCTGAGCCGTTGTTTAATTCCTCTTCCTGGTGGGCAATGAGCATTACATTTGCCCGTGCAGACACCTACGGCTAGTCTCTCATTGGTTCTCCCTATTCCTGTTCATCTTGCACAGAAATTGCAAGCTGTGCCAAAGAGGAGGTTAAAGGCACTGACTGTCCAAGCGGGGAGAGTGTTAGTAAAGCATCTGGAATGTAGAACTCGAGGACCAGGATACGAAAACTGAGATGCATTTTAACTCGTTTCCCAATCACACGGTGGACGATACTCTGGGTTTCCCATGCATGTTTTAGCTGGACGTCGAATCCCTTGAACCTGGAGAGTTGGGACACATGGAATGGGTACCATGCAGTATGACTTCAAAGGGTCTGCATTTGCTCACCGAAACTCACTAATGCTATCAGCCTGAAGTGTCCAGCCTTATGTCTCAACCAGCTCTGGGTGTAGATGTGGTCAATCCCGGTTGCATCACATGCCCTGAGTGAATTATTTAAGAATTGCTCTCTATTTCACTGTCTTTGTGTTTTGTTTTCGAAATTTATTTTGATAATGGGATTTATCGGATTTTCACTGCTGCGTTTCGGCTGCTGTACACACGCTTGATTCTCTTACGGGGACATATATATCCATGGGTTTTAAGATTCTTCCTAGTCAGGTATATTCCTAGGCATTGAATATGTGGTGTTGGGTCCATTTCGTTGAGCAAGGAGTAGGTCTTGTCTATTACATATTTGGCTTATGGAAAGTTATCTGTGCTAATTTCAGTCTCTGGTTTTATGCAGCACCCCAAGGCTCCTTTCCCCATAAGCAAGCACTAGTTGGTTTTCTAAATTTGAGACACTATTCTGTTTTGTAATTCAGTTCATGTGTAGTCAAGTTTACATTCCGTGTGTTAGTGATATCTTATGATGTTTCTTTTTCTGTGTGACGTAGTTCACGTAGAATCACCGTACCTGCATCCACTCACTATGCCGCAACGGGCCTGATGACACAGATTTCATTGCTGAGTGATATTGCATTGTACGTACGTGCCACAACTTCTTTATCCATTTTTTGCTTTCTGGGATATTTACCTGATACTGTAGATGAGCTTCTTGTGAACACAGCCGTCCCAAATATTGGGGTGGCTGTCTGTTTTTGATTTTAATTTCCGTAAGCTATAGGACCATAAGTGGAAGTGCCATAGGCTGTGTTGCTTTGTTTCTTACGTGTTTCAGGAAACACCATACACTTCTCCAGTGTGGCTGCCGGCAATTTACATCCTGCCAATCAGCATAACAAGGCTCCCTGTTCTCCATATCCTGTCCTACACTTCTGGATTTTACACTTTTTTCAGATGGCCCTTTTGCCTGGGGGGCAGTGAGAATTCATTGTAGTGCAGATTTCATTTACAGGCTTGCTTGGTTGGCCAAAAAGGGCGTATGCGTTTTTTCCTGAATATATTCAGGAAAAAACGCATACGCCCTTTTTGGCCAAGTGCATCATTGTCGACGTTGTGCCTCTTTTCCTATGCTTTCAGGGCAATTCCAGTCTACCCCCTGCAATCGTTTTCCTGAAATTCAGCCCGGCTTTCAAGTCCCCTTCGCAGGCTTACTTCAATATATTTTTGGAGGATAGCTGTCATTTATAACTCTGCAGGTTTGTGAATTACAGTGCCCCTGAGCTCCTTTCTTCAACTCGCTTTCTTGTGAGCTGGGCACAAAACCGCAGGATTGCTTCAGGCCCTAATCTGTTTCCGGCAGGGCACACTGAGCCTTTGTTTAATTCCTCTTCCTGGTCGGCAATGAGCGTTACATTTGCCCGTGCAGACACCTACAGCTAGTGTCTCATTGGTTCTCACTATTCCTGTTCATCTTGCACAGAAATTGCAAGCTGTGCCAAACAGGAGGTTAAAGGCACTGACTCTCCAAGCGGGGAGAGTTTTAGTAAAGCATCTGGAATGGTGAACCCGAGAACCAGGATACGAAAACTGAGATGCATTTTAAAACGTTTCCCAATCACATGGTGGATGATACTCTGGGTTTCCCATGCATGTTTTAGCTGGAGGAAGAATCCCTTGAACCTGGAGAGTTGGGACCCATAGAATGGGTACCATGCAGTATGACTTCAAAGGGTCTGCATTTGCTCACCGAAACTCACCAATGCTATCAGCCTGAAGTGTCCAGCCTTATGACTCAGCCAGCTCTGGGTGTAGATGTGGTAAATCCCGGTTGCATCACATGCCCTGAGTGAATTATTTAAGAATTGCTCTCTATTTCACTGTCTTTGTGTTTTGTTTTCGAAATTTATTTTGATAATGGGATTTATCGGATTTTCACTGCTGCGTTTCGGCCGCTGTACACACGCTTGATTCTCTTACGGAGACATATATAATCATGGGTTTTAAGATTCTTACTAGTCAGTTATATTCCTAGGCGTTGAATATGTGGTGTTGAGTCCATTTCGTTGAGCAAGGAGTAGGTCTTGTCTATTACATATTTGGCTTATGGAAAGTTATCTGTGCTAATTTCCGTCTCTGGTTTTATGCAGCACCCCAAGGCACCATTCCCCATAAGCAAGCACTAGTTGGTTTTCTAAATTTGAGACCCTGTTCTGTTTTGTAATTCAGTTCATGTGTAGTCAAGTTTACATTCCGTGCATTAGTGATATCTTATGATGTTTCTTTTTCTGTGTGACGTAGTTCACGTAGAATCACCGTACCTGCATCCACTCACTATGCCGCTACGGGCCTGATGACACAGATTTCATTGCTGAGTGATACTGCATTGCACGTACGTGCCACACCTTCTTTATCCATTGTTTGCTTTCTGGGATATTTACCTGGTACTGTAGACGAGCTTCTTGGGAACACAGCCGTCCCAAACTTTGGGGTGGCTCTCTGTTTTTGATTTTAATTTCCCTAAGGAATAGGACCATAAGTGCAATTGCCATAGGCTGTGTTGCTTTATTTCTTACGTGTTTCAGGAAACACCATACATTTCTCCAGGGTGGCTGTTGGCAATTTACATCCTGCCAATCAGCATAACACGGCTCCCTGTTCTCCATATCCTGTCCTACCTTTCTGGATTTTACACTTTTTTCAGATGGCCCTTTTGCCCGGGGGGCAGTGAGACTTCATTGTAGTGCAGATTTCCTTTACAGTCTTGCTTGGTTGGCCAAAAAGTGCATATGCGTTTTTTCCTGAATACATTCAGGAAAAAACGCATACGCCCTTTTTGGCCAAGTGCATCATTGTCGACGTTCTGCCTCTTTTCCTATGCTTTCAGGTCAATTCCAGTCTACCCCCTGCAATCGTTTTCCTGAAATTCTGCCCCGCTTTCAAGTCCCCTTCGCAGGCTTACTTCAATATATTTTTGGAGGATAGCTGTCATTTATAACTCTGCAGGTTTGTGAATTACAGTGCCCCTGAGCTCCTTTCTTCAACTCGCTTTCTTGTGAGCTGGGCACAAAACCGCAGGATTGCTTCAGGCCCTAATCTGTTTCCGGCAGGGCATGCTGAGCCTTTGGTTATTTCCTCTTCCTGGTGGGAAATGAGCGTTACATTTGCCCGTGCAGACACCTACAGCTAGTCGCTCATTGGTTCTCCCTATTCCTGTTCATCTTGCACAGAAATTGCAAGCTGTGCCAAACAGGAGGTTAAAGGCACTGACTCTCCAAACGGGGAGAGTGTTAGTAAAGCGTCTGGAATGGTGAACCCGAGGACCAGGATACGAAAACTGAGATGCATTTTAAATCGTTTCCCAATCGCACGGTGGACGATACTCTGGGTTTCCCATGCATGTTTTAGCTGGAGGAAGAATCCCTTGAACCTGGAGAGTTGGGACCCATGGAATGGGTACCATGCAGTATGACTTCAAAGGGTCTGCATTTGCTCACCGAAACTCACCAATGCTATCAGCCTGAAGTGTCCAGCCTTATGTCTCAACCAGCTCTGGGTGTAGATGTGGTCAATCCCGGTTGCATCACATGCCCTGAGTGAATTATTTAAGATTGCTCTCTATTTCACTGTCTTTGTGTTTTGTTTTCGAAATTTATTTTGATAATGGGATTTATCGGATTTTCACTGCTGCGTTTCGGCTGCTGTACACACGCTTGATTCTCTTACGGGGACATATATATCCATGGGTTTTAAGATTCTTCCTAGTCAGGTATATTCCTAGGCATTGAATATGTGGTGTTGGGTCCATTTCGTTGAGCAAGGAGTAGGTCTTGTCTATTACATATTTGGCTTATGGAAAGTTATCTGTGCTAATTTCAGTCTCTGGTTTTATGCAGCACCCCAAGGCTCCTTTCTCCATAAGCAAGCACTAGTTGGTTTTCTAAATTTGAGACCCTATTCTGTTTTGTAATTCAGTTCATGTGTAGTCAAGTTTACATTCCGTGTATTAGTGATATCTTATGATGTTTCTTTTTCTGTGTGACGTAGTTCACGTAGAATCACCGTACCTGCATCCACTCACTATGCCGCTACGGGCCTGATGACACAGATTTCATTGCTGAGTGATATTGCATTGTACGTACGTGCCACAACTTCTTTATCCATTTTTTGCTTTCTGGGATATTTACCTGATACTGTAGATGAGCTTCTTGTGAACACAGCCGTCCCAAATATTGGGGTGGCTGTCTGTTTTTGATTTTAATTTCCGTAAGCTATAGGACCATAAGTGGAAGTGCCATAGGCTGTGTTGCTTTGTTTCTTACGTATTTCAGGAAACACCATACACTTCTCCAGGGTGGCTGCCAGCAATTTACATCCTGCCAATCAGCATAACAAGGCTCCCTGTTCTCCATATCCTGTCCTACACTTCTGGATTTTACACTTTTTTCAGATGACCCTTTTGCCTGGGGGGCAGTGAGACTTCATTGTAGTGCAGATTTCATTTACAGGCTTGCTTGGTTGGCCAAAAAGGGCGTATGCGTTTTTTCCTGAATATATTCAGGAAAAAACGCATACGCCCTTTTTGGCCAAGTGCATCATTGTTGACGTTGTGCCTCTTTTCCTATGCTTTCAGGGCAATTCCAGTCTACCCCCTGCAATCGTTTTCCTGAAATTCAGCCCCGCTTTCAAGTCCCCTTCGCAGGCTTACTTCAATATATTTTTGGAGGATAGCTGTCATTTATAACTCTGCAGGTTTGTGAATTACAGTGCCCCTGAGCTCCTTTCTTCAACTCGCTTTCTTGTGAGCTGGGCACAAAACCGCAGGATTGCTTCAGGCCCTAATCTGTTTCCGGCAGGGCACACTGAGCCTTTGTTTAATTCCTCTTCCTGGTCGGCAATGAGCGTTACATTTGCCCGTGCAGACACCTACAGCTAGTCTCTCATTGGTTCTCACTATTCCTGTTCATCTTGCACAGAAATTGCAAGCTGTGCCAAACAGGAGATTAAAGGCACTGACTCTCCAAGCGGGGAGAGTTTTAGTAAAGCATCTGGAATGGTGAACCCGAGAACCAGGATACGAAAACTGAGATGCATTTTAAATCGTTTCCCAATCACACGGTGGATGATACTCTGGGTTTCCCATGCATGTTTTAGCTGGAGGAAGAATCCCTTGAACCTGGAGAGTTGGGACCCATAGAATGGGTACCATGCAGTATGACTTCAAAGGGTCTGCATTTGCTCACCGAAACTCACCAATGCTATCAGCCTGAAGTGTCCAGCCTTATGTCTCAACCAGCTCTGGGTGTAGATGTGGTAAATCCCGGTTGCATCACATGCCCTGAGTGAATTATTTAAGAATTGCTCTCTATTTCACTGTCTTTGTGTTTTGTTTTCGAAATTTATTTTGATAATGGGATTTATCGGATTTTCACTGCTGCGTTTCGGCCGCTGTACACACGCTTGATTCTCTAACGGAGACATATATAACCATGGGTTTTAAGATTCTTACTAGTCAGTTATATTCCTAGGCGTTGAATATGTGGTGTTGAGTCCATTTCGTTGAGCAAGGAGTAGGTCTTGTCTATTACATATTTGGATTTTGGAAAGTTATCTGTGCTAATTTCTGTCTCTGGTTTTATGCAGCACCCCAAGGCACCTTTCCCCATAAGCAAGCACTAGTTGGTTTTCTAAATTTGAGACCCTGTTCTGTTTTGTAATTCAGTTCATGTGTAGTCAAGTTTACATTCCGTGCATTAGTGATATCTTATGATGTTTCTTTTTCTGTGTGACGTAGTTCACGTAGAATCACCGTACCTGCATCCACTCACTATGCCGCTACGGGCCTGATGACACAGATTTCATTGCTGAGTGATACTGCATTGCACGTACGTGCCACACCTTCTTTATCCATTTTTGCTTTCTGGGATATTTACCTGGTACTGTAGACGAGCTTCTTGGGAACACAGCCGTCCCAAACTTTGGGGTGGCTCTCTGTTTTTGATTTTAATTTCCCTAAGGAATAGGACCATAAGTGCAATTGCCATAGGCTGTGTTGCTTTATTTCTTACGTGTTTCAGGAAACACCATACATTTCTCCAGGGTGGCTGTTGGCAATTTACATCCTGCCAATCAGCATAACACGGCTCCCTGTTCTCCATAACCTGTCCTACATTTCTGGATTTTACACTTTTTTCAGATGGCCCTTTTGCCCGGGGGGCAGTGAGACTTCATTGTAGTGCAGATTTCCTTTACAGTCTTGCTTGGTTGGCCAAAAAGTGCATATGCGTTTTTTCCTGAATACATTCAGGAAAAAACGCATACGCCCTTTTTGGCCAAGTGCATCATTGTCGACGTTCTGCCTCTTTTCCTATGCTTTCAAGGCAATTCCAGTCTACCTCCTGCAATCGTTTTCCTGAAATTCTGCCCCGCTTTCAAGTCCCCTTCGCAGGCTTACTTCAATATATTTTTGGAGGATAGCTGTCATTTATAACTCTGCAGGTTTGTGAATTACAGTGCCCCTGAGCTCCTTTCTTCAACTCGCTTTCTTGTGAGCTGGGCACAAAACCGCAGGATTGCTTCAGGCCCTAATCTGTTTCCGGCAGGGCATGCTGAGCCTTTGGTTATTTCCTCTTCCTGGTGGGAAATGAGCGTTACATTTGCCCGTGCAGACACCTACAGCTAGTCGCTCATTGGTTCTCCCTATTCCTGTTCACCTTGCACAGAAATTGCAAGCTGTGCCAAACAGGAGGTTAAAGGCACTGACTCTCCAAACGGGGAGAGTGTTAGTAAAGCGTCTGGAATGGTGAACCCGAGGACCAGGATACGAAAACTGAGATGCATTTTAAATCGTTTCCCAATCACACGGTGGACGATACTCTGGGTTTCCCATGCATGTTTTAGGTGGAGGAAGAATCCCTTGAACCTGGAGAGTTGGGACCCATGGAATGGGTACCATGCAGTATGACTTCAAAGGGTCTGCATTTGCTCACCGAAACTCACCAATGCTATCAGCCTGAAGTGTCCAGCCTTATGTCTCAACCAGCTCTGGGTGTAGATGTGGTCAATCCCGGTTGCATCACATGCCCTGAGTGAATTATTTAAGATTGCTCTCTATTTCACTGTCTTTGTGTTTTGTTTTCGAAATTTATTTTGATAATGGGATTTATCGGATTTTCACTGCTGCGTTTCGGCTGCTGTACACACGCTTGATTCTCTTACGGGGACATATATATCCATGGGTTTTAAGATTCTTCCTAGTCAGGTATATTCCTAGGCATTGAATATGTGGTGTTGGGTCCATTTCGTTGAGCAAGGAGTAGGTCTTGTCTATTACATATTTGGCTTATGGAAAGTTATCTGTGCTAATTTCAGTCTCTGGTTTTATGCAGCACCCCAAGGCTCCTTTCTCCATAAGCAAGCACTAGTTGGTTTTCTAAATTTGAGACCCTATTCTGTTTTGTAATTCAGTTCATGTGTAGTCAAGTTTACATTCCGTGTATTAGTGATATCTTATGATGTTTCTTTTTCTGTGTGACGTAGTTCACGTAGAATCACCGTACCTGCATCCACTCACTATGCCGCTACGGGCCTGATGACACAGATTTCATTGCTGAGTGATATTGCATTGTACGTACGTGCCACAACTTCTTTATCCATTTTTTGCTTTCTGGGATATTTACCTGATACTGTAGACGAGCTTCTTGTGAACACAGCCGTCCCAAATATTGGGGTGGCTGTCTGTATTTGATTTTAATTTCCGTAAGCTATAGGACCATAAGTGGAAGTGCCATAGGCTGTGTTGCTTTGTTTCTTACGTGTTTCAGGAAACACCATACATTCTCCAGGGTGGCTGCCGGCAATTTACATCCTGCCAATCAGCATAACACGGCTCCCTGTTCTCCATATCCTGTCCTACACTTCTGGATTTTACACTTTTTTCAGATGGCCCTTTTGCCTGGGGGGCAGTGAGACTTCATTGTAGTGCAGATTTCCTTTACAGGCTTGCTTGGTTGGCCAAAAAGGGCGTATGCGTTTTTTCCTGAATATATTCAGGAAAAAACGCATACGCCCTTTTTGGCTAAGTGCATCATTGTCGACGTTGTGCCTCTTTTCCTATGCTTTCAGGGCAATTCCAGTCTACCGCCTGCAATCATTTTCCTGAAATTCAGCCCCGCTTTCAAGTCCCCTTCGCAGGCTTACTTCAATATATTTTTGGAGGATAGCTGTCATTTATAACTCTGCAGGTTTGTGAATTACAGTGCCCCTGAGCTCCTTTCTTCAACTCGCTTTCTTGTGAGCTGGGCACAAAACCGCAGGATTGCTTCAGGCCCTAATCTGTTTCTGGCTGGGCACACTGAGCCTTTGTTTAATTCCTCTTCCTGGTCGGCAATGAGCGTTACATTTGCCCGTGCAGACACCTACAGCTAGTCTCTCATTGGTTCTCCCTATTCCTGTTCATCTTGCACAGAAATTGCAAGCTGTGCCAAACAGGAGGTTAAAGGCACTGACTCTCCGAGCAGGGAGAGTGTTAGTAAATCATCTGGAATGGTGAACCCGAGGACCAGGATACGAAAACTGAGATGCATTTTAAATCGTTTCCCAATCACACGGTGGACAATACTGTGGGTTTCCCATGCATGTTTTAGCTGGAGGAAGAATCTCTTGAACCTGAAGAGTTGGGACCCATGGAATAGGTACCATGCAGTATGACTTCAAAGGGTCTGCATTTGCTCACCGAAACTCACCAATGCTATCAGCCTGAAGTGTCCAGCCTTATGTGTCAACCAGCTCTGGGTGTAGATGTGGTCCATCCCGGTTGCATCACATGCGCTGAGTGAATTATTTAAGAATTGCTCTCTATTTCACTGTCTTTGTGTTTTGTTTTTGAAATTTATTTTGATAATGGGATTTATCGGATTTTCACTGCTGCGTTTCGGCTGCTGTACACACGCTTGATTCTCTTACGGAGACATATATATCCATGGGTTTTAAGATTCTTCCTAGTCAGGTATATTCCTAGGCGTTGAATATGTGGTGTTGAGTCCATTTCGTTGAGCAAGGAGTAGGTCTTGTCTATTACATATTTGGCTTATGGAATGTTATCTGTGCTAATTTCAGTCTCTGGTTTTATGCAGCACCCCATGGCACCTTTCCCCATAAGCAAGCACTAGTTGGTTTTCTAAATTTGAGACCCTGTTCTGTTTTGTAATTCAGTTCATGTGTAGTCAAGTTTACATTCGGTGTATTAGTGATATCTTATGATGTTTCTTTTTCTGTGTGACGTAGTTTACGTAGAATCACCGTACCTGCATCCATTCACTATGCCGCTACGGGCCTGATGACACAGATTTCATTGCTGAGTGATACTGCATTGCACGTACGTGCCACAACTTCTTTATCCATTTTTTGTTTTCTGGGATATTTACCTGGTACTGTAGACGAGCTTGTTGGGAACACAGCGGTCCCAAACTTTGGGGTGGCTCTCTGTTTTTGATTTTAATTTCCCTAAGGAATAGGACCATAAGTGCAATTGCCATAGGCTGTGTTGCTTTGTTTGTTACGTGTTTCAGGAAACACCATACACTTCTCCATGGTGGCTGCTGGCAATTTCCATCCTGCCAATCAGCATAACAAGGCTCCCTGTTCTCCATATCCTGTCCTACATTTCTGGATTTTACACTTTTTTCCGATGGCCCTTTTGCCCGGGGGGCAGTGAGACTTCGTTGTGGTGCAGATTTCCTTTACAGGCTTGCTTGGTTGGCCAAAAAGTGCGTATGCGTTTTTTCCTGAATATATTCAGGAAAAAACGCATACGCCCTTTTTGGCCAAGTGCATCATTGTCGACGTTGTGCCTCTTTCCTATGTTTTCAGGGCAATTCCAGTCTACCCCCTGCAATCGTTTTCCTGAAATTCTGCCCCGCTTTCAAGTCCCCTTCGCAGGCTTACTTCAATATATTTTTGGAGGATAGCTGTCATTTATAACTCTGCAAGTTTGTGAATTAGAGTGCCCCTGAGCTCCTTTCTTCAACTCGTTTTCTTGTGAGCTGGGCACAAAACCGCAGGATTGCTTCAGGCCCTAAACTGTTTCCAGCAGGGCACACTGAGCCTTTGTTTAATTCCTCTTCCAGTTGGGCAATGAACGTTACATTTGCACGTGCAGACACCTACAGCTAGTCTCTCATTGGTTCTCCCTATTCCTGTTCATCTTGCACAGAAATTGAAAGCTGTGCCAAACAGGAGGTTAAAGGCACTGACTCTCCAAGCGGGGAGAGTGTTAGTAAAGCATCTGGAATGGTGAACCCGAGGACCAGGATACGAAAACTGAGATGCATTTAAATCGTTTGCCAATCACACGGTGGACGATACTCTGGGTTTCCCATGCATGTTTTAGCTGGAGGAAGAATGCCTTGAACCTGGAGAGTTGGGACCCATGGAATGGGTACCATGCAGTATGACTTCAAAGGGTCTGCATTTGCTCACCGAAACTCACCAATGCTATCAGCCTGAAGTGTCCAGCCTTATGTCTCAACCAGCTCTGTGTGTAGATGTGGTCAATCCCGGTTGCATCACATGCCCTGAGTGAATTATTTAAGAATTGCTTTCTATTTCACTGTCTTTGTGTTTTGTTTTCGAAATTTATTTTGATAATGGGATTTATCGGATTTTCACTGCTGCGTTTCGGCCGCTGTACACACGCTTGATTCTCTTACGGAGACATATATATCCATGGGTTTTAAGATTCTTCCTAGTCAGGTATATTCCTAGGCGTTGAATATGTGGTGTTGGGTCCATTTCGTTGAGCAAGGAGTAGGTCTTGTCTATTACATATTTGGCTTATGGAAAGTTATCTGTGCTAATTTCAGTCTCTGGTTTTATGCAGCACCCCAACGCACCTTTCCCCATAAGCAAGCACTAGTTGGTTTTCTAAATTTGAGACCCTGTTCTGTTTTGTAATTCAGTTCATGTGTAGTCAAGTTTACATTCCGTGTATTAGTGATATCTTATGATGTTTCTTTTTTTGTGTGACGTAGTTCACGTAGAATCACCGTACCTGCATCCACTCACCGTGCCGCTACGGGCCTGATGACACAGATTTCATTGCTGAGTGATATTGCATTGCACGTACGTGCCACAACTTCTTTATCCATTTTTGCTTTCTGGGATATTTACCTGGTACTGTAGACGAGCTTCTTGGGAACACAGCCATCCCAAATATTGGGGTGGCTGTCTGTTTTTGATTTTAATTTCCGTAAGCTATAGGACCATAAGTGGAAGTGCCATAGGCTATGTTGCTTTGTTTCTTACGTGTTTCAGGAAACACCATACACTTCTCCAGGGTGGCTGCTGTCAATTTACATCCTGGCAATCAGCATAACAAGGCTCCCTGTTCTCCATATCCTGTCCTAACTTTCTGGATTTTACACATTTTTCAGATGGCCCTTTTGCCCGGGGGGCAGTGAGACTTCATTGTAGTGCAGATTTCCTTTACAGGCTTGCTTGGTTGGCCAAAAAGGGCGTATTCGTTTTTTCCTGAATATATTCAGGAAAAAACGCATACGCCCTTTTTGGCCAAGTGCATCATTGTCGACGTTGTGCCTCATTTCCTATGCTTTCAGGGCAATTCCAGTCTACCCCATGCAGTGGTTTTCCTGAAACTCTGCCCCGCTTTCAAGTCCCCTTCGCAGGCTTACTTCAATATATTTTTGGAGGATAGCTGTCATTTATAACTCTGCAGGTTTGTGAATTACAGTGCCCCTGAGCTCCTTTCTTCAACTCGCTTTCTTGTGAGCTGGGCACAAAACCGCAAGATTGCTTCAGGCCCTAATCTGTTTCCGGCAGGGCACAGTGAGCCTTTGGATAATTCCTCTTCCTGGTGGGAAATGAGCGTTACATTTGCCCGTGCAGACACCTATAGCTAGTCTCTCATTGGTTCTCCCTATTCTTGTTCACCTTGCACAGAAATTGCAAGCTGTGCCAAACAGGAGGTTAAAGGCACTGACTCTCCAAGGGGGGAGAGTGTTAGTAAAGCATCTGGAATGGTGAACCCGAGGACCAGGATACGAAAACTGAGATGCATTTTAAATCGTTTCCCAATCACACGGTGGACCATACTCTGGGTTTCCCATGCATGTTTTAGCTGGAGGAAGAATCCCTTGAACCTGGAGAGTTGGGACCCATGGAATGGGTACCATGCAGTATGACTTCAATGGGTCTGCATTTGCTGACCAAAACTCACCAATGCTATCAGCCTGAAGTGTCCAGCCTTATGTCTCAACCAGCTCTGGGTGTAGATGTGGTCAATCCCGGTTGCATCACATGCCCTGAGTGAATTATTTAAGAATTGCTCTCTATTTCACTGTCTTTGTGTTTTGTTTTCGAAATTTATTTTGATAATGGGATTTATCGGATTATCACTGCTGCGTTTCGGCTGCTGTACACACGCTTGATTCTCTTACGGAAACATATATATCAATGGGTTTTAAGATTCTTCTTAGTCATGTATATTCCTAGGCGTTGAACATGTGGTGTTGGGTCTATTTCTTTGAGCAAGTGGTAGGTCTTGTCTATTATATATTTGGCTTATGGAAAGTTATCTGTGCTAATTTCAGTCTCTGGTTTTATGCAGCACCCCAATGCACCTTTCCCCATAAGCAAGCTCTAGTTGGTTTTCTAAATTTGAGACCCTGTTCTGTTTTGTAATTCAGTTCATGTGTAGTCAAGTTTACATTCCGTGTATCAGTGATATCTTATGCTGTTTCTATTTCTGTGTGACGTAGTTCACGTAGAATCACCGTACATGCATCCACTCACTAACCGCTACGGGCCTGATGACACAGATTTCATTGCTGAGTGATACTGCATTGCACGTACGTGCCACAACTTCTTTATCCATTTTTTCCTTTCTGGGATATTTACCTGGTACTGTAGACGAGCTTCCTGTGAACACAGCCGTCCCAAACATTGGGGTGGCTGTCTGTTTTTGATTTTAATTTCCCTAAGCTATAGGACCATAAGTGCAAGTGCCATAGGCTGTGTTGCTTTATTTCTTACGTGTTTCAGGAAACACCATACACTTCTCCAGGTTGGCTGTTGGCAATTTACATCCTGCCAATCGGCATAACAAGGCTCACTGTTCTCCATATCCTGTCCTACCTTTCTGGATTTTACACTTTTTTCAGATTGCCCTTTTGCCCGGGGGGCAGTGAGACTTCATTGTAGTGCAGATTTCTTTACAGGCTTGCTTGGTTGGCCAAAAAGTGCGTATGCATTTTTTCCTGAATATATTCAGGAAAAAACGCATACGCACTTTTTGGCCAAGTGCATCATTGTCGACGTTCTGCCTCTTTTCCTATGCTTTCAAGGCAATTCCAGTCTACTCCCTGCAATCGTTTTCCTGAAATTCTGCCCCGCTTTCCAGTCCCCTTCGCAGGCTTACTTCAATATATTTTTGGAGGATAGCTGTTATTTATAACTCTGCAAGTTTGTGAATTACAGTGCCCCTGAGCTCCTTTCTTCAACTCGCTTTCTTGTGAGCTGGGCACAAAACCGCAGGATTGCTTCAGGCCCTAATCTGTTTCCAGCAGGGCACACTGAGCCTTTGTTTAATTCCTCTTCCTGGTGGGCAATGAGCGTTACATTTGCCCGTGCAGACACCTACAGCTAGTCTCTCATTGGTTCTCCCTATTCCTGTTCATCTTGCACAGAAATTGCAAGCTGTGCCAAACAGGAGGTTAAATGCACTGACTCTCCAAGCGGGGAGAGTGTTAGTAAAGCATCTGGAATGGTGAACCCGAGGACCAGGATACGAAAACTGAGATGCATTTTAAATCGTTTCCCAATCACACGGTGGACGATACTCTGGGTTTCCCATGCATGTTTTAGCTGGAGGAAGAATCCCTTGAACCTGGAGAGTTGGGACCCATGGAATGGGTACCATGCAGTGTGACTTCAAAGGGTCTGCATTTGCTCACCGAAACTCACCAATGCTATCAGCCTGAAGTGTCCAGCCTTATGTCTCAACCAGCTCTGGGTGTAGATGTGGTCAATCCCGGTTGCATCACATGCCCTGAGTGAATTATTTAAGAATTTCTCTCTATTTCACCGTCTTTGTGTTTTGTTTTTGAAATTTATTTTGATAATGGGATTTATCGGATATTCACTGCTGCGTATATGCCGCTGTACACACGCTTGATTCTCTTATGGAGACATATAAATCCATGGGTTTTAAGATTCTTCCTAGTCAGGTATATTCCTAGGCGTTGAATATGTGGTGTTGAGTCCATTTCGTTGAGCAAGGAGTAGGTCTTGTCTATTACATATTTGGCTTATGGGATGTTATCTGTGCTAATTTCAGTCTCTGGTTTTATGCAGCACCCCAACGCACCTTTCCCCATAAGCAAGCACTAGTTGGTTTCCTAAATTTGAAACCCTCTTCTGTTTTGTAATTCAGTTCATGTGTAGTCAAGTTTACATTCCGTGTATTAGAGATATCTTATGATGTTTCTTTTTCTGTGTGACGTAGTTCACGTAGAATCACCGTACCTGCATCCACTCACTATGCCGCTACGGGCCTGATGACACAGATTTCATTGCTGAGTGATATTGCATTGCACGTACGTGCCACAACTTCTTTATCCATTTTTTGCTTTCTGGGATATTTACCTGGTACTGTAGACGAGCTTCTTGGGAACACAGCCTTCCCAAACTTTGGGGTGGCTGTCTGTTTTTGATTTTAATTCCCCTAAGCAATAGGACCATAAGTGCAATTGCCATAGGCTGTGTTGCTTTATTTCTTACGTGTTTCAGGAAACACCATACACTTCGCCAGGGTGGCTGTTCACAATTTACATCCTGCCTATCATCATAACAAGGATCCCTGTTCTCAATATCCTGTCCTACCTTTCTTGATTTTACACTTTTTTCAGATGGCCCTTTTGCCCGTGGGGCAGTGAGACTTCATTGTAGTGCAGATTTCCTTTACAGGCTTGCTTGGTTGGCCAAAAAGGGCGTATGCGTTTTTTCCTGAATATATTCAGGAAAAAACGCATACGCCCTTTTTGGCCAAGTGCATCATTGTCGACGTTCTGCCTCTTTTACTATGCTTTCAGGGCAATTCCAGTCTACGCCCTGCAATTGTTTTCCTGAAATTCTGCCCCGCTTTCCAGTCCCCTTCGCAGGCTTACTTCAATATATTTTTGGAGGATAGCTGTCATTTATAACTCTGCAGGTTTGTGAATTACAGTGCCCCTGAGCTCCTTTCTTCAACTCGCTTTCTTGTGAGCTGGGCACAAAACCGCAGGATTGCTTCAGGCCCTAATCTGTTTCCGGCAGGGCACGCTGAGCCTTTGGTTAATTACTCTTCCTGGTGGGAAATGAGCGTTACATTTGCCCGTGCAGACACGTACAGCTAGTCTCTCATTGGTTCTCCCTATTCCTGTTCATCTTGCACAGAAATTGCAAGCTGTGCCAAACAGGAGGTTAAAAGCACTGACTCTCCAAGCGGGGAGAGTGTTAGTAAAGCATCTGGAATGGTGAACCCGAGGACCAGGATACGAAAACTGAGATGCATTTTAAATCGTTTCCCAATTACACGGTGGAGCATACTGTGGGTTTCCCATGCATATTTTAGCTGGAGGAAGAATCCCTTGAAACTGAAGAGTTGGGACCCATGGAATAGGTACCATGCAGTATGACTTCAAAGGGTCTGCATTTGCTCACCGAAACTCACCAATGCTATCAGCCTGAAGTGTCCAGCCTTATGTCTCAAACAGCTCTGGGTGTAGATGTTGTCAATCCCGGTTGCATCACATGCCCTGAGTGAATTATTTAAGAATTGCTCTCTATTTCACTGTCTTTGTGTTTTGTTTTCGAAATTTATTTTGATAATGGGATTTATAGGAATTTCACTGCTGCGTTTCGGCCGCTGTACACACGCTTGATTCTCTTACGGAGACATATATATCCATGGGTTTTAAGATTTTTCCTAGTCAGGTATATTCATAGGCGTTGAATATGTGGTGTTGGGTCCATTTCGTTGAGCAAGGAGTAGGTCTTGTCTATTACATATTTGGCTTATGGAAAGTTATCTGTGCTAATTTCAGTCTCTGGTTTTATGCAGCACCCCAACGCAACTTTCCCCATAAGCAAGCACTAGTTGGTTTTCTAAATTTGAGACCCTGTTCTGTTTTGTAATTCAGTTCATGTGTAGGCTAGTTTACATTCCGTGTATTAGTGATATCTTATGATGTTTCTTTTTCTGTGTGACGTAGTTCACGTAGAATCACCGTATCTGCATCCACTCAATATGCCGCTACGGGCCTGATGACACAGATTTCATTGCTGAGTGATATTGCATTGTACGTACGTGCCACAACATCTTTATCCATTTTTTGCTTTCTGGGATATTTACCTGATACTGTAGACGAGCTTCTTGGGAACACAGCCGTCCCAAATATTGGGGCGGCTGTCTGTTTTTGATTTTAATTTCCGTAAGCTATAGGTCCATAAGTGGAAGTGCCATAGGCTGTGTTGCTTTGTTTCTTACGTGTTTCAGGAAACACCATACACTTCTCCAGGGTGGCTGCTGGCAATTTAAATCCTGCCAATCAGCATAACAAGGCTCCCTGTTCTCCATATCCTGTCCTACCTTTCTGGATTTTACACTTTTTTCAGATGGCCCTTTTGCCCGGGGGGCAGTGAGACTTCATTGTAGTGCAGATTTCCTTTACAGGCTTGCTTGGTTGGCCAAAAAGGGCGTATGCGTTTTTTCCTGAATATATTCAGGAAAAAACGCATACGCCCTTTTTGGCCAAGTGCATCATTGTCAACGTTCTGCCTCTTTTCCTATGCTCTCATGGCAATTCCAGTCTACCCCCTGCAATGGTTTTCCTGAAACTCTGCCCCGCTTTCAAGTCCCCTTCGCAGGCTTACTTCAATATATTTTTGGAGGATAGCTGTCATTTATAACTCTGCAGGTTTGTGAAATACAGTGCCCCTGAGCTCCTTTCTTCAACTCGCTTTCTTGTGAGCTGGGCACAAAACCGCAGGATTGCTTCAGGCCCTAATCTGCTTTCAGCAGGTCATGCTGAGCCTTTGTTTAATTCCTCTTCCTGGTCGGCAATGAGCGGAACATTTGCCCGTGCAAACACCTACAGCTAGTCTCTCATTGGTTCTCCCTATTCCTGTTCATCTTGCACAGAAATTGCAAGCTGTGCCAAACAGGGGGTTAAAGGCACTGACTCTCCAAGCGGGGAGAGTGTTAGTAAAGCATCTGAAATGGTGAACCCGAGGACCAGGATACGAAAACTGAGATGCATTTTAAATCGTTTCCCAATCACACGGTGGATGATACTCTGGGTTTCCCATGCATGTTTTAGCTGGAGGAAGAATGCCTTGAACCTGGAGAGTTGGGATCCATGGAAAGAGTACCATGCAGTATGACTTCAAAGGGTCTGCATTTGCTGACCGAAACTCACCAATGCTATCAGCCTGAAGTGTCCAGCCTTATGTCTCAACAAGCTCTGGGTGTAGATGTGGTCAATCCCGGTTGCATCACATGCCCTGTGTGAATTATTTAAGAATTGCTCTCTATTTCACTGTCTTTGTCTTTTGTTTTCGAAATTTATTTTGATAATGGGATTTATCGGATTTTCACTGCTGCCTTTCGGCCGCTGTACACACGCTTGATTCTCTTACGGAGACATATATATCCATGGGTTTTAAGATTCTTCCTAGTCAGGTATATTCCTAGGCGTTGAATATGTGGTGTTGAGTCCATTTCGTTGAGCAAGGAGTAGGTCTTGTCTATTACATATTTGGCTTATGGAATGTTATCTGTGCTAATTTCAGTCTCTGGTTTTATGCAGCACCCCAAGGCACCTTTCCCCATAAGCAAGCACTAGTTGGTTTTCTAAATTTGAGATCCTGTTCTGTTTTGTAATTCAGTTCATGTGTAGTCAAGTTTACATTCCGTGTATTAGTGATATCTTATGATGTTTCTTTTTCTGTGTGACGTAGTTCATGTAGAATCACCGTACCTGCATCCACTCACTATGCCGCTATGGGACTGATGACACAGATTTCATTGCTGAGTGTTACTGCATTGCACGTACGTGCCAGAACTGCTTTATCCATTTTTTGCTTTCTGGGATATTTACCTGGTACTGTAGACGAGCTTCTTGGGAACACAGCCGTCCCAAATATTGGGGTGGCTGTCTGTTTTTGATTTTAATTTCCGTAAACTATAGGACCATAAGTGGAAGTGCCATAGGCTGTGTTGCTCTGTTTCTTATGTGTTTCAGGAAACACCATACACTTCTCCAGGGTGGCTGCTGGCAATTTACATCCTGCCCATCAGCATAACAAGGCTCCCTGTTCTCCATATCCTGTCCTACCTTTCTGGATTTTACACTTTTTTCAGATGGCCCTTTTGCCCCGGGGGGCAGTGAGATTTCATTGTAGTGCAGATTTCCTTTACAGGCTTGCTTGGTTGGCCAAAAAGGGTGTATGCGTTTTTTCCTGAATATATTCAGGAAAAAACGCATACGCCCTCTTTGGCCAAGTGCATCATTGTCGACGTTGTGCCTCTTTTCCTATGCTTTCAGGGCAATTCCAGTCTCCCCCCTGCAATCGTTTTCCTGAAATTCTGCCCCGCTTTCAAGTCCCTTTCGCAGGCTTACTTCAATATATTTTTGGAGGATAGCTGTCATTTATAACTCTGCAGGTTTGTGAATTACAGTGCCCCTGAGCTCCTTTCTTCAACTCGCTTTCTTGTGAGCTGGGCACAAAACCGCAGGATTGCTTCAGGCCCTAATCTGCTTTCAGCAGGTCATGCTGAGCCTTTGTTTAATTCCTCTTCCTGGTCGGCAATGAGCGGAACATTTGCCCGTGCAGACACCTACAGCTAGTCTCTCATTGGTTCTCCCTATTCCTGTTCATCTTGCACAGAAATTGCAAGCTGTGCCAAAGAGGGGGTTAAAGGCACTGACTCTCCAAGCGGGGAGAGTGTTAGTAAAGCATCTGAAATGGTGAACCCGAGGACCAGGATACGAAAACTGAGATGCATTTTAAATCGTTTCCCAATCACACGGTGGATGATACTCTGGGTTTCCCATGCATGTTTTAGCTGGAGGAAGAATGCCTTGAACCTGGAGAGTTGGGATCCATGGAAAGAGTACCATGCAGTATGACTTCAAAGGGTCTGCATTTGCTGACCGAAACTCACCAATGCTATCAGCCTGAAGTGTCCAGCCTTATGTCTCAACAAGCTCTGGGTGTAGATGTGGTCAATCCCGGTTGCATCACATGCCCTGTGTGAATTATTTAAGAATTGCTCTCTATTTCACTGTCTTTGTCTTTTGTTTTCGAAATTTATTTTGATAATGGGATTTATCGGATTTTCACTGCTGCCTTTCGGCCGCTGTACACACGCTTGATTCCCTTACGGAGACATATATATCCATGGGTTTTAAGATTCTTCCTAGTCAGGTATATTCCTAGGCGTTGAATATTTGGTGTTGAGTCCATTTCGTTGTGCAAGGAGTAGGTCTTGTCTATTACATATTTGGCTTATGGAATGTTATCTGTGCTAATTTCAGTCTCTGGTTTTATGCAGCACCCCAAGGCACCTTTCCCCATAAGCAAGCACTAGTTGGTTTTCTAAATTTGAGACCCTGTTCTGTTTTGTAATTCAGTTCTTGTGTAGTCAAGTTTACATTCCGTGTATTAGTGATATCTTATGATGTTTCTTTTTCTGTGTGACGTAGTTCACGTAGAATCACCATACCTGCATCCACTTACTATGCCGCTACGGGCCTGATGACACAGATTTCATTGCTGAGTGATATTGCATTGCACGTACGTGCCACAACTTCTTTATCCATTTTTTGCTTTCTGGGATATTTACCTGATACTGTAGACGAGCTTCTTGTGAACACAGCCGTCCCAAATATTGGGGTGGCTGTTTGTTTTTGATTTTAATTTCCGTAAGCTATAGGACCATAAGTGGAAGTGCCATAGGCTGTGTTGCTTTGTTTCTTACGTGTTTCAGGAAACACCATACACTTCTCCAGGATGGCTGCTGGCAATTTACATCCTGCCAATCAGCATAACAAGGCTCCCTGTTCTCCATATCCTGTCCTACCTTTCTGGATTTTACACTTTTTTCAGATGGCCGTTTTCCCGGGGGGCAGTGAGACTTCATTGTAGTGCAGATTTCCTTTACAGGGTTGCTTGTTTGGCCAAAAAGGGCGTATGCGTTTTTTCCTGAATATATTCAGGAAAAACCGCATACGCCCTTTTCGCCAAGTGCATCATTGTCGACGTTCTGCCTCTTTTCCTATGCTTTCAGGGCAATTCCAGTCTACCCCCTGCAATCGTTTTCCTGAAATTCTGTCCAGCTTTCAAGTCCCCTTCGCAGGCTTTCTTCAATATATTTTTGGAGGATAGCTGTCATTTATAACTCTGCAGGTTTGTGAATTACAGTGCCCCTGAGCTCCTTTCTTCAACTCGCTTTCTTGTGAGCTGGGCACAAAACCGCAGGAGTGCTTCAGGCCCTAATCTGTTTCCGGCAGGGCACGCTGAGCCTTTGGTTAATTCCTCTTCCTGGTGGGAAATGACCGTTACTTTTGCCCGTGCAGACACCTACAGCTAGTCTCTCATTGGTTCTCCCTATTCCTGTTCATCTTGCACAGAAATTGCAAGCTGTGCCAAAGAGGAGGTTAAAGGCACTGACTCTCCAAGCGGGGAGAGTGTTAGTAAAGCATCTGGAATGGTGAACCCGAGGACAAGGATACGAAAACTGAGATGCATTTTAAATCGTTTCCCAATCACACGGTGGACGATACTCTGGGTTTCCCATGCATGTTTTAGCTGGAGGAAGAATCCCTTGAACCTGGAGAGTTGGGACCCATGGAATGGGTACCATGCAGTATGTCTTCAAAGAGTCTGCATTTGCTCACCGAAACTCACCAATGCTATCAGGCTGAAGTGTCCAGCCTTATGTCTCAACCAGCTCTGGGTGTAGATGTGGTCAATCCCGGTTGCATCACATGCCCTGAGTGAATTATTTAAGAATTGCTCTCTATTTCACTGTCTTTGTGTTTTGTTTTCGAAATTTATTTTGATAATGGGATTTATCGGATTTTCACTGCTGCGTTTATGCTGCTGTACACACGCTTGATTCTCTTACGGAGACATATAAATCCATGGGTTTTAAGATTCTTCCTAGTCAGGTATATTCCTAGGCGTTGAATATGTGGTGTTGAGTCCATTTCGTTGAGCAAGGTGTAGGTATTGTCTATTACATATTTGGCTTATGGAATGTTATCTGTGCTAATTTCAGTCTTTGGTTTTATGCAGCACCCCAAGGCACCTTTCCCCATAAGCAAGCACTAGTTGGTTTTCTAAATTTGAGACCCTGTTCTGTTTTGTAATTCAGTTCATGTGTAGGCTAGTTTACATTCCGTGTATTAGTGATATCTTATGATGTTTCTTTTTCTGTGTGACGTAGTTCACGTAGAATCACCGTATCTGCATCCACTCAATATGCCGCTACGGGCCTGATGACACAGATTTCATTGCTGAGTGATATTGCATTGTACGTACGTGCCACAACATCTTTATCCATTTTTTGCTTTCTGGGATATTTACCTGATACTGTAGACGAGCTTCTTGTGAACACAGCCGTCCCAAATATTGGGATGGCTGTCTGTTTTTGATTTTAATTTCCGTAAGCTATAGGACCATAAGTGGAAGTGCCATAGGCTGTGTTGCTTTGTTTCTTATGTGTTTCAGGAAACACCATACACTTCTCCAGGGTGGCTGTTGGCAATTTACATCCTGCCAATCAGCATAACAAGGCTCCCTGTTCTCCATATCCTGTCCTACCTTTCTGGATTTTACACTTTTTTCAGATGGCGCTCTTGCCCGGGGGGCAGTGAGACTTCATTGTAGTGCAGATTTCCTTTACAGGCTTGCTTGGTTGGCCAAAAAGGGCGTATGCGTTTTTTCCTGAATATATTCAGGAAAAAACGCATACGCCCTTTTTGGCCAAGTGCATCATTGTCGATGTTCTGCCTCTTTTCCTATGCTCTCAGGGCAATTCCAGTCTACCCCCTGCAATGGTTTTCCTGAAACTCTGACCCGCTTTCAAGTCCCCTTCGCAGGCTTACTTCAATATATTTTTGGAGGATAGCTGTCATTTATAACTCTGCAGGTTTGTGAATTACAGTGCCCCTGAGCTCCTTTCTTCAACTCGCTTTCTTGTGAGCTGGGCACAAAACCGCAGGATTGCTTCAGGCCCTAATCTGTATCCGGCAGGGCACGCTGAGCCTTTGGTTAATTCCTCTTAATGGTGGGAAATGAGCGTTACATTTGCCCGTGCAGACACCTACAGCTAGTCTCTCATTGGTTCTCCCGATTCCTGTTCATCTTGCAAAGAAATTGCAAGCTGTGCCAAACAGGAGGTTAAAGGCACTGACTCTCCAAGCGGGGAGAGTGTTAGTAAAGCATCTGGAATGGTGAACCCGAGGACCAGGATACGAAAACTGAGATGCATTTTCAATCGTTTCCCAATCACACGGTGGACGATACTCTGGGTTTCCCATGCATGTTTTAGCTGGAGGAAGAATCCCTTGAACCTGGAGAGTTGGGACCCATGGAATGGGTACCATGCAGTATGACTTCAAAGGGTCTGCATTTGCTGACCGAAACTCACCAATGCTATCAGCCTGAAGTGTCCAGCCTTTTGTCTCAACCAGCTCTGGGTGTAGATGTGGTCAATCCCGGTTGCATCACATGCCCTGAGTGAATTATTTAAGAATTGCTCTCTATTTCACTGTCTTTGTGTTTTGTTTTCGAAATTTATTTAGATAATGGGATTTATCGGATTTTCACTGCTGCGTTTCTGCCGCTGTACACACGCTGGATTCTCTTACGGAGACATATATATCCATGGATTTTAAGATTCTTCTTAGTCATATATATTCTTAGGCGTTGAACATGTGGTGTTGGGTCTATTTCTTTGAGCAAGGGGTAGGTCTTGTCTATTATATATTTGGCTTATGGAAAGTTATCTGTCCTAATTTCAGTCTCTGGTTTTATGCAGCACCCCAACGCACCTTTCCCCAAAAGCAAGCACTAGTTGGCTTTCTAAATTTGAGTCCCTGTTCTGTTTTGTAATTCAGTTCATGTGTAGTCAAGTTTACATTCCGTGTATCAGTGATATCTTATGATGTTTCTATTTCTGTGTGACATAGTTCACGTAAAATCACCGTACATGCATCCACTCACTAACAGCTACGGGCCTGATGACACAGATTTCATTGCTGAGTGATATTCCATTGCACATACGTGCCACAACTTCTTTATCCATTTTTTGCTTTCTGGGATATTTACCTGGTACTATAGACGAGCTTCCTGTGAACACAGCCATCCCAAACATTGGGGTGGCTGTCTGTTTTTGATTTTAATTTCCCTAAGCTATAGGACCATAAGTGCAAGTGCCATAGGCTGTGTTGCTTTATTTCTTACGTGTTTCAGGAAACACCATACACTTCTCCAGGGTGGCTGTTGGCAATTTACATCCTGCCAATCGGCATAACAAGGCTCACTGTTCTCCATATCCTGTCCTACCTTTCTGGATTTTACACTTTTTTCAGATGGCCCTTTTGCCCGGGGGGCAGTGAGACTTCATTGTAGTGCAGATTTCCTTTACAGGCTTGCTTGGTCGGCCAAAAACGGCGTATGCGTTTTTTCCTGAATATATTCAGGAAAAAACGCATACGCCCTTTTTGGCCAAGTGCATCATTGTCGACGTTCTGCCTCTTTTCCTATGCTTTCAGGGCAATTCCAGTCTACCCCCTGCAATCGTTTTCCTGAAATTCTGCCCCGCTTTCAAGTCCCTTTCGCAGGCTTACTTCAATATATTTTTGGAGGATAGCTGTCATTTATAACTCTGCAGGTTTGTGAATAACAGTGCCCCTGAGCTCCTTTCTTCAACTCGCTTTCTTGTGAGATGGGCACAAAACTGCAGGATTGCTTCAGGCCCTAATCTGTTTCCGGCAGGGCACACTGAGCCTTGGGTTAATTCCTCTTCCTGGTGGGAAATGAGCATTACATATGCCTGTGCAGACACCTATAGCTAGTCTCTCATTGGTTCTCCCTATTCCTGTTCATCTTGCACAGAAATTGCAAGCTGTGCCAAACAGGAGGTTAAAGGCACTGACTCTCCAAGCAGGGAGAGTTTTAGTAAAGCATCTGGAATGGTGAACCCGAGGACCAGGATACGAAAACTGAGATGCATTTTAAATCGTTTCCCAATCACACGGTGTCCATACTGTGCGTTTCCCATGCATGTTTTAGCTGGAGGAAGAATCCCTTGAACCTGAAGAGTTGGGACCCATGTAATAGGTATCATGCAGTATGACTTCAAAGGGTCTGCATTTGCTCACCGAAACTCACCAGTGCTATCAGCCAGAAGTGTCCAGCCTTATGTCTCAACCAGCTCTGGGTGTAGATGTGGTGAATCCCGGTTGCATCACATGCCCTGAGTGAATTATTTCAGAATTGCTCTCTATTTCACTGTCTTTGTGTTTTGTTTTCGAAATTTATTTTGATAATGGGATTTATCGGATTTTCAGTGCTGCGTATCGGCCGCTGTACACACGCTTGATTCTCTTACGGAGACATATATATCCATGGGTTTTAAGATTCTTCCTAGTCAGGTATATTCCTAGGCGTTGAATATGTGGTGTTGAGTCCATTTCGTTGAGCAAGGAGTAGGTCTTGTCTATTACATATTTGGCTTATGGAATGTTATCTGTGCTAATTTCAGTCTCTGGTTTTATGCAGCACCCCAAGGCACCTTTCCCCATAAGCAAGCACTAGTTGGTTTTCTAAATTTGAGATCCTGTTCTGTTTTGTAATTCAGTTCATGTGTAGTCAAGTTTACATTCCGTGTATTAGTGATATCTTATGATGTTTCTTTTTCTGTGTGACGTAGTTCATGTAGAATCACCGTACCTGCATCCACTCACTATGCCGCTATGGGACTGATGACTCAGATTTCATTGCTGAGTGTTACTGCATTGCACGTACGTGCCACAACTGCTTTATCCATTTTTTTCTTTCTGGGATATTTACCTGGTACTGTAGACGAGCTTCTTGGGAACACAGCCCTCCCAAATATTGGGGTGGCTGTCTGTTTTTGATTTTAATTTCCGTAAGCTATAAGACCATAAGTGGAAGTGCCATAGGCTGTGTTGCTCTGTTTCTTACGTGTTTCAGGAAACACCATACTCTTCTCCAGGGTGGCTGCTGGCAATTTACATCCTGCCCATCAGCATAACAAGGCTCCCTGTTCTCCATATCCTGTCCTACCTTTCTGGATTTTACACTTTTTTCAGATGGCCATTTTGCCCCGGGGGGCAGTGAGATTTCATTTTAGTGCAGATTTCCATTACAGGCTTGCTTGGTTGGCCAAAAAGGGCGTATGCGTTTTTTCCTGAATATATTCAGGAAAAAACGCATACGCCCTTTTTGGCCAAGTGCATCATTGTCGACGTTGTGCCTCTTTTCCTATGCTTTCAGGGCAATTCCGGTCTACCCCCTGCAATCGTTTTCCTGAAATTCTGCCCCGCTTTCAAGTCCCCTTCGCAGGCTTACTTCAATATATTTTTGGAGGATAGCTGTCATTTATAACTCTGCAGGTTTGTGAAATACAGTGCCCCTGAGCTCCTTTCTTCAACTCGCTTTCTTGTGAGCTCGGCACAAAACCGCAGGATTGCTTCAGGCACTAATCTGCTTTCAGCAGGGCATGCTGACCCTTTGATTAATTCCTCTTCCTGGTCGGCAATGAGCGGAACATTTGCCCGTGCAGACACCTACAGCTAGTCTCTCATTGGTTCTCCCTATTCCTGTTCATCTTGCACAGAAATTGCAAGCTGTGCCAAAGAGGGGGTTAAAGGCACTGACTATCCAAGCGGGGAGAGTGTTAGTAAAGCATCTGGAATGGTGAACCCGAGGACCAGGATACGAAAACTGAGATGCATTTTAAATCGTTTCCCAATCACACGGTGGATGATACTCTGTGTTTCCCATGCATGTTTTAGCTGGAGGAAGAATGCCTTGAACCTGGAGAGTTGGGACCCATGGAAAGAGTACCATGCAGTATGACTTCAAAGGGTCTGCATTTGCTGACCGAAACTCACCAATGCTATCAGCCTGAAGTGTCCAGCCTTATGTCTCAACAAGCTCTGGGTGTAGATGTGGTCAATCCCGGTTGCATCACATGCCCTGTGTGAATTATTTAAGAATTGCTCTCTATTTCACTGTCTTTGTGTTTTGTTTTCGAAATTTATTTTGATAATTGGATTTATCGGATTTTCACTGCTGCGTTTATGCCGCTGTACACACGCTTGATTCTCTTACGGAGACATATAAATCCATGGGTTTTAAGATTCTTCCTAGTCAGGTATATTCCTAGGCGTTGAATATATGGTGTTGAGTCCATTTCGTTGAGCAAGGTGTAGGTATTGTCTATTACATATTTGGCTTATGGAATGTTATCTGTGCTAATTTCAGTCTTTGGTTTTATGCAGCACCCCAAGGCACATTTCCCCATATGCAAGCACTAGTTGGTTTTCTAAATTTGAGACCCTGTTCTGTTTTGTAATTCAGTTCATGTGTAGTCAAGTTTACATTCCGTGTATTAGTGATATCTTATGATGTTTCTTTTTCTGTGTGACGTAGTTCACGTAGAATCACCGTACCTGCATCCACTCACTATGCCGCTACGGGCCTGATGACACAGATTTCATTGCTGAGTGATATTGCATTGTACGTACGTGCCACAACTTCTTTATCCATTTTTTGCTTTCTGGGATATTTACCTGATATTGTAGACGAGCTTCTTGTGAACACAGCCGGCCCAAATATTGGGGTGGCTGTCTGTTTTTGATTTTAATTTCCGTAAGCTATAGGACCATAAGTTCAAGTGTCATAGGCTGTGTTGCTTTGTTTCTTACGCGTTTCAGGAAACACCATACACTTCTCCAGGGTGGCTGCTGGCAATTTACATCCTGCCAATCAGCATAACAAGGCTCCCTGTTCTCCATATCCTGTCCTAACTTTCTGGATTTTACACTTTTTTCAGATTGCCCTTTTGCCCGGGGGGCAGTGAGACTTCATTGTAGTGCAGATTTCCTTTACAGGCTTGCTTGGTTGGCCAAAAAGGGCGTATGCGTTTTTTCCTGAATATATTCAGGAAAAAACGCATACGCCATTTTTGGCCAAGTGCATCATTGTCGACGTTGTGCCTCTTTTCCTATGCTTTCAGGGTAATTCCAGTCTACCCCCTGCAATCGTTTTCCTGAAATTCAGCCCCGCTTTCAAGTCCCCTTCGCAGGCTTACTTCAATATATTTTTGGAGGATAGCTGTCATTTATAACTCTGCAGGTTTGTGAAGTACAGTGCCCCTGAGCTCCTTTCTTCAACTCGCTTTCTTGTGAGCTGGGCACAAAACCGCAGGATTGCTTCAGGCACTAATCTGTTTCCAGCAGGGCACACTGAGCCTTTGTTTAATTCCTCTTCCTGGTGGGCAATGAGCGTTACATTTGCCCGTGCAGACACCTACAGCTAGTCTCTCATTGGTTCTCCCTATTCCTGTTCATCTTGCACAGAAATTGCAACTGTGCCAAAGAGGAGGTTAAAGGCACTGACTCTCCAAGCGGGGAGAGTGTTAGTAAAGCATCTGGAATGGTGAACCCGAGGACCAGGATACGAAAACTGAGATGCATTTTAAATCATTTCCCAATCACACGGTGGATGATACTCTGGGTTTCCCACGCATGTTTTAGCTGGAGGAAGAATCCCTTGAACCTGGAGAGTTGGGACCCATGGAATGGGTACCATGCAATATGACTTCAAAGGGTCTGCATTTGCTCACCGAAACTCACCAATGCTCTCAGCCTGAAGTGTCCAGCCTTATGTCTCAACCAGCTCTGGGTGTAGATGTGGTCAATCCCGGTTGCATCACATGCCCTGAGTGAATTATTTAAGAATTGCTCTCTATTTCACTGTCTTTGTGTTTTGTTTTCGAAATTTATTTTGATAATGGGATTTATCAGATTTTCACTGCTGCGTTTCGGCCGCTGTACACACGCTTGATTCTCTTACGGAGACATATATATCCATGGGTTTTAAGATTCTTCCTAGTCAGGTATATTCCTAGGCATTGTATATGTGGTGTTGGGTCCATTTCGTTGAGCAAGGAGTAGGTCTTGTCTATTACATATTTGGCTTATGGAAAGTTATCTGTGCTAATTTCAGTCTCTGGTTTTATGCAGCACCCCAAGGCACCTTTCCCCTTAAGAAAGCACTAGTTGGTTTTCTAAATTTGAGACCCTGTTCTGTTTTGTAATTCAGTTCATGTGTAGTCAAGTTTACATTCCGTGTATTAGTGATATCTTATGATGTTTCTTTTTCTGTGTGACGTAGTTCACGTAGAATCACCGTACCTGCATCCACTCACTATGCCGCTACGGGCCTGATGACACAGATTTCATTGCTGAGTGATATTGCATTGTACGTACGTGCCACAACTTCTTTATCCATTTTTTGCTTTCTGGGATATTTACCTGATACTGTAGACGAGCTTCTTGTGAACACAGCCGTCCCAAATATTGGGGTGGCTGTCTGTTTTTGATTTTAATTTCCGTAAGCTATAGGACCATAAGTGGAAGTGCCATAGGCTGTGTTGCTTTGTTTCTTACGTGTTTCAGGAAACACCATACACTTCTCCAGGGTGGCTGCTGGCAATTTACATCCTGCCAATCAGCATAACAAGGCTCCCTGTTCTCCATATCCTGTCCTACCTTTCTGGATTTTACACTTTTTTCAGATGGCCCTTTTGCCCGGAGGGCAGTGAGATTTCATTGTAGTGCAGATTTCCTTTACAGGCTTGCTTGGTTGGCCAGAAAGGGCGTATGCGTTTTTTCCTGAATATACTCAGGAAAAAACGCATACGCCCTTTTTGGCCAAGTGCATCATTGTCGACGTTGTTCCTCTTTTCCTATGCTTTCAGGGCAATTCCAGTCTACCCCCTGCAATCGTTTTCCTGAAATTCAGCCCCGCTTTCAAGTCCCCTTCGCAGGCTTACTTCAATATATTTTTGGAGGATAGCTGTCATTTATAACTCTGCAGGTTTGTGAAGTACAGTGCCCCTGAGCTCCTTTCTTCAACTCGCTTTCTTGTGAGCTGGGCACAAAACCGCAGGATTTCTTCAGGCCCTAATCTGTTTTCAGCAGGGCATGCTGAGCCTTTGTTTAATTCCTCTTCCTGGTCGGCAATGAGCGTTACATTTGCCCGTGCAGACACCTACAGCTAGTCTCTCATTGGTTCTCCCTATTCCTGTTCATCTTGCACAGAAATTGCAAGCTGTGCCAAACAGAAGGTTAAAGGCACTGACTCTCCAAGCGGGGAGAGTGTTAGTAAAGCATCTGGAATGGTGAACCCGAGGACCAGGATACGAAAACTGAGATGCATTTTAAATCGTTTCCCAATCACACGGTGGACGATACTCTGTGTTTCCCATGCATGTTTTAGCTGGAGAAAGAATGCCTTGAACCTGGAGAGTTGGGACCCATGGAATGGGTACCATGCAGTATGACTTCAAAGGGTCTGCATTTGCTCAACGAAACTCACCAATGCTATCAGCCTGAAGTGTCCAGCCTTATGTCTCAACCAGCTCTGGGTGTAGATGTGGTCAATCCCGGTTGCATCACATGCCCTGAGTGAATTATTTAAGAATTGCTCTCTATTTCACTGTCTTTGTGTTTTGTTTTTGAAATTTATTTTGATAATGGGATTTATCGGATTTTCACTGCTGCGTTTCGGCCGCTGTACACATGCTTGATTCTCTTACGGAGACATATATATCCATGGGTTTTCAGATTCTTCCTAGTCAGGTATATTCCTAGGCGTTGAATATGTGGTGTTGGGTCCATTTCGTTGAGCAAGGAGTAGGTCTTGTCTATTACATATTTGGATTATGGAAAGTTATCTGTGCTAATTTCAGTCTCTGGTTTTATGCAGCACCCCAAGGCACCTTTCCCCATAAGCAAGCACTAGTTGGTTTTCTAAATTTGAGACCCTGTTCTGTTTTGTAATTCAGTTCATGTGTAGTCAAGTTTACATTCCGTGTATTAGTGATATCTTATGATGTTTCTTTTTCTGTGTGACGTAGTTCACGTAGAATCACCGTACCTGCATCCACTCACTATGCCGCTACGGGCCTGATGACACAGATTTCATTGCTGAGTGATATTGCATTGTACGTGCGTGCCACAACTTCTTTATCCATTTTTTGCTTTCTGGGATATTTACCTGATACTGTAGACGAGCTTCTTGTGAACACAGCCGTCCCAAATATTGGGGTGGCTGTCTGTTTTTGATTTTAATTTCCGTAAGCAATAGGACCATAAGTGGAAGTGCCATAGGCTGTGTTGCTTTGTTTCTTACATGTTTCAGGAAAGACCATACACTTCTCCAGGGTGGATGCTGGCAATTTACATCCTGCCAATCAGCATAACAAGGCTCCCTGTTCTCCATATCCTGTCCTACCTTTCTGGATTTTACACTTTTTTCAGATGGCCCTTTTGCCCGGGGGGGCAGTGAGATTTCATTGTAGTGCAGATTTCCTTAACAGGCTTGCTTGGTTGGCCAGAAAGGGCGTATGCGTTTTTTCCTGAATATATTCAGGAAAAAACGCATACGCCCTTTTTGGCCAAGTGCATCATTGTCGACGTTGTTCCTCTTTTCCTATGCTTTCAGGGCAATTCCAGTCTACCCCCTGCAATCGTTTTCCTGAAATTCTGCCCCGCTTTCAAGTCCCTTTTGCAGGCTTACTTCAATATATTTTTGGAGGATAGCTGTCATTTATAACTCTGCAGGTTTGTGAATTACATTGCCCCTGAGCTCCTTCCTTCAACTCGCTTTCTTGTGAGCTGGGCACAAAACCGCAATATTGCTTCAGGCACTAATCTCTTTCCAGCAGGGCACGCTGAGCGTTTGGTTAATTCCTCTTCCTGGTTTGAAATGAGCATTACATTTGCCCGTGCAGAAAACTACAGCTAGTCTCTCATTGGTTCTCCCTATTCCTGTTCATCTTGCACAGAAATTGCAAGCTGTGCCAAAGAGGAGGTTAAAGGCACTGACTCTCCAAGCGGGGAGAGTGTTAGTAAAGCATCTGGAATGGTGAACCCGAGGACCAGGATACGAAAACTGAGATGCATTTTAAATCGTTTCCCAATCACACGGTGGATGGTACTCTGGGTTTCCCATGCATGTTTTAGCTGGAGGAAGAATGCTTTGAACCTGGAGAGTTGGGACCCATGGAATGGGTACCATGCAGTATGACTTAAAAGGGTCTGCATTTGCTCAACGAAACTCACCAATGCTCTCAGCCTGAAGTGTCCAGCCTTATGTCTCAACCAGCTGTGGGTGTAGATGTGGTCAATCCCGGTTGCATCACATGCCCTGAGTGAATTGTTTAAGAATTGCTCTCTATTTCACTGTCTTTGTGTTTTGTTTTTGACATTTATTTTGATAATGGGATTTATCGGATTTTCACTGCTGCATTTATGCCGCTGTACACACGCTTCATTCTCTTACGGAGACATATAAATCCATGGGTTTTAAGATTCTTCCTAGTCAGGTATATTCCTAGGCGTTGAATATGTGGTGTTGAGTCCATGTCGTTGAGCAAGGAGTAGGTCTTCTCTATTACATATTTGGCTTATGGAAAGTTATCTGTGCTAATTTCAGTCTCTGGTTTTATGCAGCATCCCAACGCACATTTCCCCATAAGCAAGCACTAGTTGGTTTTCAAAATTTGAGACCCTGTTCTGTTTTGTAATTCAGTTCATGTGTAGTTAAATTTATATTCCGTGTATTAGTGATATCTTATGATGTTTCTTTTTCTGTGTGATGTAGTTCACGTAGAATCACCGTACCTGCATCCACTCACTATGCCGCTACGGGCCTGATGACACAGATTTCATTTCTGAGTGATATTGCATTGCACGTACGTGCCACAACTTCTTTATCCATTTTTTGCTTTCTGGGATATTTACCTGATACTGTACACGAGCTTCTTGTGAACACAGGCGTCCCAAATATTGGGGTGGCTGTCTGTTTTTGATTTTAATTTCCGTAAGCTATAGGACCATAAGTGGAAGTGCCATAGGCTGTGTTGCTTTGTTTCTTACGTGTTTCAGGAAACACCATACACTTCTCCAGGGTGGCTGCTGGCAATTTACATCCTGCCAATCAGCATAACAAGGCTCCCTGTTCTCCATATCCTGTCCTACCTTTCTGGATTTTGCCCTTTTTTCAGATGGCCCTTTTGCCCATGGGGCAGTGAGATTTCATTGTAGTAGAGATTTCCTTTACAGGCTTGCTTGGTTGGCCAAAAAGAGCGTATGCGTTTTTTCCTGAATATATTCAGGAAAAAACGCATACGCCCTTTTTGGCCAAGTGCATCATTGTCGAAGTTGTGCCTCTTTTCCTATGCTTTCAGGGCAATTCCAGTCTACCCCCTGCAATCGTTTTCCTGAAATTCAGCCCCGCTTTCAAGTCCCCTTCGCAGGCTTACTTCAATATATTTTTGGAGGATAGCTGTCATTTATAACTCTGCAGGTTTGTGAATTACAGTGCCCCTGAGCACCTTTCTTCAACTCGCTTTCTTGTGAGCTGGGCACAAAACCGCAGGATTGCTTCAGGCCCTAATCTGTTTTCAGCAGGGCACACTGAGCCTTTGTTTAATTCCTCTTCCTGGTCGGCAATGAGCGTTACATTTGCCCGTGCAGACACCTACAGCTAGTCTCTCATTGGTTCTCCCTATTCCTGTTCATCTTGCACAGAAATTGCAAGCTGTGCCAAAGAGGAGGTTAAAGGCACTGACTCTCCAAGCGGGGAGAGTGTTAGTAAAGCATCTGGAATGATGAACCCGAGGACCAGGATACGAAAACTGAGATGCATTTTATATCGTTTCCCAATCACACAGTGGACGATATTCTGGGTTTCCCATGCATGTTTTAGCTGGAGGAAGAATCCCTTGAACCTGGAGAGTTGGGACCCATGGAATGGGTACCATGCAGTATGACTTCAAAGGGTCTGCATTTGCTCACCAAAACTCACCAATTCTATCAGCCTGAAGTGTCCAGCCTTATGTCTCAACCAGCACTGGGTGTAGATGTGTTCAATCCCGGTTGCATCACATGCCATGAGTGAATTATTTAAGAATTGCTCTCTACTTCACTGTCTTTGTGTTTTGTTTTCGAAATTTATTTTGATAATGGGATTTATCGGATTTTCACTGCAGCGTTTCGGCCGCAGTACAGACGCTTGATTCTCTTACGGAGACATATATATCCATGGGTTTTAAGATTCTTCCTAGTCAGGTATATTCCTAGGCGTTGAATATGTGGTGTTGGGTCCATTTCGTTGAGCAAGGAGTAGGTCTTGTCTATTACATATTTGGCTTATGGAAAGTTATCTGTGCTAATTTAAGTCTCTGGTTTTATGCAGCACCCCAAGGCACCTTTCCCCATAAGCAAGCACTAGTTGGTTTTCTAAATTTGAGACCCTGTTCTTTTTTGTAATTCAGTTCATGTGTAGTCAAGTTTACATTCGGTGTATTAGTGATATCTTATGATGTTTCTTTTTCTGTGTGACGTAGTTCACGTAGAATCACCGTACCTGCATCCACTCACTATGCCGCTACGGGCCTGATGACACAGATTTCATTCCTGAGTGATATTGCATTGCACGTACGTGCCACAACTTCTTTATCCATGTTTTACTTTCTGGGATATTTACCTGGTACTGTAGACGAGCTTCTTGGGAACACATCCGTCCCAAACTTTGGGGTGGCTCTCTGTTTTTGATTTTAATTTCCCTAAGCAATAGGACCATAAGTGCAATTGCCATAGGCTGTGTTGCTTTATTTCTTAAGTGTTTCAAGAAACACCATACACTTCTCCTGGGTCGCTGTTCAAAATTTACATCCTGCCAGTCAGCATAACAAGGCTCCCTGTTCTCCATATCCTGTCCTATCTTTCTGGATTTTACACTTTTTTTCAGATGGCCCTTTTGCCCGGGGGGGCAGTGAGATTTCATTGTAGTGCAGATTTCCTTTACAGGCTTGCTTGGTTGGCCAAAAAGGGCGTATGCATTTTTTCCTGAATATATTCAGGAAAAAACGCATACGCCCTTTTCGGCCAAGTGCATCATTGTCGATGTTGTGCCTCTTTTCCTATGCTTTCAGGGCAATTCCAGTCTACCCCCTGCAATCGTTTTCCTGAAATTCTGCCCCGCTTTCAAGTCCCCTTCGCAGGCTTACTTCAATATATTTTTGGAGGATAGCTGTCATTTATAACTCTGCAGGTTTGTGAATTACAGTGCCCCTGAGCTCCTTTCTTCAACTCGCTTTCTTGTGAGCTGGGCACAAAACCGTAGGATTGCTTCAGGCCCTAATCTGTTTCCGGCAGGGCACGCTGAGCCTTTGGTTAATTCCTCTTCCTGGTGGGAAATGAGCGTTACATTTGCCCGTGCAGACACCTACAGCTAGTCTCTCATTGGTTCTCCCTATTCCTGTTCATCTTGCACAGAAATTGCAAGCTGTGCCAAAGAGGAGGTTAAAGGCACTGACTCTCCAAGCGGGGAGAGTGCTAGTAAAGCGTCTGGAATGGTGAACCCGAGGACCAGGATACGAAAACTGAGATGCATTTTAAATCGTGTCCCAATCACAAGGTGGACGATACTCTGGGTTTCCCATGAATGTTTTAGCTGGAGGAAGAATCCCTTGAACCTGGAGAGTTGGGACCCATGGAATGGGTACCATGCAGTATGACTTCAAATGGTCTGCATTTATTCACCGAACATCACCAATGCTATCAGCCTGAAGTGTCCACCCTTATGTCTCAACCATCTCTGGGTGTAGATGTGGTCAATCCCGGTTGCATCACATGCCCTGAGTGAATTATTTAAGAATTGATCTCTATTTCACTGTCTTTGTGTTTTGTTTTTGAAATTTATTTTGATAATGGGATTTATCGGATTTTCACTGCTGCGTTTCGGCCGCTGTACCCATGCTTGATTCTCTTACGGAGACATATATATCCATGGGTTTTAAGATTCTTCCTAGTCACGTATATTCCTAGGCGTTGAATATGTGGTGTTGGGTCCATTTCGTTGAGCAAGGAGTAGGTCTTGGCTATTACATATTTGGCTTATGGAAAGTTATCTGTGCTAATTTCAGTCTCTGGTTTTATGCAGCACCCCAAGGCACCTTTCCCCATAAGCAAGCACTAGTTGGTTTTCTAAATTTGAGACCCTGTTCTGTTTTGTAATTCAGTTCATGTGTAGTCAAGTTTACATTCCGTGTATTAGTGATATCTTATGATGTTTCTTTTTCTGTGTGACGTAGTTCACGTAGAATCACCGTACCTGCATCCACTCACTATGCCGCTACGGGCCTGATGACACAGATTTCATTGCTGAGTGATATTGCATTACATGTACGTGCCACAACTTCTTTATCCATGTTTTGCTTTCTGGGATATTTACCTGGTACTGTAGACGAGCTTCTTGGGAACACATCCGTCCCAAACTTTGGGGTGGCTCTCTGTTTTTGATTTTAATTTCCTTAAGCAATAGGACCATAAGTGCAATTGCCATAGGCTGTGTTGCTTTATTTCTTACGTGTTTCAGGAAACACCATACACTCCTCCAGGTTGGCTGTTCACAATTTACATCCTGCCAATCAGCATAACAAGGCTCCCTTTTCTCCATATCCTGTCCTACCTTACTGGATTTTACACTTTTTTCAGATGGCCCTTTTGCCCGGGGGGCAGTGAGACTTCATTGTAGTGCAGATTTCCTTTACAGGCTTGCTTGGTTGGCCAAAAAGGGCGTATGCGTTTTTTCCTGAATATATTCAGGAAAAAACGCATACGCCCTTTTTGGCCAAGTGCATCATTGTCGACGTTGTGCCTCTTTTCCTATGCTTTCAGGGCAATTCCAGTCTACCCCCTGCAATCGTTTTCCTGAAATTCTGCCCCGCTTTCAAGTCCCCTTCGCAGGCTTACTTCAATATATTTTTGGAGGATAGCTGTCATTTATAACTCTGCAGGTTTGTGAATTACAGTAACCCTGAGCTCCTTTCTTCAACTCGCTTTCTTGTGAGCTGGGCACAAAACCACAGGATTGCTTCAGGCCCTAATCTGTTTCCGGCAGGGCACGCTGAGCCTTTGTTTAATTCCTCTACCTGGTGGTAAATGAGCGTTACATTTGCCCGTGCAGACACCTACAGCTAGTCTCTCATTGGTTCTCCCTATTCCTGTTCATCTTGCAGAGAAATTGCAAGCTGTGCCAAAGAGGAGGTTAAAGGCACTGACTCTCCAAGCGGGGAGAGTGTTAGTAAAGCATCTGGAATGATGAACCCGAGGACCAGGATACGAAAACTGAGATGCATTTTATATCGTTTCCCAATCACACAGTGGACGATATTCTGGGTTTCCCATGCATGTTTTAGCTGGAGGAAGAATCCCTTGAACCTGGAGAGTTGGGACCCATGGAATGGGTACCATGCAGTATGACTTCAAAGGGTCTGCATTTGCTCACCAAAACTCACCAATTCTATCAGCCTGAAGTGTCCAGCCTTATGTCTCAACCAGCACTGGGTGTAGATGTGTTCAATCCCGGTTGCATCACATGCCATGAGTGAATTATTTAAGAATTGCTCTCTACTTCACTGTCTTTGTGTTTTGTTTTCGAAATTTATTTTGATAATGGGATTTATCGGATTTTCACTGCGGCGTTTCGGCCGCAGTACAGACGCTTGATTCTCTTACGGAGACATATATATCCATGGGTTTTAAGATTCTTCCTAGTCAGGTATATTCCTAGGCGTTGAATATGTGGTGTTGGGTCCATTTCGTTGAGCAAGGAGTAGGTCTTGTCTATTACATATTTGGCTTATGGAAAGTTATCTGTGCTAATTTAAGTCTCTGGTTTTATGCAGCACCCCAAGGCACCTTTCCCCATAAGCAAGCACTAGTTGGTTTTCTAAATTTGAGACCCTGTTCTTTTTTGTAATTCAGTTCATGTGTAGTCAAGTTTACATTCGGTGTATTAGTGATATCTTATGATGTTTCTTTTTCTGTGTGACGTAGTTCACGTAGAATCACCGTACCTGCATCCACTCACTATGCCGCTACGGGCCTGATGACACAGATTTCATTCCTGAGTGATATTGCATTGCACGTACGTGCCACAACTTCTTTATCCATGTTTTACTTTCTGGGATATTTACCTGGTACTGTAGACGAGCTTCTTGGGAACACATCCGTCCCAAACTTTGGGGTGGCTCTCTGTTTTTGATTTTAATTTCCCTAAGCAATAGGACCATAAGTGCAATTGCCATAGGCTGTGTTGCTTTATTTCTTAAGTGTTTCAAGAAACACCATACACTTCTCCTGGGTCGCTGTTCAAAATTTACATCCTGCCAGTCAGCATAACAAGGCTCCCTGTTCTCCATATCCTGTCCTATCTTTCTGGATTTTACACTTTTTTTCAGATGGCCCTTTTGCCCGGGGGGGCAGTGAGATTTCATTGTAGTGCAGATTTCCTTTACAGGCTTGCTTGGTTGGCCAAAAAGGGCGTATGCATTTTTTCCTGAATATATTCAGGAAAAAACGCATACGCCCTTTTCGGCCAAGTGCATCATTGTCGATGTTGTGCCTCTTTTCCTATGCTTTCAGGGCAATTCCAGTCTACCCCCTGCAATCGTTTTCCTGAAATTCTGCCCCGCTTTCAAGTCCCCTTCGCAGGCTTACTTCAATATATTTTTGGAGGATAGCTGTCATTTATAACTCTGCAGGTTTGTGAATTACAGTGCCCCTGAGCTCCTTTCTTCAACTCGCTTTCTTGTGAGCTGGGCACAAAACCGTAGGATTGCTTCAGGCCCTAATCTGTTTCCGGCAGGGCACGCTGAGCCTTTGGTTAATTCCTCTTCCTGGTGGGAAATGAGCGTTACATTTGCCCGTGCAGACACCTACAGCTAGTCTCTCATTGGTTCTCCCTATTCCTGTTCATCTTGCACAGAAATTGCAAGCTGTGCCAAAGAGGAGGTTAAAGGCACTGACTCTCCAAGCGGGGAGAGTGCTAGTAAAGCGTCTGGAATGGTGAACCCGAGGACCAGGATACGAAAACTGAGATTCATTTTAAATCGTGTCCCAATCACAAGGTGGACGATACTCTGGGTTTCCCATGAATGTTTTAGCTGGAGGAAGAATCCCTTGAACCTGGAGAGTTGGGACCCATGGAATGGGTACCATGCAGTATGACTTCAAATGGTCTGCATTTATTCACCGAACATCACCAATGCTATCAGCCTGAAGTGTCCACCCTTATGTCTCAACCATCTCTGGGTGTAGATGTGGTCAATCCCGGTTGCATCACATGCCCTGAGTGAATTATTTAAGAATTGATCTCTATTTCACTGTCTTTGTGTTTTGTTTTTGAAATTTATTTTGATAATGGGATTTATCGGATTTTCACTGCTGCGTTTCGGCCGCTGTACCCATGCTTGATTCTCTTACGGAGACATATATATCCATGGGTTTTAAGATTCTTCCTAGTCACGTATATTCCTAGGCGTTGAATATGTGGTGTTGGGTCCATTTCGTTGAGCAAGGAGTAGGTCTTGGCTATTACATATTTGGCTTATGGAAAGTTATCTGTGCTAATTTCAGTCTCTGGTTTTATGCAGCACCCCAACGCACCTTTCCCCATAAGCAAGCACTAGTTGGTTTTCTAAATTTGAGACCCTGTTCTGTTTTGTAATTCAGTTCATGTGTAGTCAAGTTTACATTCCGTGTATTAGTGATATCTTATGATGTTTCTTTTTCTGTGTGACGTAGTTCACGTAGAATCACCGTACCTGCATCCACTCACTATGCCGCTACGGGCCTGATGACACAGATTTCATTGCTGAGTGATATTGCATTACATGTACGTGCCACAACTTCTTTATCCATGTTTTGCTTTCTGGGATATTTACCTGGTACTGTAGACGAGCTTCTTGGGAACACATCCGTCCCAAACTTTGGGGTGGCTCTCTGTTTTTGATTTTAATTTCCTTAAGCAATAGGACCATAAGTGCAATTGCCATAGGCTGTGTTGCTTTATTTCTTACGTGTTTCAGGAAACACCATACACTCCTCCAGGTTGGCTGTTCACAATTTACATCCTGCCAATCAGCATAACAAGGCTCCCTTTTCTCCATATCCTGTCCTACCTTACTGGATTTTACACTTTTTTCAGATGGCCCTTTTGCCCGGGGGGCAGTGAGACTTCATTGTAGTGCAGATTTCCTTTACAGGCTTGCTTGGTTGGCCAAAAAGGGCGTATGCGTTTTTTCCTGAATATATTCAGGAAAAAACGCATACGCCCTTTTTGGCCAAGTGCATCATTGTCGACGTTGTGCCTCTTTTCCTATGCTTTCAGGGCAATTCCAGTCTACCCCCTGCAATCGTTTTCCTGAAATTCTGCCCCGCTTTCAAGTCCCCTTCGCAGGCTTACTTCAATATATTTTTGGAGGATAGCTGTCATTTATAACTCTGCAGGTTTGTGAATTACAGTGCCCCTGAGCTCCTTTCTTCAACTCGCTTTCTTGTGAGCTGGGCACAAAACCACAGGATTGCTTCAGGCCCTAATCTGTTTCCGGCAGGGCACGCTGAGCCTTTGTTTAATTCCTCTACCTGGTGGGAAATGAGCGTTACATTTGCCCGTGCAGACACCTACAGCTAGTCTCTCATTGGTTCTCCCTATTCCTGTTCATCTTGCAGAGAAATTGCAAGCTGTGCCAAAGAGGAGGTTAAAGGCACTGACTCTCCAAGCGGGGAGAGTGTTAGTAAAGCGTCTGGAATGGTGAACCCGAGGACCAGGATACGAAAACTGAGATGCATTTTAAATCGTTTCCCAATCACACGGTGGACGATACTCTGGGTTTCCCATGCATGTTTTAGCTGGAGGAAGAATCCCTTGAACCTGGAGAGTTGGGACCCATGGAATGGGTACCATGCAGTATGACTTCAAAGGGTCTGCATTTACTCACCGAAACTCACCAATGCTATGAGCCTGAAGTGTCCAGCCTTATGTCTCGACCATCTTTGGGTGTAGATGTTGTCAATCCCGGTTGCATCACATGCCCTGAGTGAATTATGTAAGAATTGATCTCTATTTCACTGTCTTTGTGTTTTGTATTCGAAATTAATTTTGATAATGGGATTTATCGGATTTTCACTCTGGCGTTTCGGCCGCAGTACAGACGCTTGATTCTCTTACGGAGACATATATATCCATGGGTTTTATGATTCTTCCTAGTCAGCTATATTCCTAGGCGTTGAATATGTGGTGTTGGGTCCATTTCGTTGAGCAAGGAGTAGGTCTTGTCTATTACATATTTGGCTTATGGAAAGTTATCTGTGCTAATTTCAGTCTCTGGTTTTATGCAGCACCCCAAGGCACCGTTCCCCATAAGCAAGCACTAGTTGGTTTTCTAAATTTGAGACCCTGTTCTGTTTTGTAATTCAGTTCATGTGTAGTCAAGTTTACATTCCGTGTATTAGTGATATCTTATGATGTTTCTTTTTCTGTGTGGCGTAGTTCACGTAGAATCACCGTACCTGCATACACTCACTATGCCGCTACGGGCCTGATGACACAGACTTCATTGCTGAGTGATATTGCATTGTACGTACGTGCCACAACTTCTTTATCCATTTATTGCTTTCTGGGATATTTACCTGATACTGTAGACGAGCTTCTTGTGAACACAGCCGTCCCAAATATTGGAGTGGCTGTCTCTTTTTGATTTTAATTTCCGTAAGCTATAGGACCATAAGTGGAAGTGCCATAGGCTGTGTTGCTTTATTTCTTACGTGTTTCAGGAAACACCATACACTTCTCCAGGGTGGCAGTTCACAATTTACATCCTGCCAATCAGCATAACAAGGCTCCCTGTTCTCCATATCCTGTCCTACCTTTCTGGATTTTACACTTTTTTCAGATGGCCCTTTTGCCGGGGGGGGGGGGGCAGTGAGATTTCATTGTAGTGCAGATTTCCTTTACAGGCTTGCTTGGTTGGCCAAAAAGGGCGTATGCGTTTTTTCCTGAATATATTCAGGAAAAAACGCATACGCCCTTTTCGGCCAAGTGCATCATTGTCGACGTTGTGCCTCTTTTCCTATGCTTTCAGGGCAATTCCAGTCTACCCCATGCAATCGCTTTCCTGAAATTCTGCCCCGCTTTCAAGTCCCCTTCGCAGGCTTACTTCAATATATTTTTGGAGGATAGCTGTCATTTATAACTGTGCAGGTTTGTGAATTACAGTGCCCCTGAGCTCCTTTCTTCAACACGCTTTCTTGTGAGCTGGGCACAAAACCGCAGGATTGCTTCAGGCCCTAATCTGTTTCCAGCAGGGCACACTGAGCCTTTGTTTAATTCCTCTTCCTGGTGGGCAATGAGCGTTACATTTGCCCGTGCAGACACCTACAGCTAGTCTCTCATTGGTTCTCCCTATTCCTGTTCATCTTGCACAGAAATTGCAAGCAGTGCCAAAGAGGAGGTTAAAGGCACTGACTCTCCAAGCGGGGAGAGTGTTAGTAAAGCATCTGGAATGGTGAACCCGAGGACCAGGATACGAAAACTGAGATGCATTTTAAATCGTTTCCCAGTCACACGGTGGACGATACTCTGGGTTTCCCATGCATGTTTTAGCTGGAGGAAGAATCCCTTGAACCTGGAGAGTTGGGACCCATGGAATGGGTACCATGCAGTATGACTTCAAAGGGTCTGCATTTGCTCACCGAAACTCACCAATGCTATCAGCCTGAAGTGTCCAGCCTTATGTCTCAACCAGCTCTCGGTGTAGATGTGGTCAATCCCGGTTGCATCACATGCCCTGAGTGAATTATTTAAGAATTGCTCTCTATTTCACTGTCTTTGTGTTTTGTTTTCGAAATTTATTTTGATAATGGGATTTATCGGATTTTCACTGCTGCGTTTTGGCTGCATTACACACGCTTGATTCTCTTACGGATACATATATATCCATGGGTTTTAAGATTCTTCCTAGTCAGGTATATTCCTAGGCCTTGAATATGTGGTGTTGGGTCCATTTCGTTGAGCAAGGAATAGGTCTTGTCTATTACATATTTGGCTTATGGAAAGTTATCTGTGCTAATTACAGTCTCTGGTTTTATGCAGCACCCCAACGCACCTTTCCCATAAGCAAGCACTAGTTGGTTTTCTAAATTTGAGACCATGTTCTGTTTTGTAATTCAATTCATGTGTACTCAAGTTTACATTCCGTGTATTAGTGATATCTTATGATGTTTCTTTTCTGTGTGACGTAGTTCACGTAGAATCACCGTATCTGTATCCACTCACTATGCCGCTACGGGCCTGATGACACAGATTTCATTGCTGAGTGATATTGCATTTTACGTATGTGCCACAACTTCTTTATCCATTTTTTGCTTTCTGGGATATTTACCTGATACTGTAGACGAGCTTCTTGTGAACACAGCCGTCCCAAATATTGGGGTGGCTGTCTGTTTTTGATTTAAATTTCCGTAAGTTATAGGACCATAAGTGGAAGTGCCATAGGCTGTGTTGCTTTGTTTCTTACGTGTTTCAGGAAACACCATACACTTCTCCAGGGTGGCTGCTGGCAATTTACATCCTGCCAAGCAGCATAACAAGGCTCCCTGTTCTCCATATCCTGTCCAACCTTTCTGGATTTTACACTTTTTTCAGATGGCCCTTTTGCCCGGGGTGCAGTGAGACTTCATTGTAGTGCAGATTTCCTTTACAGGCTTGCTTGGTTGGCCAAAAAGGGCGTATGCGTTTTTTCCTGAATATATTCAGGAACAAACGCATACGCCCTTTTTGGCCAAGTGCATCATTGTCGACGTTGTGCCTCTTTTCCTATGCTTTCAGGGCAATTCCAGTCTACCCCCTGCAATCGTTTTCCTGAAATTCTGCCCCGCTTTCAAGTCCCCTTCGCAGGCTTACTTCAATATATTTTTGGAGGATAGCTGTCATTTATAACTCTGCAGGTTTGTGAATTACAGTGCCCCTGAGCTCCTTTCTTCAACACGCTTTCTTGTGAGCTGGGCACAAAACCGCAGGATTGCTTCAGGCCCTAATTTGTTTCCAGCAGGGCACACTGAGCCTTTGTTTAATTCCTCTTCCTGGTGGGCAATGAGCGTTACATTTGCCCGTGCAGACACCTACAGCTAGTCTCTCATTGGTTCTCCCTATTCCTGTTCATCTTGCACAGAAATTGCAAGCTGTGCCAAACAGGAGGTTAAAGGCACTGACTCTCCAAGCGGGGAGAGTGTTAGTAAAGCATCTGGAATGGTGAACCCGAGGACCAGGATACGAAAATTGAGATGCATTTTAAATCGTTTCCCAGTCACACGGTGGACGATACTCTGGGTTTCCCATGCATGTTTTAGCTGGAGGAAGAATCCCTTGAACCTGGAGAGTAGGGACCCATGGAATGGGTACAATGCAGTATGACTTCAAAGGGTCTGCATTTGCTCACCGAAACTCACCAATGCTATCAGCCTGAAGTGTCCAGCCTTATGTCTCAACCAGCTCTGGGTGTAGATGTGGTCAATCCCGGTTGCATCACATGCCCTGAGTGAATTATTTAAGAATTGCTCTCTATTTCACTGTCTTTGTGTTTTGTTTTCGAAATTTATTTTGATAATGGGATTTATCGGATTTTCACCGCTGCGTTTCGGCCGCTGTACACACGCTTGATTCTCTTACGGAGACATATATATCCATGGGTTTTAAGATTCTTCCTAGTCAGGTATATTCCTAGGCGTTGAATATGTGGTGTTGGGTCCATTTCGTTGAGCAAGGAGTAGGTCTTGTCTATTACATATTTGGCTTATGGAAAGTTATCTGTGCTAATTTCAGTCTCTGGTTTTATGCAGCACCCCAACGCACCTTTCCCCATAAGCAAGCACTAGTTGGTTTTCTAAATTTGAGACCCTGTTCTGTTTTGTAATTCAATTCATGTGTAGTCAAGTTTACATTCCGTGTATTAGTGATATCTTATGATGTTTCTTTTTCTGTGTGACGTAGTTCACGTAGAATCACCGTACCTGCATCCACTCACTATGCCGCTTCGGACCTGATGACACAGATTTCATTGCTGAGTGTTATTGCATGGTACGTACGTGCCACAACTTCTTTATCCATTTTTTGCTTTCTGGGATATTTACCTGATACTGTAGACGAGCTTCTTGTGAACACAGCCGTCCCAAATATTGGGGTGGCTGTCTGTTTTTGATTTTAATTTCCGTAAGCTATAGGACCATAAGTGGAAGTGCCATAGGCTGTGTTGCTTTGTTTCTTACGTGTTTCAGGAAACACCGTACACTTCTCCAGGGTGGGTGCTGGCAATTTACATCCTGCCAATCAGCATAACAAGGCTCCCTGTTCTCCATATCCTGTCCTACCTTTCTGGATTTTACACTTTTTTCAGATGGCCCTTTTGCCCAAGGGGCAGTGAGACTTCTTTGTAGTGCAGATTTCCTTTACAGGCTTGCTTGGTTGGCCAAAAAGTGCGTATGCGTTTTTACCTGAATATATTCAGGAAAAAACACATATGCCCTTTTTGGCCAAGTCCATCATTGTCGACGTTCTGCCTCTTTTGCTATGCTTTCAGGGCAATTCCAGTCTACCCCCTGCAATGGTTTTCCTGAAACTCTGCCCCGCTTTCAAGTCCCCTTCGCAGGCTTACTTCAATATATTTTTGGAGGATAGCTGTCATTTATAACTCTGCAGATTTGTGAATTACAGTGCCCCTGAGCTCCTTTCTTCAACTCACTTTCTTGTGAGCTGGGCACAAATCCGCAGGATTGCTTCAGGCCCTAATCTGTTTCCGGCAGGGCACGCTGAGCCTTTGTTTAATTCCTCTTCCTGGTGGGAAATGAGCGTTACATTTGCCCGTGCAGACACCTACAGCTAGTCTCTCATTGGTTCTCCCTATTCCTGTTCATCCTGCACAGAAATTGCAAGCTGTTCCAAAGAGGAGGTTAAAGGCACTGACTCTCCAAGCGGGGAGAGTGTTAGTAAAGAATCTGGAATGGTGAACCCGAGGACCAGGATACGAAAACTGAGATGCATTTTAAATCGTTTCCCAATCACACGGTGGATGATACTCTGGGTTTCCCATGCATGTTTTAGCTGGAGGAAGAATCCCTTGAACCGGGAGAGTTGAGACCCAGTGAATGGGTACCATGCAGTATGACTTCAAAGGGTCTGCATTTGCTCACCGAAACTCACCAATGCTATCAGCCTGAAGTGTCCAGCCTTATGTCTCAAACAGCTCTGGGTGTAGATGTGGTCAATCCCGGTTGCATCACATGCCCTGAGTGAATTATTTAAGAATTGCTCTCTATTTCACTGTCTTTGTATTTTGTTTTCGAAATTTATTTTGATAATGGGATTTATCGGATTTTCACTGCTGCGTTTCGGCCGCAGTACACACGCTTGATTCTCTTACGGAGACATATATATCCATGGGTTTTAAGATTCTTCCTAGTCAGGTATATTCCTAGGCATTGAATATGTGGTGTTGGGTCCATTTCGTTGAGCAAGGAGTAGGTCTTGTCTATTACATATTTGGCTTATGGAATGTTATCTGTGCTAATTTCAGTCTCTGGTTTTATGCAGCACCCCAAGGCACATTTCCCCATAAGAAAGCACTAGTGGGTTTTCTAAATTTGAGACCCTGTTCTGTTTTGTAATTCAGTTCATGTGTAGTCAAGTTTACATTCCGTGTATTAGTGATATCTTATGATGTTTCTTTTTCTGTGTGATGTAGTTCACGTAGAATCACCGTATCTGCATCCACTCACTATGCCGCTACGGGCCTGATGACACAGATTTCATTGCTGAGTGATATTGCATTGTACGTACGTGCCACAACTTCTTTATCCATTTTTTGCATTCTGGAATATTTACCTGATACTGTAGACCAGCTTCTTGTGAACACAGCCGTCCCAAATTTTGGGTTGGCTCTTTGTTTTTGATTTTAATTTCCCTAAGCAATAGGACCATAAGTGCAATTGCCATAGGCTGTGTTGTTTTATTTCTTACGTGTTTCAGGAAACACCATACACTTCTCCAGGGTGGCTGTTCACAATTTACATCCTGCCAATCAGCATAACAAGGCTCCCTGTTCTCCATATCCTGTCCTACATTTTTGGATTTTACACTTTTTTCAGATGGCCCTTTTGCCCGGGGGGCAGTGAGACTTCATTGTAGTGCAGATTTCCTATACAGGCTTGCTTGGTTGGCCAAAAAGGGTGTATGCGTTTTTTCCTGAATATATTCAGGAAAAAACGCACACGCCCTTTTTGGCCAAGTGCATCATTGTCGACGTTCTGCCTCTTTTCCTATGCTTTCAGGGCAATTCCAGTCCACACCCTGCAATCGTTTTCCTGAAATTCTGCCCCGCTTTCAAGTCCCCTTCGCAGGCTTACTTCAATATATTTTTGGAGGATAGCTGTCATTTATAACTCTGCAGGTTTGTGAATTACACTGCCCCTGAGCTCCTTTCTTCAACTCGCTTTCTTGTGAGCTGGGCACAAAACCGCAGGATTGCTTCAGGCCCTAATCTGTTTCCGGCAGGGCATGCTGATCCTTTGGTTAAATCCTCTTCCTGGTGGGAAATGAGCGTTACATTTGCCTGTGTAAACACCTACAGCTAGTCTCTCATTGGTTCTCCCTATTCCTGTTCATCTTGCACAGAAATTGCAAGCTGTGCCAAAGAGGAGGTTAAAGGCACTGACTCTCCAAGCGGGGAGAGTGTTAGTAAATCATCTGGAATGGTGAACCCAAGGACAAGGATACGAAAACTGAGATGCATTTTAAATCGTTTCCCAATCACACGGTGGACGATACTCTGGGTTTCCCATGCATGTTTTAGCTGGAGGAAGAATCCCTTGAACCTGGAGAGTTGGGACCCATGGAATGGGTACCATGCAGTATGTCTTCAAAGGGTCTGCATTTGCTCACCGAAACTCACCAATGCTATCAGCCTGAAGTGTCCAGCCTTATGTCTCAACCAGCTCTGGGTGTAGATGTGGTCAATCCCGGTTGCATCACATGCCCTGAGTGAATTATTTAAGAATTGCTCTCTATTTCACTGTCTTTGTGTTTTGTTTTCGAAATTTATTTTGATAATGGGATTTATCGGATTTTCACCGCTGCGTTTCGGCCGCTGTACACACGCTTGATTCTCTTACGGAGACATATATATCCATGGGTTTTAAGATTCTTCCTAGTCAGGTATATTCCTAGGCGTTGAATATGTGGTGTTGGGTCCATTTCGTTGAGCAAGGAGTAGGTCTTGTCTATTACATATTTGGCTTATGGAAAGTTATCTGTGCTAATTTCAGTCTCTGGTTTTATGCAGCACCCCAACGCACCTTTCCCCATAAGCAAGCACTAGTTGGTTTTCTAAATTTGAGACCCTGTTCTGTTTTGTAATTCAGTTCATGTGTAGTCAAGTTTACATTCCGTGTATTAGTGATATCTTATGATGTTTCTTTTTCTGTGTGACGTTTTTCACGTAGAATCACCGTATCTGCATCCACTCACTATGCCGCTACGGGCCTGATGACACAGATTTCATTGCTGAGTGATATTGCATTGTACGTACGTGACACAAATTCGTTATCCATTTTTTGCTTTCTGGGATATTTACCTGATAGTGTAGACCAGCTTCTTGTGAACACAGCCGTCCCAAATATTGGGGTGGCTGTCTGTTTTTGATTTTAATTTCCGTAAGCTATAGCACCATAAGTGGAAGTGCCATAGGTTGTGTTGCTTTGTTTCTTACGTGTTTCAGGAAACACCATACACTTCTCCAGGTTGGCTGCTGGCAATTTACATCCTGCCAGTCAGCATTACAAGGCTCCCTGTTCTCCATATCCTGTCCTACCTTTCTGGATTTTACACTTTTTTCAGATGGCCCTTTTGCCCGGGGGGCAGTGAGACTTCATTGTATTGCAGATTTCCTATACAGGCTTGCTTGGTTGGCCAAAAAGTGTGTATGCGTTTTTTCCTGAATATATTCAGGAAAAAACGCATACGCCCTTTTTGGCCAAGTGCATCATTGTCGATGTTCTGCCTCTTTTCCTATGCTTTCAGGGCAATTCCAGTCTACCCCCTGCAATCGTTTTCCTGAAATTCTGCCCCGCTTTCAAGTCCCCTTCGCAGGCTTACTTCAATATATTTTTGGAGGATAGCTGTGATTTATAACTCTGCAGGTTTGTGAATTAGAGTGCCCCTGAGCTCCTTTCTTCAACTCGCTTTCTTGTGAGCTGGGCACAAATCCGCAGGATTGCTTCAGGCCCTAATCTGTTTCCGGCAGGGCACGCTGAGCCTTTGGTTAATTCCTCTTCTTGGTGGGAAATGAGCGTTACATTTGCCCGTACAGACACCTAGAGCTAGTCTCTCATTGGTTCTCCCTATTCCTGTTCATCTTGCACAGAAATTGCAAGCTGTGCCAAAGAGGAGGTTAAAGGCACTGACTCTCCAAGCGGGGAGAGTGTTAGTAAAGCATCTGGAATGGTGAACCCGAGGACCAGGATACGAAAACTGAGATGCATTTTAAATCGTTTCCCAATCACACGGTGGACGATACTCTGGGTTTCCCATGCATGTTTTAGCTGGAGGAAGAATCCCTTGAACCTGGAGAGTTGGGACCCATGGAATGGGTACCATGCAGTATGACTTCAAAGGGTCTGCATTTGCTCACCGAAACTCCCCAATGCTATCAGCCTGAAGTGTCCAGCCTTATGTCTCAACCAGCTCTGGGTGTAGATGTGGTCAATCCCGGTTGCATCACATGCCCTGAGTGAATTATTTAAGAATTGCTCTCTATTTCACTGTCTTTGTGTTTTGTTTTCGAAATTTATTTTGGTAATGGGATTTATCGGATTTTCACTGCTGCGTTTCGGCCGCTGTACACACGCTTGATTCTCTTACGGAGACATATATATCCATGGGTTTTAAGATTCTTCCTAATCAGGTATATTCCTAGGCGTTGAATATGTGGTGTTGGGTCCATTTCGTTGAGCAAGGAGTAGGTTTTGTCTATTACATATGTGGCTTATGGAAAGTTATCTGTGCTAATTTCAGTCTCTGGTTTTATGCAGCACCCCAAGGCACCTTTCCCCATAAGCAAGCACTAGTTGGTTTTCTAAATTTGAGACCTTGTCCTGTTTTGTAATTCAGTTCATGTGTAGTCAAGTTTACATTCCGTGTATTAGTGATATCTTATGATGTTTCTTTTTCTGTGTGACGTAGTTCACGTAGAATCACCGTACCTGAATCCACTCACTATGCCGCTACGGGCCTGATGACACAGATTTCATTGCTGAGTGATATTGCATTGTACGTACGTGCCACAACTTCTTTATCCATATTTTGCTTTCTGGGATATTTACCTGGTACTGTAGACGAGCTTCTTGGGAACACAGCCGTCCCAAACTTTGGGGTGGCTCTCTGTTTTTGATTTTAATTTCCCTAAGGAATAGGACCATAAGTGCAATTGCCATAGGCTGTGTTGCTTTGTTTCTTACGTGTTTCAGGAAACACCATACACTTCTCCAGGGTGGCTGCTGGCAATTTACATCCTGCCAATCAGCATAACAAGGCTCCCTGTTCTCCATATCCTGTCCTACATTTCTGGATTTTACACTTTTTTCAGATGGCCCTTTTGCCCGGGGGGCAGTGAGACTTCATTGTAGTGCAGATTTCCTTTACAGGCTTGCTTGGTTGGCCAAAAAGGGCGTATGCGTTTTTTCCTGAATATATTCAGGAAAAAACGCATACGCCCTTTTCGGCCAAGTGCATCATTGTCGACGTTCTGCCTCTATTCCTATGCTTTCAGGGCAATTCCAGTCTACCCCCTGCAATCGTTTTCCTGAAATTCTGCACCGCTTTCAAGTCCCCTTCGCAGGCTTACTTCAATATATTTTTGGAGGATAACTGTCATTTATAACTCTGCAGGTTTGTGAATTACAGTGCCCCTGAGCTCCTTTCTTCAACTCGCTTTCTTGTGAGCTGGGCACAAAACCGCAGGATTGCTTCAGGCCCTAATCTGTTTTCAGCAGGACACGCTGAGCCTTTGTTTAATTCCTCTTCCTGGTGGGCAATGAGCGTTACATTTGCCCGTGCAGACACCTACAGCTAGTCTCTCATTGGTTCTCCCTATTCCTGTTCATCTTGCACAGAAATGGCAAGCTGTGCCAAACAGGAGGTTAAAGGCACTGACTCTACAAGTGGGAAGAGTGTTAGTAAAGCATCTGGAATGGTGAACCTGAGGACCAGGATACGAAAACTGAGATGCATTTTAAATCATTTCCCAATCACACGGTGGATGATACTCTGGGTTTCCCATGCATGTTTTAGCTGGAGGAAGAATCCCTTGAACCTGGAGAGTTGGGACCCATGGAATGGGTACCATGCAGTATGACTTCAAAGGGTCTGTATTTGCTCACCGAAACTCACCAATGCTATCAGCCTGAAGTGTCCAGCCTTATGTCTCTACCAGCTCTGGGTGTAGATGTGGTCAATCCCGGTTGCATCACATGCCCTGAGTGAATTATTTAAGAATCGCTCTCTATTTCACTGTCTTTGTGTTTTGTTTTCGAAATTTATTTTGATAATGGGATTTATCGGATTTTCACTGCTGCGTATCAGCCGCTGTACACACGCTTGATACTCTTACGGAGACATATATAACCATGGGTTTTAAGATTTTTCCTAGTCAGGTATATTCCTAGGCGTTGAATATGCTGTGTTGAGTCCATTTCGTTGAGCAAGGAGTAGGTCTTGTCTATTAATATTTGTCTTATGGAATGTTTTCTGTACTAATTTCAGTCTCTGGTTTTATGCAGCACCCCAAGGCACCTTTCCCCATAAGCAAGCACTTGTTGGTTTTCTAAATTTTAGACCCTGTTCTGTTTTGTAATTCAGTTCATGTGTAGTCAAGTTTACATTCCGTGTATTAGTGATATCTTATGATGTTTCTTTTTCTGTGTGACGTAGTTCACGTAGAATCACCGTACCTGCATCCACTCACTATGCCGCTCCGGGCCTGATGACACAGATTTCATTGCTGAGTGATATTGCATTGTACGTACGTGCCACAACTTCTTTATCCATTTTTGGCTTTCTGGGATATTTACCTGATACTGTAGACGAGCTTCTTGTGAACACAGCCGTCCCAAATATTGGGGTGGCTGTCTGTATTTGATTTTAATTTCCGTAAGCTATAGGACCATAAGTGGAAGTGCCATAGGCTGTGTTGCTTTGTTTCTTACGTGTTTCAGGAAACACCATACACTTCTCCAGGGTGGCTGCTGGCAATTTACATCCTGCCAATCAGCATAACAAGGCTCCCTCTTCTCCATATCCTGTCCTACCTTTCTGGATTTTACACTTTTTTCAGATGGCCCTCTTGCCCCGGGGGCAGTGAGACTTCATTGTAGTGCAGATTTCCTTTACAGGCTTGCTTGTTTGGCCAAAAAGGGCGTATGCGTTTTTTCCTGAATATATTCAGGAAAAAACGCATACGCCCTTTTTGGCCAAGTGCATCATTGTCGATGTTCTGCCTCTTTTCCTATGCTTTCAGGGCAATTCCAGTCTACCCCCTGCAATCGTTTTCCTGAAATTCTACCCCGCTTTCAAGTCCCCTTCGCAGGCTTACTTCAATATATTTTTGGAGGATAGCTGTCATTTATAACTCTGCACGTTTGTGAATTACAGTGCCCCTGAGCTCCTTTCTTCAACTCGCTTTCTTGTGAGCTGGGCACAAAACCGCAGGATTGCTTCAGGCCCTAATCTGTTTCCAGCAGGGCACACTGAGCCTTTGTTTAATTCCTCTTCCTGGTGGGCAATGAGCGTTACATTTGCCCGTGCAGACACCTACAGCTAGTCTCTCATTGGTTCTCCCTATTCCTGTTCATCTTGCACAGAAATTGCAAGCTGTGCCAAAGAGGAGGTTAAAGGCACTGACTCTCCAAGCGGGGAGAGTGTTAGTAAAGCATCTGGAATGGTGAACCCGAGGACCAGGATACGAAAACTGAGATGCATTTTAAATCGTTTCCCAATCACACGGTGGATGATAATCTGGGTTTCCCATGCATGTTTTAGCTGGAGGAAGAATCCCTTGAACCTGGAGAGTTGGGACCCATGGAATGGGTACCATGCAGTATGACTTCAAAGGGTCTGCATTTGCTCACCGAAACTCACCAATGCTATCAGCCTGAAGTGTCCAGCCTTATGTCTCAACCAGCTCTGGTTGTAGATGTGGTCAATCCCGGTTGCATCACATGCCCTGAGTGAATTATTTAAGAATTGCTCTCTATTTCACTGTCTTTGTGTTTTGTTTTCTAAATTTATTTTGATAATGGCATTTTTCGGATTTTCACTACTGCGTTTTGCCCGCTGTACACACGCTTGATTCTCTTATGGAGACATATATATCCATGGGTTTTAAGATTCTTCCTAGTCAGGTATATTCCTAGGCGTTGAATATGTGGTGTTGGGTCCATTTCGTTGAGCAAGGAGTAGGTCTTGTCTATTACATATTTGGCTTATGGAAAGTTATCTGTGCTAATTTCAGTCTCTGGTTTTTGCAGCACCCCAACGCACCTTTCCCCATAAGCAAGCACTAGTTGGTTTTCTAAATTTGAGACCCTGTTCTGTTTTTTAATTCAGTTCATGTGTAGTCTAGTTTACATTCCGTGCATTAGTGATATCTTATGATGTTTCTTTTTCTGTGTGACGTAGTTCACGTACAATCACCGTACCTGCATCCACTCACTATGTCGCTACGGGCCTGATGACACAGATTTCATTGCTGAGTGATATTGCATTGCACGTACGTGCCACAACTTCTTTTTCCATTTGTTGATTTCTGGGATATTTACCTGGTACTCTAGACGAGCTTCCTGGGAACACAGCCGTCCCAAACTTTGGGGTGGCTCTCTGTTTTTGATTTTAATATCCCTAAGGAATAGGACCATAAGTGCAATTGCCATAGGCTGTGTTTCTTTATTTCTTACGTGTTTCAGGAAACACCATACACTTCTCCAGAGTGGCTGCTGTCAATTTACATCCTGCCAATCAGCATAACAAGGCTCACTGTTCTCCATATCCTGTCCTACATTTCTGGATTTTACACTTTTTTCAGATGGCCCTTTTGCCCTGGGGGGGGGGCAGTGAGATTTCATTGTAGGGCAGATTTCCTTTACAGGCTTGCTTGGTTGGCCAAAAAGGGCGTATGCGTTTTTTCCTGAATATATTCAGGAAAAAACGCATACGCACTTTTTGGCCAAGTGCATCATTGTCGACGTTCTGCCTCTTTTCCTATGCTTTCAGGGCAATTCCAGTCTACCCCCTGCAATCGTTTTCCTGAAATTCTGCCCCGCTTTCAAGTCCCCTTCGCAGGCTTACTTCAATATATTTTTGGAGGATAGCTGTCATTTATAACTCTGCACGTTTGTGAATTACAGTGCCCCTGAGCTCCTTTCTTCAACTCGCTTTCTTGTGAGCTGGGCACAAAACCGCAGGATTGCTTCAGGCCCTAATCTGTTTCCAGCAGGGCACACTGAGCCTTTGTTTAATTCCTCTTCCTGGTGGGCAATGAGCGTTACATTTGCCCGTGCAGACACCTACAGCTAGTCTCTCATTGGTTCTCCCTATTCCTGTTCATCTTGCACAGAAATTGCAAGCTGTGCCAAAGAGGAGGTTAAAGGCACTGACTCTACAAGAGGGGAGAGTGTTAGTAAAGCGTCTGGAATGGTGAACCCGAGCACCAGGATACGAAAACTGAGATGCATTTTAAATCGTTTCCCAATCACATGGTGGACGATACTCTGGGTTTCCCATGCATGTTTTAGCTGGAGGAAGAATCCCTTGAACCTGGAGAGTTGGGACCCATGGAATGGGTACCATGCAGTATGACTTCAAAGGTTCTGCATTTAATCACCGAACCTCACCAATGCTATCAGCCTGAAGTGTCCAGCCTTATGTCTCAACCAGCTCTGGGTGTAGATGTGGTCAATCCCGGTTGCATCACATGCCCTGAGTGAATTATTTAAGAATTGCTCTCTATTTCACTGTCTTTGTGCTTTGTTTTCGAAATTTATTTTGATAATGGGATTTATCAGATTTTCACTGCTGCGTTTCGGCCGCTGTACACACGCTTGATTCTCTTACGGAGACATATATATCTATGGGTTTTAAGATTCATCCTAGTCAGGTATATTCCTAGGCGTTGAATATGTGGTGTTGAGTCCATTTCGTTGAGCAAGGAGTAGGTCTTGTCTATTACATATTTGGCTTATGTAAAGTTATCTGTGCTAATTTCAGTCTCTGGTTTTATGCAACACCCCAACGCACCTTTCCCCATAAGCAAGCACAAGTTGGTTTTCTAAATTTGAGACCCTGTTCTGTTTTGTAATTCAGTTCATGTGTAGTCAAGTTTACATTCCGTGTATTAGTGATATCTTATGATGTTTCTTTTTCTGTGTGACGTAGTTCACGTAGAATCACTGTACCTGCATCCACTCACTATGCCGCTACGGGCCTGATGACACAGATTTCATTGCTGAGTGATATTGCATTGCACGTACGTGCCACAACTTCTTTATCCATTTTTTGCTTTCTGGGATATTTACCTGATACTGTAGACGAGCTTCTTGTGAACACAGTCGTCCCAAATATTGGGGTGGCTGTCTGTTTTTGATTTTAATTTCCGTAAGCTATAGAACCATAAGTGGAAGTGCCATAGGCTGTGTTGCTTTGTTTCTTACGTGTTTCAGGAAACACCATACACTTCTCCAGGGTGGCTGCTGGCAATTTACATCCTGCCAATCAGCATAACAAGGCTCCCTGTTCTCCATATCCTGTCCTACCTTTCTGGATTTTACACTTTTTTCAGATGGCCCTTTTGCCCGGGGGGCAGTGAGACTTCATTGTAGTGCAGATTTCCTTTACAGGCTTGCTTGGTTGGCCAAAAAGGGCGTATGCGTTTTTTCCTGAATATATTCAGGAAAAAACGCATACACCGTTTTTGGCCAAGTGCATCATTGTCCACGTTCTGCCTCTTTTCCTATGCTTTCAGGGCAATTCCAGTCTACCCCCTGCAATCGTTTTCCTGAAATTCTGCCCCGCTTTCAAGTCCCCTTCGCAGGCTTACTTCAATATATTTTTGGAGGATAGCTGTCATTTATAACTCTGCAGGTTTGTGAAGTACAGTGCCCCTGAGCTCCTTTCTTCAACTCGCTTTCTTGTGAGCTGGGCACAAAACCGCAGGATTTCTTCAGGCCCTAATCTGTTTCCAGCAGGGCACACTGAGCCTTTGGTTAATTCCTCTTCCTGGTGGGCAATGAGCGTTACATTTGCCCGTGCAGACACCTATAGCTAGTCTCTCATTGGTTCTCCCTATTCCTGTTCATCTTGCACAGAAATTGCAAGCTGTGCGAAACAGGAGGTTAAAGGCACTGACTCTCCAAGCAGGGAGAATGTTAGTAAAGCATCTGGAATGGTGAACACGAGGACCAGGATACGAAAACTCAGATGCATTTTAAATCGTTTTCCAATCACACGGTGGACCATACTGTGGGTTTCCTATGCATGTTTTAGCTGGAGGAAGAATCCATTGAACCTGAAGAGTTGGGACCCATGGAATAGGTACGATGCAGTATGACTTCAAAGGGTCTGCATTTGCTCACCGAACCTCACCAATGCTATCAGCCTGAAGTGTCCAGCCTTATGTCTCAACCAGCTCTGGGTGTAGATGTGGTCAATTCCGGTTGCATCACATGCCCTGAGTGAATTATTAAAAATTGCTCTCTATTTCACTGTCTTTGTGTTTTGTTTTCGAAATTTATTTTGATAATGGGACTTATCGGATTTTCACTGCTGCGTATCGGCCGCTGTACACACGCTTGATTCTCTTACGGAGACATATATATCCATGGGTTTTAAGATTCTTCCTAGTCAGGTATATTCCTAGGCGTTGAATATGTGGTGTTGAGTCCATTTCGTTGAGCAAGGAGTAGGTCTTGTCTATTACATATTTGGCTTATGGAATGTTATCTGTGCTAATTTCAGTCTCTGGTTTTATGCAGCACCTCAAGGCACCTTTCCCCATAAGCAAGCACTAGTTGGTTTTCTAAATTTGTGACCCTGTTCTGTTTTGTAATTCAGTTCATGTGTAGTCAAGTTTACATTCCGTGTATTAGTGATATCTTATGATGTTTCTTTTTCTGTGTGACATAGTTCACGTAGAGTCACCGTACCTGCATCCACTCACTATGCCGCTACGGGCCTGATGACACAGATTTCATTGCTGAGTGATATTGCATTGCACGTACGTGCCACAACTTCTTTATCCATTTTTTGCTTTCTGGGATATTTACCTGGTACTGTAGACGAGCTTCTTGGGAACACAGCCGTCCCAAACTTTGGGGTGGCTCTCTGGTTTTGATTTTAATTTCCCTAAGGAATAGGACCATAAGTGCAATTGCCATAGGCTGTGTTGCTTTATTTCTTACTTGTTTCAGGAAACACCATACACTTCTCCAGGGTGGTTGTTGGCAATTTACATCCTGCCAATCAGCATAACAAGGCTCCCTCTTCTCCATATCCTGTCCTACCTTTCTGGATTTTACACTTTTTTCAGATGGCCCTCTTGCCCCGGGGGCAGTGAGACTTCATTGTAGTCCAGATTTCCTTTACAGGCTTGCTTGTTTGGCCAAAAAGGGCGTATGCGTTTTTTCCTGAATATATTCAGGAAAAAACGCATACGCCCTTTTTGGCCAAGTGCATCATTGTCGACGTTGTGCCTCTTTTCCTATGCTTTCAGGGCAATTCCCGTCTACCCCCTGCAATCGTTTTCCTGAAATTCTGCCCCGCTTTCAAGTCCCCTATGCAGGCTTACTTCAATATACTTTTGGAAGATAGCTGTCATTTATAACTCTGCAGGTTTGTGAATTACAGTGCCCCTGAGCTCCTTTCTTCAACTCGCTTTCTTGTGAGCTGGGTACAAAACCGCAGGATTGCTTCAGGCCCTAATCTGTTTCCAGCAGGGCACACTGAGCCTTTGTTTAATTCCTCTTCCTGGTGGGCAATGAGCGTTACATTTGCCCGTGCAGACACCTACACCCAGTCTCTCATTCGTTCTCCCTATTCCTGTTCATCTTGCACAGAAATTGCAAGCTGTGCCAAAGAGGAGGTTAAAGGCACTGACTCTCTAAGCGGGGAGAGTGTTAGTAAAGCATCTGGAATGGTGAACCCGAGGACCAGGATACGAAAACTGAGATGCACTTTAAATCGTTTCCCAATCACACGGTGGACGATACTCTGGGTTTCCCATGCATGTTTTAGCTTGAGGAAGAATGCCTTGAACCTGGAGAGTTGGGACCCATGGAATGGGTACCATGCAGTATGACTTCAAAGGGTCTGCATTTGCTCACCAAAACTCACCAATGCTATCAGCCTGAAGTGTCCAGCCTTATGTCTCAACCAGCTCTGGGTGTAGATGTGGTCAATCACGGTTGCATCACATGCCCTGAGTGAATTATTTAAGAATTGCTCTCTATTTCACTGTCTTTGTGTTTTGTTTTCGAAATTTATTTTGATAATGGGATTTATCGGATTTTCACTGCTGCGTTTCGGCCGTGTGCACACGCTTGATTCTCTTATGGAGACATATATATCCATGGGTTTTAAGATTCTTCCTAGTCAGGTATATTCCTAGGCGTTGAATATGTGGTTTTGGGTCCATTTCGTTGAGCAAGGAGTAGGTATTGTCTATTACATATTTGGCTTATGGAAAGTTATCTGTGCTAATTTCAGTCTCTGGTTTTATGCAGCACCCCAATGCACCTTTCCCCATAAGCAAGCACTAGTTGGTTTTCTAAATTTGAGACCCTGTTCTGTTTTGTAATTCAGTTCATGTGTAGTCAAGTTTACATTCCGTGTATTAGTGATATCTTATGATGTTTCTTTTTCTGTGTGAGGTAGTTCACGTAGAATCACCGTACCTGCATCCACTCACTATGCCGCTACGGGCCTGATGACACAGATTTCATTGCTGAGTGATATTGCATTGTACGTACGTGCCACAACTTCTTTATCCATTTTTTGCTTTCTGGGATATTTACCTGATACTGTAGACGAGCTTCTTGTGAACACAGCCGTCCCAAATATTGGGGTGGCTGTCTGTTTTTGATTTTAATTTCCGTAAGCTATAGGACCATAAGTGGAAGTGCCATAGGCTGTGTTGCTTTGTTTCTTACGTGTTTCAGGAAACACCATACACTTCTCCAGGGTGGCTGCTGGCAATTTACATCCTGCCAATCAGCATAACAAGGCTCCCTGTTCTCCATATCCTGTCCTACATTTCTGGATTTTACACTTTTTTCAGATGGCACTTTTGCCCGGGGGGCTGTGAGACTTCATTGTAGTGCAGATTTCCTTTACAGGCTTGCTTGGTTGACCAAAAAGGGCGTATGCGTTTTTTCCTGAATATATTCAGGAAAAAACGCATACGCCCTTTTTGGCCAAGTGCATCATTGTCGACGTTGTGCGTCTTTTCCTATGCTTTCAGGGCAATTCCAGTCTACCCCCTGCAATCGTTTTCCTGAAATTCTGCCCCGCTTTCAAGTCCCCTTCGCAGGCTTACTTCAATATATTTTTGGAGGATAGCTGTCATTTATAACTCTGCAGGTTTGTGAATTACAGTGCCGCTGAGCTCCTTTCTTCAACTCGCTTTCTTGTGAGCTGGGCACAAAACCGCAGGATTGCTTCAGGCCCTAATCTGTTTTCAGCAGGGCACGCTGATCCTTTGTTTAATTCCTCTTCCTGGTGGGCAGTGAGCGTTACATTTGCCCGTGCAGACACCTACAGCTAGTCTCTCATTGGTTCTCCCTATTCCTGTTCATCTTGCACAGAAATTGCAAGCTGTGCCAAACAGGAGGTTAAAGGCAGTGACTCTCCAAGCGGGGAGAGTGTTAGTAAAGCATCTGGAATGGTGAACCCGAGGACCAGGATACGAAAACTGAGATGCATTTTAAATCGTTTCCCAATCACACGGTGGACCATACTGTGGGGTTCGCATGCATGTTTTAGCTGGAGGAAGAATCCCTTGAACCTGAAGGAGTTGGACCCATGGAATAGGTACCATGCAGTATGACTTCAAAGGGTCTGCAATTGCTCACCAAAACTCACCAATGCTATCAGCCTGTAGTGTCCAGCCTTATGTCTCAACCAGCTCTGGGTGTAGATGTGGTCAATCCCGGTTGCATCACATGCCCTGAGTGAATTAGTTAAGAATTGCTCTCTATTTCACTGTCTTTGTGTTTTGTTTTCGAAATTTATTTTGATAATGGGATTTATCGGATTTTCACTGCTGCGTTTCGGCCGCTGTACACATGCTTGATTCTCTTACAGAGACATATATATCCATGGGTTTTAAGATTCTTCCTAGTCAGGTATATTCCTAGGCGTTGAATATGTGGTGTTGAGTCCATTTTGTTGAGCAAGGAGTAGGTCTTGTCTATTACATATTTGGCTTATGGAATGTTATCTGTGCTAATTTCAGTCTCTGGTTTTATGCAGCACCCCAAGGCACCTTTCCCCATAAGCAAGCACTAGTTGGTTTTCTAAATTTGAGACCCTGTTCTGTTTTGTAATTCAGTTCATGTGTAGTCAAGTTTACATTCCGTGTATTAGTGATATCTTATGATGTTTCTTTTTCTGTGTGACGTAGTTCACGTAGAATCACCGTACCTGCATCCACTCACTATGCCGCTACGGGCCTGATGACACAGATTTCATTGCTGAGTGATATTGCATTGCACGTACGTGCCACAACTTCTTTATCCATATTTTGCTTTCTGGGATATTTACATGGTACTGTAGACGAGCTTCTTGGGAACACAGCCGTCCCAAACTTTGGGGTGGCTCTCTGTTTTTGATTTTAATTTCCCTAAGGAATAGGACCATAAGTGCAATTGCCATAGGCTGTGTTGCTTTATTTCTTACGTGTTTCAGGAAACACCATACACTTCTCCAGGGTGGTTGTTGGCAATTTACATCCTGCCAATCAGCATAACAAGGCTCACTGTTCTCCATATCCTGTCCTACCTTTCTGGATTTTACACTTTTTTCAGATGGCCCTCTTGCCCGGGGGGCAGTGAGACTTCATTGTAGTGCAGATTTCCTTTACAGGCTTGCTTGTGTGGCCAAAAAGGGGGTATGCGTTTTTTCCTGAATATATTCAGGAAAAAACACATATGTCCTTTTTGGCCAACTGCATCATTGTCGACGTTGTGCCTCTTTTCCTATGCTTTCAGGGCAATTCCAGTCTACCCCCTGCAATCGTTTTCCTGAAATTCTGCCCCGCTTTCAAGTCCCCTTCGCAGGCTTACTTCTATATATTTTTGGAGGATAGCTGTCATTTATAACTCTGCAGGTTTGTGAATTACAGTGCCCCTGAGCTCCTTTCTTCAACTCGCTTTCTTGGGAGCTGGGCACAAAACCGCAGGATTGCTTCAGGCCCTAATCTGTTTTCAGCAGGGCACGCTGAGCCTTTGTTTAATTCCTCTTCCTGGTCGGCAATGAGCGTTACATTTGCCGGTCCAGACACCTACAGCTAGTCTCTCATTGATTCTCCCTATTCTTGTTCATCTTGCACAGAAATTGCAAGCTGTGCCAAACAGGAGGTTAAAGGCACTGATTCTCCAAGCGGGGAGAGTGTTAGTAAAGCACCTGGAATGGTGAACCCGAGGACCAGGATACGAAAACTGAGATGCATTTTAAATCGTTTCCCAATCACACGGTGGACGATACTCTGGGTTTCCCATGCATGTTTTAGCTGGAGGAAGAATGCCTTGAATCTGGAGAGTTGGGACCCATGGAATGGGTACCATGCAGTATGACTTCAAAGGGTCTGCATTTGCTCACCGAAACTCACCAATGCTATCAGCCTGAAGTGTCCAGCCTTATGTGTCAACCAGCTCTGGGTGTAGATGTGGTCCATCCCGGTTGCATCACATGCCCTGAGTGAATTATTTAAGAATTGCTCTCTATTTCACTGTCTTTGTGTTTTGTTTTCGAAATTTATTTTGATAATGGGATTTATCGGATTTTCACTGCTGCGTTTCGGCCGCTGTACACACGCTTGATTCTCTTACGGAGACATATATATCCATGGGTTTTAAGATCCTTCCTAGTCAGGTATATTCCTAGGCGTTGAATATGTGGTGTTGGGTCCATTTCGTTGAGCAAGGAGTAGGTCTTGTCTATTACATATTTGGCTTATGGAATGTTATCTGTGCTAATTTCAGTCTCTGGTTTTATGCAGCACCCCAAGGCACCTTTCCCCATAAGCAAGCACTAGTTGGGTTTCTAAATTTGAGACCCTGTTCTGTTTTGTAATTCAGTTCATGTGTAGTCCAGTTTACATTCCGTGTATTAGTGATATCTTATGATGTTTCTTTTTCTGTGTGACGTAGTTCACGTAGATTCACCGTATCTGCATCCACTAACTATGCCACTACGGGCCTGATGACACAGATTTCATTGCTGAGTGATATTGCATTGTACGTACGTGCCACAACTTCTTTATCCATTTTTTGCTTTCTGGGATATTTACCTGATACTGTAGACGAGCTTCTTCTGAACACAGCCGTCCCAAATATTGGGGTTGCTGTCTGTTTTCGATTTTAATTTCCGTAAGCTATAGGACCATAAGTGGAAGTGCCATAGGCTGTGTTGCTTTGTTTCTTACGTGTTTCAGGAAACACCATACACTTCTCCAGGGTGGCTGCTGGCAATTTACATCCTGCCAATCAGCATAACAAGGCTCCCTGTTCTCCATATCCTGTCCTAACTTTCTGGATTTTGCACTTTTTTCAGATGGCCCTTTTGCCCGGGAGGCAGTGAGACTTCATTGTAGTGCAGATTTCCTTTACAGGCTTGCTTGGTTGGCCAAAAAGGGCGTTTGCGTTTTTTCCTGAATATATTCAGGAAAAAACGCATACGCCCTTTTTGGCCAAGTGCATCATTGTCAACGTTCTGCCTCTTTTCCTATGCTTTCAAGGCAATTCTAGTCTACCCCCTGCAATCGTTTTCCTGAAATTCTGCCCCGCTTTCAAGTCCCCTTCGCAGGCTTACTTCAATATATTTTTGGAGGATAGCTGTCATTTATGACTCTGCAGGTTTGTGAATTACAGTGCCCCTGAGCTCCTTTCTTCAACTCGCTTTCTTGGGAGCTGGGCACAAAACCGCAGGATTGCTTCAGGCCCTAATCTGTTTCCGGCAGGGCACGCTGAGCCTTTGTTTAATTCCTCTTCCTGGTGGGCAATGAGTATTACATTTGCCCGTGCAGACACCTACGGCTAGTCTCTCATTGGTTCTCCCTATTCCTGTTCATCTTGCACAGAAATTGCAAGCTGTGCCAAATAGGAGGTTAAAGGCACTGACTCTCCAAGCGGGGAGAGTGTTAGTAAAGCATCTGGAATGTTGAACCCGAGGACCAGGATACGAAAATTGAGATGCATTTTAAATCGTTTCCCAATCACACGGTGGACGATACTCTGGGTTTCCCATGCATGTTTTAGCTGGAGGACGAATCCCTTGAACCTGGAGAGTTGGGACCCATGGAATGGGTACCATGCAGTATGACTTCAAAGGGTCTGCATTTGCTCACCGAAACTCACCAATGCTATCAGCCTGAAGTGTCCAGCCTTATGTCTCAACCAGCTCTGGGTGTAGATGTGGTAAATCCCGGTTTCATCACATGTCCTGAGTGAATTATTTAAGAATTGCTCTCTATTTCACTGTCTTTGTGTTTTGTTTTCGAAATTTATTTTGATAATGGGATTTATCGGATTTTCACTGCTGCGTTTCGGCCGCTGTACACACGCTTGATTCTCTTACGGAGACATATATATCCATGGGTTTTAAGATTCTTCCTAGTCAGGTATATTCCTAGGCGTTGAATATGTGGTGTTGGGTCATTTCGTTGAGCAAGGAGTAGGTCTTGTCTATTACATATTTGGCTTATGGAAAGTTATCTGTGCTAATTTCAGTCTCTGGTTTTATGCAGCACCCCAAGGCTCCTTTCCCCATAAGCAAGCACTAGTTGGTGTTCTAAATTTGAGACCCTGTTCTGTTTTGTAATTCAGTTCATGTGTAGTCAAGTTTACATTCCGTGTATTAGTGATATCTTATGATGTTTCGTTTTCTGTGTGACGTAGTTCACGTAGAATCACCGTACCTGCATCCACTCACTATGCCGCTACGGGCCTGATGACACAGATTTCATTGCTGAGTGATATTGCATTGTACGTACGTGCCACAACTTCTTTATCCATTTTTTGCTTTCTGGGATATTTACCTGATACTGTAGACGAGCTTCTTGTGAACACAGCCGTCTCAAATATTGGGGTGGCTGTCTGTTTTTGATTTTAATTTCCGTAAGCTATAGGACCATAAGTGGAAGTGCCATAGGTTGTGTTGCTTTGTTTCTTACGTGTTTCAGGAAACACCATACACTTCTCCAGGGTGGCTGCCGGCAATTTACATCCTGCCAATCAGCATAACAAGGCTCCCTGTTCTCCATATCCTGTCCTACATTTCTGGATTTTACACTTTTTTCAGATGGCCCTTTTGACCGGGGGTGGGGGGCAGTGAGACTTCATTGTAGTGCAGATTTCCTTTACAGGCTTGCTTGGTTGGACAAAAAGGGCGTATGCGTTTTTTCCTGAATATATTCAGGAAAAAACGCATTCGCCCTTTTTGGCCAAGTGCATCATTGTCGACGTTTTGCCTCTTTTCCTATGCTTTCAGGGCAATTCCAGTCTACCCCCTGCAATCGTTTTCCAGAAATTCTGCCTCGCTTTCAAGTCCCCTTCGCAGTCTTACTTCAATATATTTTTGGAGGATAGCTGTCATTTATAACTCTGCAGGTTTGTGAATTACAGTGCCCCTGAGCTCCTTTCTTCAACTCGCTTTCTTGTGAGCTGGGCACAAAACCGCAGGATTGCTTCAGGCCCTAATCCGTTTCCGGCAGGGCACACTGAGCCTTTGATTAATTCCTCTTCCTGGTGGGAAATGAGCGTTACATTTGCCCGTGCAGACACCTATAGCTAGTCTCTCATTGTTTCTCCCTATTCCTGTTCATCTTGCACAGAAATTGCAAGCTGTGCCAAACAGGAGGTTAAAGGCACTGACTCTCCAAGCAGGGAGAGTGTTAGTAAAGCATCTGGAATGGTGAACCCGAGGACCAGGATACGAAAACTGAGATGCATTTTAAATCGTTTCCCAATCACACGGTGGACCATACTGTGGGTTTCCCATGCATGTTTTAGCTGGAGGAAGAATCCCTTTAACCTGAAGAGTTGGGACCCATGGAATAGGTACCATGCAGTATGACTTCAAAGGGTCTGCATTTGCTCACCGAAACTCACAAATGCTATCAGCCTGTAGTGTCCAGCCTTATGTCTCAACCAGCTCTGGGTGTAGATGTGGTCAATCCCGGTTGCATCACATGCCCTGAGTGAATTATTTAAGAATCGCTCTCTATATCACTGTCTTTGTGTTTTGTTTTCGAAATTTATTTTGATAATGGGATTTATCGGGTTTGCACTGCTGCATAACGGCCGCTGTACAAACGCTTGATTCTCTTACGGAGACATATATAACCATGGGTTTTAAGATTCTTCCTAGTCAGGTATATTCCTAGGCGTTGAATATGTGGTGTTGAGTCCATTTCGTTGAGCAAGGAGTAGGTCTTGTCTATTACATATTTGTCTTATGGAATGTTATCTGTACTAATTTCAGTCTCTGGTTTTATGCAGCACCCAAAGGCACCTTTCACCATAAGCAAGCACTAGTTGGTTTTCTACATTTGAGACCCTGTTCTGTTTTGTAATTCAGTTCATGTGTAGTCAAGTTTACATTCCGTGTATTAGTGATATCTTATGATGTTTCTTTTTCTGTGTGACGTAGTTCACGTAGAATCACCGTACCTGCATCCACTCACTATGCCGCTACGGGCCTGATGACACAGATTTCATTGCTGAGTGATATTGCATTGTACGTACGTGCCACAACTTCTTTATCCATTTTTTGCTTTCTGGGATATTTACCTGATACTGTAGACGAGCTTCTTGTGAACACAGCCGTCCCAAATATTGGGGTGGCTGTCTGTTTTTGATTTTAATTTCCGTAAGCTATAGGACCATAAGTGGAAGTGCCATAGGCAGTGTTGCTTTGTTTCTTACGTGTTTCAGGAAACACCATACACTTCTCCAGGGTGGCTGCCGGCAATTTACATCCTGCCAATCAGCATAACAAGGCTCCCTGTTCTCCATATCCTGTGCTACATTTCTGGATTTTACACTTTTTTCAGATGGCCCTTTTGCCTGGGGGGCAGTGAGACTTCATTGTAGTGAAGATTTCCTTTACAGGCTTGCTTGGTTGGCCAAAAAGGGCGTATGCGTTTTTTCCTGAATATATTCAGGAAAAAACGCATACGCCCTTTTTGGCCAACTGCATCATTGTCGACGTTGTGCCTCTTTTCCTATGCTTTCAGGGCAATTCCAGTCTACCCCCTGCAATCGTTTTCCTGAAATTCTGCCCCGCTTTCAAGTCCCCTTCGCAGGCTTACTTCAATATATTTTTGGAGGATAGCTGTCATTTATAACTCTGAAGGTTTGTGAATTACAGTGCCCCTGAGCTCCTTTCTTCAACTCGCTTTCTTGTGAGCTGGGCACAAAACCGCAGGATTGCTTCCGGCCCTAATCTGTTTCTGGTAGGGCACGCTGAGCCGTTGGTTAATTCCTCTTCCTGTTGGGAAATGAGCATTACATTTGCCCGTGCAGACACCTACAGCTAGTCTCTTATTGGTTCTCCCTATTCCTGTTCATCTTGCACAGAAATGGCAAGCTGTGCCAAAGAGGAGGTTAAAGGCACTGACTCTCCAAGCGGGGAGAGTGTTAGTAAAGCATCTGGAATGGTGAACCCGAGGACCAGGATACGAAAACTGAGATGCATTTTAAATCGTTTCCCAATCACACGGTGGACGATACTCTGGGTTTCCCATGCATGTTTTAGCTGGAGGAAGAATGCCTTGAACCTGGAGAGTTGGGACCCATGGAATGGGTACCATGCAGTATGACTTCAAAGGGTCTGCATTTGCTCACCGAAACTCACCAGTGCTATCAGCCTGAAGTGTCCAGCCTTATGTCTCAACCAGCTCTGGGTGTAGATGTGGTCAATCCCGGTTGCATCACATGCCCTGAGTGAATTATTTAAGAATTGCTCTCTATTTCACTGTCTTTGTGTTTTGTTTTCGAAATTTATTTTGATAATGGGATTTATCGGATTTTCACTGCTGCGTTTCCGCCGCTGTACACATGCTTGATTCTCTTACGGAGACATATATATCCATGGGTTTTAAGATCCTTCCTAGTCAGGTATATTCCTAGGCGTTGAATATGTGGTGTTGAGTCCATTTCGTTGAGCAAGGAGTAGGTCTTGTCTATTACATATTTGGCTTATGGAATGTTATCTGTGCTAATTTCAGTCTCTGGTTTTATGCAGCACCCCAAGGCACCTTTCCCCATAAGCAAGCACTAGTTGGTTTACTAAATTTGACACCCTGTTCTGTTTTGTAATTCAGTTCATGTGTAGTCAAGTTTACATTCCGTGTATTAGTGATATCTTATGATGTTTCTTTTTCTGTGTGACGTAGTTCACGTAGAATCACCGTACCTGCATCCACTTACTATGCCGCTACGGGCCTGATGACACAGATTTCATTGCTGAGTGATATTGCATTGCACGTACGTGCCACAACTTCTTTATCCATTTTTGCTTTCTGGGATATTTACCTGATACTGTAGACGAGCTTCTTGTGAACACAGCCATCCCAAATATTGGGGTGTCTGTCTGTTTTTGATTTTAATTTCCGTAAGCTATAGGACCATAAGTGGAAGTGCCATAGGCTGTGTTGCTTTGTTTCTTACGTGTTTCAGGAAACACCATACACTTCTCCAGGGTGGCGGCTGGCAATTTACATCCTGCCAATCAGCATAACAAGGCTCCCTGTTCTCCATATCCTGTCCTACCTTTCTGGATTTTACACTTTTTTCAGATGGCCCTTTTGCCCGGGGGGCAGTGAGATTTCATTGTAGTGCAGATTTCCTTTACAGGCTTGCTTGGTTGGCCAAAAAGGGCGTATGCGTTTTTTCCTGAATATATTCAGGAAAAAACGCATACGCCCTTTTTGGCCAAGTGCATCATTGTCGACGTTGTGCCTCTTTTCCTATGCTTTCAGGGCAATTCCAGTCTACCCCCTGCAATCGTTTTCCTGAAATTCAGCCCCGCTTTCAAGTCCCCTTCGCAGGCTTACTTCAATATATTTTTGGAGGATAGCTGTCATTTATAACTCTGCAGGTTTGTGAAGTACAGTGCCCCTGAGCTCCTTTCTTCAACTCGCTTTCTTGTGAGCTGGGCACAAAACCGCAGGATTGCTTCAGGCCCTAATCTGTTTCCAGCAGGGCACACTGAGCCTTTGTTTAATTCCTCTTCCTGGTGGGCAATGAGCGTTACATTTGCCCGTGCAGACACCTACAGCTAGTCTCTCATTGGTTCTCCCTATTCCTGTTCATCTTGCACAGAAATTGCAAGCTGTGCCAAACAGGAGGTTAAAGGCACTGACTCTCCAAGCGGGGAGAGTGTTAGTAAAGCATCTGGAATGGTGAACCCGAGGACCAGGATACGAAAACTGAGATGCATTTTAAATCGTTTCCCAATCACACGGTGGACGATACTCTGGGTTTCCCATGCATGTTTTAGCTGGAAGAAGAATGCCTTGAACCTGGAGAGTTGGGACCCATGGAATGGGTACCATGCAGTATGATTTCAAAGGGTCTGCATTTGCTCACCGAAACTCACCAGTGCTATCAGCCTGAAGTGTCCAGCCTTATGTCTCAACCAGCTCTGGGTGTAGATCTGGTCAATCCCGGTTGCATCACATGCCCTGAGTGAATTATTTAAGAATTGCTCTCTATTTCACTGTCTTTGTGTTTTGTTTTCGAAATTTATTTTGATAATGGGATTTATCGTATTTTCACTGCTGCGTTTCCGCCGCTGTACACACGCTTGATTCTCTTACGGAGACATATATATCCATGGGTTTTAAGATTCTTCCTAGTCAGGTATATTCCTAGGCGTTGAATATGTGGTGTTGAGTCCATTTCGTTGAGCAAGGAGTAGGTCTTGTCTATTACATATTTGGCTTATGGAATGTTATCTGTGCTAATTTCAGTCTCTGATTTTATGCAGCACCCCAACGCACCTTTCCCCATAAGCAAGCACTAGTTGGTTTTCTAAATTTGAGACCCTGTTATGTTTTGTAATTCAGTTCATGTGTAGTCAAGTTTACATTCCGTGTATTAGTGATATCTTATGATGTTTCTTTTTCTGTGTGACGTAGTTCACGTAGAAGCACCGTACCTGCATCCACTCACTATGCCGCTACGGGCCTGATGACACAGATTTCATTGCTGAGTGATATTGCATTGTACGTACGTGCCACAACTTCTTTATCCATTTTTTGCTTTCTGGGATATTTACCTGATACTGTAGACGAGCTTCTTGTGAACACAGCCGTCCCAAATATTGGGGTGGCTGTCTGTTTTTGATTTTAATTTCCGTAAGCTATAGGACCATAAGTGGAAGTGCCATAGGCTGTGTTGCTTTGTTTCTTATGTGTTTCAGGAAACACCATACACTTCTCCAGGGTGGCTGCTGGCAATTTACATCCTGCCAATCAGCATAACAAGGCTCCCTGTTCTCCATATCCTGTCCTACCTTTCTGGATTTTACACTTTTTTCAGATGGCCCTTTTGCCCGGGGGGGCAGTGAGATTTCATTGTAGTGCAGATTTCCTTTACAGGCTTGCTTGGTTGGCCAAAAAGGGCGTATGCGTTTTTTCCTGAATATATTCAGGAAAAAACGCATACGCCCTTTTTGGCCAAGTGCATCATTGTCGAAGTTGTGCCTCTTTTCCTATGCTTTCAGGGCAATTCCAGTCTACCCCATGAAGTGGTTTTCCTGAAACTCTGCCCCGCTTTCAAGTCCCCTTCGCAGGCTTACTTCAATATATTTTTGGAGGATAGCTGTCATTTATAACTCTGCAGGTTTGTGAATTACAGTGCCCCTGAGCTCCTTTCTTCAACTCGCTTTCTTGTGAGCTGGGCACAAAACCGCAGGATTGCTTCAGGCCCTAATCTGTTTCCGGCAGGGCACAGTGAGCCTTTGGATAATTCCTCTTCCTGGTGGGAAATGAGCGTTACATTTGCCCGTGCAGACACCTACAGCTAGTCTCTCATTGGTTCTCCCTATTCCTGTTCATCTTGCACAGAAATTGCAAGCTGTGCCAAACAGGAGGTTAAAGACACTGACTCTCCAAGCGGGGAGAGTGTTAGTAAAGCATCTGGAATGGTGAACCCGAGGACCAGGATAGGAAAACTGAGATGCATTTTAAATCGTTTCCCAATCACACAGTGGACCATACTCTGGGTTTCCCATGCATGTTTTAGCTGGAGGAAGAATCCCCTGAACCTGGAGAGTTGGGACCCATGGAATGGGTACCATGCAGTATGACTTCAAAGGGTCTGCATTTGCTCACCAAAACTCACCAATGCTATCAGCCTGAAGTGTCCAGCCTTATGTCTCAACCAGCTCTGGGTGTATATGTGGTCAATCCCGGTTGCATCACATGCCCTGAGTGAATTATTTAAGAATTGCTCTCTATTTCACTGTCTTCGTGTTTTGTTTCGAAATTTATTTTGATAATGGGATTTATCGGATTTTCACTGCTGCGTTTCGGCCGCTGTACACACGCTTGATTCTCTTACGGAAACATATATATCCATGGGTTTTAAGATTTTTCTTAGTCATGTATATTCCTAGGCGTTGAACATGTGGTGTTGGGTCTATTTCTTTGAGCAAGTGGTAGGTCTTGTCTATTATATATTTGGCTTATGGAAAGTTATCTGTGCTAATTTCAGTCTCTGGTTTTATGCAGCACCCCAATGCACCTTTCCCCATAAGCAAGCTCTAGTTGGTTTTCTAATTTTGAGACCCTGTTCTGTTTTGTAATTCAGTTCATGTGTAGTCAAGTTTACATTCCGTGTATCAGTGATATCTTGTGATGTTTCTATTTCTGTGTGACGTAGTTCACGTAGAATCACCAAACATGCATCCACTCACTATGCCGCTACGGGCCTGATGACACAGATTTCATTGCTGAGTGATACTGCATTGCACGTACGTGCCACAACTTCTTTATCCATTTTTTACTTTCTGGGATATTTGCCTGGTACTGTAGACGAGATTCCTGTGAACACAGCCGTCCCAAACATTGGGGTGGCTGTCTGTTTTTGGTTTTTATTTCCGTAAGCTATAGGACCATATGTGGAAGTGCCATAGGCTGTGTTGCTTTGTTTCTTACGTGTTTCAGGAAACACCATACACTTCTCCAGGGTGGCTGCTGGCAATTTACATCCTGCCAATCAGCATAACAAGGCTCCCTGTTCTCCATATCCTGTCCTACCTTTCTGGATTTTACACTTTTTTCAGATGGCCCTTTTGCCCGGGGGGGCAGTGAGATTTCATTGTAGTGCAGATTTCCTTTACAGGCTTGCTTGGTTGGCCAAAAAGGGCGTATTCGTTTTTTCCTGAATATATTCAGGAAAAAACGCATACGCCCTTTTTGGCCAAGTGCATCATTGTCGACGTTGTGCCTCTTTTCCTATGCTTTCAGGGCAATTCCAGTCTACCCCCTGCAATCGTTTTCCTGAAATTCAGCCCCGCTTTCAAGTCCCCTTCGCAGGCTTACTTCAATATATTTTTCTAGGATAGCTGTCATTTATAACTCTGCAGGTTTGTGAAGTACAGTGCCCCTGAGCTCCTTTCTTCAACTCGCTTTCTTGTGAGCTGGGCACAAAACCGCAGGATTGCTTCAGGCCCTAATCTGTTTCCGGCAGGGCACGCTGAGCCTTTGGTTAATTCCTCTTCCTGGTGGGAAATAAGCGTTACATTTGCCCGTGCAGACACCTACAGCTAGTCTCTCATTGGTTCTCCCTATTCCTGTTCATCTTGCACAGAAATTGCAAGCTGTGCCAAAGAGGAGGTTAAAGGCACTGACTCTTCAAGCGGGGAGAGTGTTAGTAAACCATCTGGAATGGTGAACCCGAGGACCAGGATACGAAAACTGAGATGCATTTTAAATCGTTTCCCAATCACACGGTGGACGATACTGTGGGATTCCCATGCATGTTTTAGTTGGAGGAAGAATCCCTTGAACCTGGAGAGTTGGGACCCATGGAATGGGTACCATGCAGTATGACTTCAAAGGGTCTGCATTTGCTCACCGAAACTCACCAATGCTATCAGCCTGAAGTGTCCAGCCTTATGTCTCAACCAGCTCTGGGTGTAGATGTGGTCAATCCCGGTTGCATCACATGCCCTGAGTGAATTATTTAAGAATTGCTCTCTATTTCACTGTCTTTGTGTTTTGTTTTCGAAATTTATTTTGATAATGGGATTTATCGGATTTTCACTACTGCGTTTCGGCCGCTGTACACACGCTTGATTCTCTTACGGAGACATATATATCCATGGGTTTTAAGTTTCTTCCTAGTCAGGTATATTCCTAGGCGTTGAATATGTGGTGTTGGGTCCATTCAGTTGAGCAAGGAGTAGGTCTTGTCTATTACATATTTGGCTTATGGAAAGTTATCTGTGCTAATTTCAGTCTCTGGTTTTATGCAGCACCCCAAGGCTCCTTTCCCCATAAGCAAGCAATAGTTGGTTTTCTAAATTTGAGACCCTGTTCTGTTTTGTAATTCAGTTCATGTGTAGTCAAGTTTACATTCCGTGTATTAGTGATATCTTATGATGTTTCTTTTTCTGTGTGACGTAGTTCACGTAGAATCACCGTACCTGCATCCACTCACTATGCCTCTACGGGCCTGATGACACAGATTTCATTGCTGAGTGATATTGCATTGTACGTACGTGCCACATCTTCTTTATCCATTTTTTGCTTTCTGGGATATTTACCTGATACTGTAGACGAGCTTCTTGTGAACACAGCCGTCCCAAATATTGGGGTGGCTGTCTGTTTTTGATTTTAATTTCCGTAAGCTATAGGACCATAAGTGGAAGTGCCATAGGCTGTGTTGCTTTGTTTCTTACGTGTTTCAGGAAACACCATACACTTCTCCAGGGTGGCTGCTGGCAATTTACATCCTGCCAATCAGCATAACAAGGCTCCCTGTTCTCCATATCCTGTCCTACCTTTCTGGATTTTACACTTTTTTCAGATTGCCCTCTTGCCCGAGGGGCAGTGAGACTTCATTGTAGTGCAGATTTCCTTTACAGGCTTGCTTGGTTGGCCAAAATGGGCGTATGCGTTTTTTCCTGAATATATTCAGTAAAAAACGCATACGCCTTTTTGGCCAAGTGCATCATTGTCGACGTTGTGCCTCTTTTCCTATGCTTTCAGGGCAATTCCAGTCTACCCCCTGCAATCGTTTTCCTGAAATTCTGCCCGCTTTCAAGTCCCCTTCGCAGGCTTACTTCAATATACTTTTGGAAGATAGCTGTCATTTATAACTCTGTAGGTTTGTGAATTACAGTGCCCCTGAGCTCCTTTCTTCACCTCGCTTTCTTGTGAGCTGGGCACAAAACCGCAGGATTGCTTCAGGCCCTAATCTGTTTCCAGCAGGGCACACTGAGCCTTTGTTTAATTGCCCTTCCTGGTGGCCAATGAGCGTTACATTTGCCCGTGCAGACACCTACAGCTAGTCTCTCATTGGTTCTCCCTATTCCTGTTCATCTTGCACAGAAATTGCAAGCTGTGCCAAAGAGGAGGTTAAAGGCACTGACTCTCCAAGCGGGGAGAGTGTTAGTAATGCATCTGGAATGGTGAACCCGAGGGCAAGGATACGAAAACTGAGATCCATTTTAAATCGTTTCCCAATCTCACGGTGTACCATACTCTGTGTTTCCCATGCATGTTTTAGCTGAAGGAAGAATCCCTTGAACCTGGAGAGTTGGGACCCATGGAATGGGTACCATGCAGTTTGACTTCAAAGGGTCTGCATTTGCTCACCGAAACTCACCAATGCTATCAGCCTGAAGTGTCCAGCCTTATGTCTCAACCAGCTCTGGGTGTAGATGTGGTCAATCCCGGTTGCATCACATGCCCTGAGTGAATTATTTAAGAATTGCTCTCTATTTCACTGTCTTTGTGTTTGTTTTCGAAATTTATTTTGATAATGGGATTTATCGGATTTTCACTGTTTCGTTTCGGCCGCTGTACACACGCTTGATTCTCTTACGGAGACATATATATCCATGGGTTTTAAGATTCTTCCTAGTCAGGTATATTCTTAGGCGTTGAATATGTGGTGTTGGGTCCATTTCGTTGAGCTAGGAGTAGGTATTGTCTATTACATATTTGGCTTATGGAAAGTTATCTGTGCTAATTTCAGTCTCTGGTTTTATGCAGCACCCCAACGCACCTTTCCCCATAAGCAAGCACTAGTTGGTTTTCTAAATTTGAGACCCTGTTCTGTTTTGTAATTCAGTTCATGTGTAGTCAAGTTTACATTCCGTGTATTAGTGATATCTTATGATGTTTCTTTTTCTGTGTGACGTAGTTGACGTAGATTCACCGTACCTGCATCCACTCACTATGCCGCTACGGGCCTGATGACACAGATTTCATTGCTGAGTGATATTGCATTGTACGTACGTGCCACAACTTCTTTATCCATTTTTTGCTTTCTGGGATATTTACTTGATACTGTAGACGAGCTTCTTGTGAACACAGCCGTCCGAAATATTGGGGTGGCTGTCTGTTTTTGATTTTAATTTCCGTAAGCTATAGGACCATAAGTGGAAGTGCCATAGACTGTGTTGCTTTGTTTCTTACGTGTTTCAGGAAACACCATACACTTCTCCAGGGTGGCTGCTGGCAATTTACATCCTGCCAATCAGCATAACAAGGCTCCCTGTTCTCCATATCCTGTCGTACCTTTCTGGATTTTACACTTTTTTCAGATGGCCCTCTTGCCCGGGGGGCAGTGACACTTCATTGTAGTGCAGATTTCCTTTACAGGCTTGCTTGGTTGGCCAAGAAGGGCGTATGCGTTTTTCCTGAATATATTCAGGAAAAAACGCATACGCCCTTTTTGGCCAAGTGCATCATTGTCGACATTGTGCCTCTTTTCCTATGCTTTCAGGGCAATTCCTGTCTACCCCCTGCAATCGTTTTCCTGAAATTCTGCCCCGCTTTCAAGTCCCCTTCGCAGGCTTACTTCAATATAATTTTGGAAGATAGCTGTCATTTATAACTCTGCAGGTTTGTGAATTACAGTGCCCCTGAGCTCCTTTAGTCAACTCGCTTTCTTGTGAGCTGGGCACAAAACCGCAGGATTGCTTCAGGCCCTAATCTGATTCCAGCAGGGCACACTGAGCCTTTGTTTAATTCCTCTTCCTGGTGGGCAATGAGCGTTACATTTGCTCGTGCAGACACCTACAGCTAGTCTCTCATTGTTTCTCCCTATTCCTGTTCATCTTGCACAGAAATTTCAAGCTGTGCCAAAGAGGAGGTTAAAAGCACTGACTCTCCAAGCGGGGAGAGTGTTAGTAAAGCATCTGGAATGGTGAACCCGAGGACCAGGATACAAAAACTGAGATGCATTTAAATCGTTTCCCAATCACACGGTGGACGATACTGTGGGTTTCCCATGCATGTTTTAGCTGGAGGAAGAATTACTTGAACCTGGAGAGTTGGGACCCATGGAATGGGTACCATGCAGTATGACTTCAAAGGGTCTGCATTTGCTCACCGAAACTCACCAATGCTATCAGCCTGAAGTGTCCAGCCTTATGTCTCAACCAGCTCTGGGTGTAGATGTGTTAAATCGCGGTTGCATCACATGCCCTGAGTGAATTATTTAAGAATTGCTCTCTATTTCACTGTCTTTGTGTTTTGTTTTCGAAATTTATTTTGATAATGGGATTTATCGGATTTTCACTGCTGCGTTTCGGCCGCTGTACACACGCTTGATTCTCTTACGGAGACGTATATATCCATGGGTTTTAAGATTCTTCCTAGTCAGGTATATTCCTAGGCGTTGAATATGTGGTGTTGGGTCCATTTCGTTGAGCAAGGAGTAGGTCTTGTCTATTACATATTTGGCTTATGGAAAGTTATCTGTGCTAATTTCAGTCTCTGGTTTTATGCAGCACCCCAAAGCACCTTTCCCCATAAGCAAGCACTAGTTGGTTTTCTAAATTTGAGGCCCTGTTCTGTTTTGTAATTCAGTTCATGTGTAGTCAAGTTTACATTCCGTGTATTAGTGATATCTTATGATGTTTCTTTTTCTGTGTGACGTAGTTCACGTAGAATCACCGTACCTGCATCCACTCACTATGCCGCTACGGGCATGATGACACAGATTTCATTGCTGAGTGATATTGCATTGCACGTACGTGCCCCGACTTCTTTATCCATTTTTTGCTTTCTGGGATATTTACCTGATACTGTAGACGAGCTTCTTGTGAACACAGTCGTCCCAAATATTGGGGTGGCTGTCTGTTTTTGATTTTAATTTCCGTAAGCTATAGGACCATATGTGGAAGTGCCATAGGCTGTGTTGCTTTGTTTCTTACGTGTTTCAGGAAACACCATACACTTCTCCAGGGTGGCTGCTGGCAATTTACATCCTGCCAATCAGCATAACAAGGCTCCCTGTTCTCCATATCCTGTCCTACCTTTCTGGATTTTACACTTTTTTCAGATGGCCCTTTTGCCCGGGGGGCAGTGAGACTTCATTGTAGTGCAGATTTCCTTTACAGGCTTGCTTGGTTGGCCAAAAAGGGCGTATGCGTTTTTTCCTGAATATATTCAGGAAAAAACGCATACGCCCTTTTTGGCCAAGTGCATCATTGTCGACGTTCTGCCTCTTTTCCTATGCTTTCAGGGCAATTCCATTCTACCCCCTGCAATGGTTTTCCTGAAACTCTGCCCCGCTTTCAAGTCCCCGTCGCAGGCTTACTTCAATATATTTTTGGAGGATAGCTGTCATTTATAACTCTGCAGGTTTGTGAATTACAGTGCCCCTGAGCTCCTTTCTTCAACTCGCTTTCTTGTGAGCTGGGCACAAAACCGCAGGATTGCTTCAGGCCGTAATCTGTTTCCGGCAGGGCACGCTGAGCCTTTCGTTAATTCCTCTTCCTGGTGGGAAATGAGCATTACATTTGCCCGTGCAGACACCTATAGCTAGTCTCTCATTGGTTCTCCCTATTCCTGTTCATCTTGCACAGAAATTGCAAGCTGTGCCAAACAGGAGGTTAAAGGCACTGACTCTCCAAGCGGGGAGAGTGTTAGTAAAGCATCTGGAATGGTGAACCCGAGGACCAGGATACGAAAACTGAGATGCATTTTAAATCGTTTCCCAATCACACGGTGGACGATACTGTGGGATTCCCATGCATGTTTTAGCTGGAGGAAGAATCCCTTGAACCTGGAGAGTTGGGACCCATGGAATGGGTACCATGCAGTATGACTTCAAAGGGTCTGCATTTGCTCACCGAAACTCACCAATGCTATCAGCCTGAAGTGTCCAGCCTTATGTCTCAACCAGCTCTGGGTGTAGATGTGGTCAATCCCGGTTGCATCACATGCCCTGAGTGAATTATTTAAGAATTGCTCTCTATTTCACTGTCTTTGTGTTTTGTTTTCGAAATTTATTTTGATAATGGGATTTATCGGATTTTCACTACTGCGTTTCGGCCGCTGTACACACGCTTGATTCTCTTACGGAGACATATATATCCATGGGTTTTAAGTTTCTTCCTAGTCAGGTATATTCCTAGGCGTTGAATATGTGGTGTTGGGTCCATTTCGTTGAGCAAGGAGTAGGTCTTGTCTATTACATATTTGGCTTATGGAAAGTTATCTGTGCTAATTTCAGTCTCTGGTTTTATGCAGCACCCCAAAGCACCTTTCCCCATAAGCAAGCACTAGTTGGTTTTCTAAATTTGAGGCCCTGTTCTGTTTTGTAATTCAGTTCATGAGTAGTCAAGTTTACATTCCGTGTATTAGTGATATCTTATGATGTTTCTTTTTCTGTGTGACGTAGTTCACGTAGAATCAACGTACCTGCATCCACTCACTATGCCGCTACGGGCCTAATGACACAGATTTCATTGCTGAGTGATATTGCATTGCACGTACGTGCCCCGACTTCTTTATCCATTTTTTGCTTTCTGGGATATTTACCTGATACTGTAGACGAGCTTCTTGTGAACACAGTCGTCCCAAATATTGGGGTGGCTGTCTGTTTTTGATTTTAATTTCCGTAAGCTATAGGACCATAAGTGGAAGTGCCATAGGCTGTGTTGCTTTGTTTCTTACGTGTTTCAGGAAACACCATACACTTCTCCAGGGTGGCTGCTGGCAATTTACATCCTGCCAATCAGCATAACAATGCTCCCTGTTCTCCATATCCTGTCCTACCTTTCTGGATTTTACACTTTTTTCAGATGGCCCTTTTGCCCGGGGGGCAGTGAGACTTCATTGTAGTGCAGATTTCCTTTACAGGCTTGCTTGGTTGGCCAAAAAGGGCGTATGCGTTTTTTCCTGAATATATTCAGGAAAAAACGCATACGCCCTTTTTGGCCAAGTGCATCATTGTCGACCTTCTGCCTCTTTTCCTATGATTTCAGGGCAATTCCATTCTACCCCCTGCAATGGTTTTCCTGAAACTCTGCCCCGCTTTCAAGTCCCCTTCGCAGGCTTACTTCAATATATTTTTGGAGGATAGCTGTCATTTATAACTCTGCACGATTGTGAATTTCAGTGCCCCTGAGCTCCTTTCTTCAACACGCTTTCTTGTGAGCTGGGCACAAAACCGCAGGATTGCTTCAGGCCCTAATCTGTTTCCGGCAGGGCATGCTGAGCCTTTGTTTAATTCCTCTTCCTGGTGGGCAATGAGCATTACATTTGCCCGTGCAGACACCTACAGCTAGTCTCTCATTGGTTCTCCCTATTCCTGTTCATCTTGCACAGAAATTGCAAGCTGTACCAAACAGGAGGTTAAAGGCACTGACTCTCCAAGCGGGGAGAGTGTTAGTAAAGCATCTGAAATGGTGAACCCGAGGACCAGGATACGAAAACTGAGATGCATTTTAAATCGTTTCCCAATCACACGGTGGACGATACTCTGGGTTTCCCATGCATGTTTTAGCTGGAGGAAGAATCCCTTGAACCTGGAGAGTTGGGACCCATGGAATGGGTACCATGCAGTATGACTTCAAAGGGTCTACATTTTCTCACGGAAACTCACCAATGCTATCAGCCTGAAGTGTCCAGCCTTATGTCTCAACCAGCTCTGGGCGTAGATGTGGTCAATCCCGGTTGCATCACATGCCCTGAGTGAATTATTTAAGAATTGCTCTCTATTTCACTGTCTTTGTGTTTTGTTTTCGAAATTTATTTTGATAATGGGATTTATCGGATTTTCACTGCTGCGTTTCGGCCGCTGTACACACGCTTGATTCTCTTACGGAGACATATATATCCATGGGTTTTAAGATTCTTCCTAGTCAGGTATGTTCCTAGGCGTTGAATATGTGGTGTTGGGTCCATTTCGTTGAGCAAGGAGTAGGTCTTGTCTTTTACATATTTTGCTTATGGAAAGTTATCTGTGCTAATTTCAGTCTCTGGCTTTATGCAGCACCCCAAAGCACCTTTCCCCATAAGCAAGCACTAGTTGGTTTTCTAAATTTGAGACCCTGTTCTGTTTTGTAATTCAGTTCATGTGTAGTCAAGTTTACATTCCGTGTATTAGTGATATCTTATGATGTTTCTTTTTCTGTGTGACGTAGTTCACGTAGAATCACCGTACCTGCATCCACTCACTATGCCGCTACGGGCCTGATGACACAGATATCATTGCTGAGTGATATTGCATTGCACGTACGTGCCACAATTTCTTTATCCATTTTTTGCTTTCTGAGATATTTACCTGATACTGTAGACGAGCTTCTTGTGAACACAGTCGTCCCAAATATTGGGGTGGCTGTCTGTTTTTGATTTTAATTTCCGTAAGCTATAGGACCATAAGTGGAAGTGCCATAGGCTGTGTTGCTTTGTTTCTTACGTGTTTCAGGAAACACCATACACTTCTCCAGGGTGGCTGCTGGCAATTTACATCCTGCCAATCAGCATAACAAGGCTCCCTGTTCTCCATATCCTGTCCTACCTTTCTGGATTTTACACTTTTTTCAGATGGCACTTTTGCCCGGGGGGCAGTGAGATTTCATTGTAGGGCAGATTTCCTTTACAGGCTTGCCTGGTTGGCCAAAAAGGGCGTATGCGTTTTTTCCTGAATATATTCAGGAAAAAACGCATACGCCCTTTTTGGCCAAGTGCATCATTGTCGACGTTGTGCCTCTTTTCCTATGCTTTCAGGGAAATTGCTGTCTACCCCCTGCAATCGTTTTCCTGAAATTCTGCCCCGCTTTCAAATCCCCTTCGCAGGCTTACTTCAATATACTTTTGAAAGATAGCTGTCATTTATAACTCTGCAGGTTTGTGAATTACAGTGCCCCTGAGCTCCTTTCTTCAACTTGCTTTCTTGTGAGCTGGGCACAAACACGCAGGATTGCTTCAGGCCCTAATCTGTTTTCAGCAGGGCACACTGAGCCTTTGTTTAATTCCTCTTCCTAGTGGGAAATGAGCGTTACATTTGCCCGTGCAGACACCTACAGCTAGTCTCTCATTGGTTCTCCCTATTCCTGTTCATCTTTCACAGAAATTCCAAGCTGTGCCAAACAGGAGGTTAAAGGCACTGACTCTCCAAGCGGGGAGAGTGTTAGTAAAGCATCTGGAATGGTGAACCCGAGGACCAGGATACGAAAACTGAGATGCATTTTAAATCGTTTCCCAATCACACGGTGTACGATACTCTGGATTTCCCATGCATGTTTTAGCTGGAGGAAGAATGCCTTGAACCTGGAGAGTTGGGACCCATGGAATGGGTACCATGCAGTATGACTTCAAAGGGTCTGCATTTGCTCACTGAAACTCACCAATGCTATCAGCCTGAAGTGTCCAGCCTTATGTCTCAACCAGCTCTGGGTGTAGATGTGGTCAATCCCAGTTGCATCACATGCCCTGAGTGAATTATTTAAGAATTGCTCTCTATTTCACTGTCTTTGTGTTTTGTTTTCGAAATTTATTTTGATAATGGTATTTATCGGATTTTCACTGCTGCGTTTCGGCCGCTGTACACATGCTTGATTTTCTTACGGGGACATATATATCCATGGGTTTTAAGATTCTTCCTAGTCAGGTATATTCCTAGGCGTTGAATATGTGGTGTTGGGTCCATTTCATTGAGCAAGGAGTAGGTCTTGTCTTTTACATATTTGGCTTATGGAAAGTTATCTGTGCTAATTTCAGTCTCTGGTTTTATGCAGCACCCCAAAGCACCTTTCCCCATAAGCAAGCACTAGTTGGTTTTCTAAATTTGAGACCCTGTTCTGTTTTGTAATTCAGTTCATGTGTAGTCAAGTTTACATTCCGTGTATTAGTGATATCTTATGATGTTTCTTTTTCTGTGTGACGTAGTTCACGTAGAATCACCGTACCTGCATCCACTCACTATGCCGCTACGGGCCTGATGACACAGATTTCATTGCTGAGTGATATTGCATTGTACGTACGTGCCACAACTTCTTTATCCATTTTTTGCATTCTGGGATATTTACCTGGTACTGTAGACGAGCTTCTTCTGAACACAGCCATCCCAAATATTGGGGTGGCTGTCTGTTTTTGATTTTAATTTCCGTAAGCTATAGTACCATAAGTGGAAGTGCCATAGGCTGTGTTGCTTTGTTTCTTACGTGTTTCAGAAAACACGATACACTTCTCCAGGGTGGCTGCTGGCAATTTACATCCTGCCAATCAGCATAACAAGGCTCCCTGTTCTCCATATCATGTCCTACCTTTGTGGATTTTACACTTTTTTCAGATGGCCCTTTTGCCCGGGGGGGTGGGCAGTGAGATTTCATTGTAGGGCAGATTTCCTTTACAGGCTTGCTTGGTTGGCCAAAAAGGGCGTATGCGTTTTTTCCTGAATATATTCAGGAAAAAACGCATACGCCCTTTTTGGCCAAGTGCATCATTGTCGACGTTGTGCCTCTTTTACTATGCTTTCAGGGCAATTCCAGTCTACCCCCTGCAATGGTTTTCCTGAAACTCTGCCCCGCTTTCAAGTCCCCTTCGCAGGCTTACTTCAATATATTTTTGGAGGATAGCTGTCATTTATAACTCTGCAGGTTTGTGAATTACAGTGCCCCTGAGCTCCTTTCTTCAACTCGCTTTCTTGTGAGCTGGGCACAAAACCGCAGGATTGCTTCAGGCCGTAATCTGTTTCCGGCAGGGCACGCTGAGCCTTTGGTTAATTCCTCTTCCTGGTGGGAAATGAGCATTACATTTGCCCGTGCAGACACCTATAGCTAGTCTCTCATTGGTTCTCCCTATTCCTGTTCATCTTGCACAGAAATTGCAAGCTGTGCCAAAGAGGAGGTTAAAGGCACTGACTCTCCAAGTGTGGAGAGTGTTAGTAAAGCATCTGGAATGGTGAACCCGAGGACCAGGATACGAAAACTGAGATGCATTTTAAATCGTTTCCCAATCACACGGTGGATGATACTCTGGGTTTCCCATGCATGTTTTAGCTGGAGGAAGAATCCCTGGAACCTGGAGAGTTGGGACCCATGGAATGGGTACCATGCAGTATGACTTCAAAGGCTCTGCATTTGCTTACCGAAACTCACCAATGCTATCAGCCTGAAGTGTCCAGCCTTATGTCTCAACCAGCTCTGGGTGTAGATGTGGTCAATCCCGGTTGCATCACATGCCCTGAGTGAATTATTTAAGAATTGCTCTCTATTTCACTGTCTTTGTGTTTTGTTTTCGAAATTTATTTTGATAATGGGATTTATCGGATTTTCACTGCTGCGTTTCGGCCGCAGTACACACGCTTTATTCTCTTACGGAGACGTATATATCCATGGGTTTTAAGGTTCTTCCTAGTCAGGTATATTCCTAGGCGTTGAATACGTGGTGTTGGGTCCATTTCGTTGAGCAAGGAGTAGGTCTTGTCTATTACATATTTGGCTTATGGAAAGTTATCTGTGCTAATTTCAGTGTCTGGTTTTATGCAGCACCCCAAGGCACCTTTCCCCATAAGCAAGCACTAGTTGGTTTTCTAAATTTGAGACCCTGTTCTGTTTTGTAATTCAGTTCATGTGTAGTCAAGTTTACATTGCGTGTATTAGTGATATCTTATGATGTTTCTTTTTCTGTGTGACGTAGTTCACGTAGAATCACCGTATCTGCATCCACTCACTATGCCGCTACGGGCCTGATGACACAGATTTCATTGCTGAGTGATATTGCATTGTACGTACGTGCCACAACTTCTTTATCCATTTTTTGCTTTCTGGGATATTTACCTGATACTGTAGACGAGCTTCTTGTGAACACAGCCGTCCCAAATATTGGGGTGGCTGTCTGTTTTTGATTTTAATTTCCATAAGCTATAGGACCATAAGTGGAAGTGCCATAGGCTATGTTGCTTTGTTTCTTACGTGTTTCAGGAAACACCATACACTTCTCCAGGGTGGCTGCTGTCAATTTACATCCTGGCAATCAGCATAACAAGGCTCCCTGTTCTCCATATCCTGTCCTAACTTTCTGGATTTTACACATTTTTCAGATGGCCCTTTTGCCCGGGGGGCAGTGAGACTTCATTGTAGTGCAGATTTCCTTTACAGGCTTGCTTGGTTGGCCAAAAAGGGCGTATGCGTTTTTTCCTGAATATATTCAGGAAAAAACGCATACGCCCTTTTTGGCCAAGTGCATCATTGTCGACGTTCTGCCTCTTTTCCTATGCTTTCAGGGCAATTCCAGTCTACCCCCTGCAATCGTTTTCCTGAAATTCTGCCCCGCTTTCAAGTCCCCTTCGCAGGCTTACTTCAATATATTTTTGGAGGATAGCTGTCATTTATAACTCTGCAGGTCTGTGAATTACAGTGCCCCTGAGCTCCTTTCTTCAACTCGCTTTCTTGTGAGCTGGGCACAAAACCGCAGGATTGCTTCACGCCCTAATCTGTTTCCAGCAGGGCACACTGAGCCTTTGTTTAATTCCTCTTCCTGGTGGGCAATGAGCGTTACATTTGCCCGTGCAGACACCTACAGCTAGTCTCTCATTGGTTCTCCCTATTCCTGTTCATCTTGCACAGAAATTGCAAGCTGTGCCAAACAGGAGGTTAAAGGCACTGACTCTCCAAGTGGGGAGAGTGTTAGTAAAGCATCTGGAATGGTGAACCCGAGGACCAGGATACGAAAAATGAGATGCATTTTAAATCGTTTCCCAATCACACGGTGGACGATACTCTCGGTTTCCCATGCATGTTTTAGCTGGAGGAAGAATCCCTTGAACCTGGAGAGTTGGGACCCATGGAATGGGTACCATGCAGTATGACTTCAAAGGGTCTGCATTTGCTTAGTGAAACTCACCAATGCTATCAGCCTGAAGTGTCCAGCCTTATGTCTCCACCAGCTCTGGGTGTAGATGTGGTCAATCCCGGTTGCATCACATGCCCTGAGTGAATTATCTAAGAATTGCTCTCTATTTCACTGTCTTTGTGTTTTGTTTTCGAAATTTATTTTGATAATGGGATTTATCGGATTTTCAGTGCTGCATTTCGGCCGCTGTACACACGCTTGATTCTCTTACGGAGACATATATATCCATGGGTTTTAAGATTCTTCCTAGTCAGGTATATTCCTAGGCGTTGAATATGTGGTGTTGGGTCCATTTCGTTGAGCAAGGAGTAGGTCTTGTCTATTACATATTTGGCTTATGGAAAGTTATCTGTGGTAATTTCAGTCTCTGGTTTTATGCAGCACGTCAAGGCACCTTTCCCCATAAGCAAGCACTAGTTGGTTTTCTAAATTTGAGACCCTGTTCTGTTTTGTAATTCAGTTCATGTGTAGTCAAGTTTACATTCCGTGTATTAGTGATATCTTATGATGTTTCTTTTTCTGTGTGAGGTAATTCACGTAGAATCACCGTACCTGCATCCACTCACTATGCCGCTACGGGCCTGATGACACAGATTTCATTGCTGAGTGATATTGCATTGCACGTACGTGCCGCAAATTATTTATCCATTTTTTGCTTTCTGGGATATTTACCTGTTACTGTAGACGAGCTTCTTGGGAACACAGCCGTCCCAAACTTTGGGGTGGCTCTCTGTTTTTGATTTTAATTTCCGTAAGCTATAGGACCATAAGTGGAAGTGCCATAGGCTGTGTTGCTTTGTTTCTTACGTGTTTCAGGATAAACCATACACTTCTCCAGGGTGGCTGCTGGCAATTTACATCCTGCCAATCAGCATAACAAGGCTCCCTGTTCTCCATATCCTGTCCTACCTTTCTGGATTTTACACTTTTTTCAGATGGCCCTTTTGCCCGGGGGGCAGTGAGACTTCATTGTAGTGCAGATTTCCTTTACAGGCTTGCTTGGTTGGCCAAAAAGGGCGTATGCGTTTTTTCCTGAATATATTCAGGAAAAAACGCATACGCCCTTTTTGGCCAAGTGCATCATTGTCGACGTTCTGCCTCTTTTCCTATGCTTTCAGGGCAATTCCAGTCTACCCCCTGCAATGGTTTTCCTGAAACTCTGCCCCGCTTTCAAGTCCCCTTCGCAGGCTTACTTCAATATATTTTTGGAGGATAGCTGTCATTTATAACTCTGCAGGTTTGTGAATTACAGTGCCCCTGAGCTCCTCTCTTCAACTCGCTTTCTTGTGAGCTGGGCACAAAACCGCAGGATTGCTTCAGGCCCTAATCTGTTTCCGGGAGGGCATGCTGAGCCTTTGGTTAATTCCTCTTCCTGGTGGGAAATGAGCCTTTCATTTGCCCGTGCAGACACCTATAGCTAGTCTCTCATTGGTTCTCCCTATTCCTGTTCATCTTGCGCAGAAATTGCAAGCTGTGCCAAACAGGAGGTTAAAGGCACTGACTCTCCAAGCGGGGAGAGTGTTAGTAAACCGTCTGGAATGGTGAACCCGAGGACCAGGATACGAAAACTGAGATGCATTTTAAATCGTTTCCTAATCACACGGTGGACCATACTCGCCGTTTCACACGCATGTTTTAGCTGAAGAACGAATCCCTTGAACCTGGAGAGTTGGGACCCTTGGAATGGGTACCATGCAGTATGACTTCAAAGGATCTGCATTTGTTCACCGAAACTCACCAATGCTATCAGCCTGAAGTGTCCAGCCTTATGTCTCAACCAGCTCTGGGTGTAGATGTGGTAAATCCAGGTTGCATCACATGCCCTGAGTGAATTATTTAAGAATTGCTTCCTATTTCACTGTCATTGTGTTTTGTTTTTGAAATTTATTTTAATAATGGGATTTATCGGATTTTCACTGCTTCGTTTATGCCGCTGTACACGCGCTTGATTCTGTTACGGAGACATATAAATCCATGGGTTTTAAGATTCTTACTAATCCGGTATATTCTTAGGCATTGAATATGGCGTGTGGAGTCCATTTCGTTGAGCAAGGAGTAGGTCTTGACTATTACATATTTGTCTTATGGAATGGTATCTGTGCTAATTTCAGCCTCTGGTTTTATGCAGCACCCCAACTCACCTTTCCCCTTAAGGAAGCATAAGTTGGTTTTCTTAATTTGAAACCCTCTTCTCTTTTGTAATTCAGTTCATGTGTAGCCATGTTAACATTCCATGTATTAGTGATATCTTATGTCTTTTTCTTTTTGAATTATGTGACTTCGAATGATCACACGTAACTCCTCTTGAGTTGTTATAACTGGCCGTATTTCATTGATTTCCAGGCTGAGTAATATTCCACTCTACATAAGCACCACATCTCTGTCCGTTTTTTCTCTGCAGATACTTTAAGTTATATCCTAGTCGAGGATCTTTTAAACAGAGAGGTGGTAAACATTGGGGTGCCTGTGTCCTCTCGATTTTTGTTTTTCCCAAGATATACGTCCATGAGTGCAAGTGCCCTGTGCTCGGTAGCTCATTATTTAGATGCTTTAGTAAACACAATAGACTTATCCAGAGTGACCGTTGGCAATATACATTTCCACTATAAGACTCACAGGGCTCCCTTTTCTCCTTGCCCTGTCCTGCATTTCTGGTGTTTACACTTTATGAGGACGGCTCTTCTGACTGATGCAAAGTGATATGTTTTGTAGTATTGATTTCCAGTGCCCACCTGTTTGGTTGGCTAAAAAAGTGTATGCCCTTTTCTTGAATATATACAGAAAAAGACGCATACACCCTTTTTGGCCAACTGCAATGTTGGCAATGTTCAGCCCCTTTTCTTGTGCTTAATGGCGAGTCCTTTCTACCTCTTCCAATCCCTTTCCTGCCATTCTCCGTTGCTTACAAGTCCTTTTCTCTGACTTTCCTCAAGACATTTTTCAGTGATAGATATTTTCAATTCTGCAGTTTCGTGAATTGTAGTGCCCCTGAGTTCCATTTTCCAACTTGTGTTTATGGGAACTGGCCACAAAGCATCAGGATTCCTCAAGCCCTATTCTGTTTCCATGGGCAACCCTAGCCTTTGGTCAATTCGTCTTCCTGATTGGAAATTAGAGTGGCATGTGCCTGTCCGAACACCTAGGACTTGTCTCTCATTGTTCCTCCTCCTTCTGCTTCATCCTCTGGACAAATTCCAAACTGTATGCAACAGGATGTTGACAGTGCTGACATCTCCAAGTGGGGAGACTGTTAGTAAAGACGCTGGAGTGGTGAACCCTAGCACCAAGAGATGAGGAGATGAGATGCCTTTTCCAAACTTTTCCCGATCAGACGGTATACCATCCTCTGGGTGTGACAGGCATGTTTTAGGTGTAGGAAGGGTCCCATTCATGTGAGGAGAACACCAGGGGATTTTAAATATCAGTGTCTCTCCGCAACCCAAACTGGGGAATTTTTTAAGCTACGGCTACACATATGTTCATTAAGGGCCTTGGGAAGTAGGCAGAGTCCAAACTTTAGATGATTGAAGTCTTCAGGGTCAGAAGCACTCACCACTGTCTTCCCTTAGATTCCATTTTTACTGTCATTGATGGATGATGTCAATAAAAATATCTATTCTTTTTCAGATCATTTCCCCTTATAGGTTATTGCAAAATATTGAGTGTAGTTCCCTGTGCTATACAGTAGTTCCTTGCTGATGATTTCATACATAGCAGTGTGTATGTGTTAATCCCAAACTGTTAATTTATCCCTCCTCCTACCATTTCCCTTTGGTAATAATAAATTATAAGATTTTATGCTTCTCAGAAATGGGGGAGCTGAAAGAGAGGTATCATTTTCAATGCAAAAGCATTTAAAACAAGATTGAAGCTTTAACCAAGATTATTAGATGTACATCCTTGGAAAGAAATCACTTTGTTTCTCTAATATTGACCTGACAAAGAAGACAAACCTTTTCACTGAACTTGCTTATAAGAAAGTGATGGAAATATCAAATGGAAGTGTTAGAAACATCTTATTTTACCCGAGCCTTATACACTGTTCTATGTTAATTACAGTTTGGCTCACACATCTGTTCATTGAAGTTACAATGTTCTCAATTTCTGTTACTGATCCTCCAGAGTGGACGCCAACAAGTGTCCCCCTGCCCAGTGTCATTGGAGCCAATAGATCGAGACTGAGTTTGGTTCAAAAGCAAAGGAAACTTTATATTTTGATCAGAGAATGGAGAGGTGCTACCCTGTGGGCTGTGGGCTGGGCTGCTGTGTAGAGATCCTGTCAGAGTCACTGGGAGGGAGGGGGCTGAGCTCTCGAGGACCTGGTTGGCTGCAGCTCAGGCTCTATGTCACGGAGTCTGAACTGGGCCCCAGGAGCTGAAGTGTCGTCGAGCCATTCTGCTCTAGGAAATCTGGTCTGAAGTGCTGGGTGTGGAACCTCTGTATGCGGGACACTAGGAGCACCTGAAATTAGACAAAGCACAAAGGATAAAAAAGGTTAGACTTTATTTTATTGCCCAGATTCTATTTTTATCTCCCAGGCATTTTTAAGGGGCTTTGCCTGGGACAAACTTCTCTTCTGCCTTTTGTCCCTTTCCTCATTCTTGGAGTGCTGCGGGTGCAGACCCTTCTTCTGTAACTGCTGAGTGCTGAGTTAGGAGGCTTCATACCCGTGGGCGAGGGTCAGAACTTCTCCCCAGCAGCCTCCAGGTGACGTTGATTGTCCCCAGGCCTCCTGCCTCCCTGCTCGTCCACCTGAGCACCAGTATTGGAAGTGTTATAGATTCTAATGACCTTTAAGGGTCCAGAAAGGAGATGTGCAGTGGCGCTGTGAGGTCCAGTTTCACTCCGCCCCACATTTGTTCGGCCACCTTAGGCTGACCGTTTCTGCCAGCCTAGATGCTCTGACTGACCGTTTCTGCCAGCCTAGATGCTCTGACCAACAGTCTGCGCTTTCTTCCATTAGGCCCCTGAATTAACGTAAAAACAGCACCAGGTGTCAGGATCCTGCCCGCTCAGCTCCCAGACAGTCCAGGGTCAGTGGTGATGAAGGATCATGATGGTCACTGAGTCAAGAGCCTTTGGAAGTAAACAGGAGTCCAGCCGGTCTTATTGGCCACCATCATCAGGGTGTCTGTAGGCTTTTCTATGGTGACAGCATGATATACGGTTCCCCCGCCAAGATTATTAGCTCCCCTCTGGGTACAGTAAGTACTGCAAGCAGTAGTCTACTCTTTTGGGACACACTCTTGTTGTTTTATGAGAGAAACTCCAGGTCAAGTGATGGTCACACGGGTCGTCATGGTGCCCCGTTGCCCCCGGTTATCTCTCTGGAGGTTGGAGTTGGAGGGCCTCCTCAATCGAGGTCAGTGTGCCCACGGAGCAAACCCTGCAACTTCAGGGCATGGTTGGGGGTTAGGATCACCACGTGGGGTCCGTTTCCCTTAGAAGGGAGGTGGCCTTTTGGGCTGCTGATTTCCAGGTTTTCAGATACCACCAGTATCTTGGCCAGATGTGGCGGTGGGCCAAGCCCCTTGGTGACCATAGTTTATCCTACCTGGATGGCATTCTTGCATTGTTCCATTTCAAGTGGTCCCAGTTTTTGCACTAATACTCCAATGGCGATTCACCTTTCACCAGGAATGTAAAGGTCAAAGGGTTTAGCTAAATTAGGGAGTTCCAGGGCAAGGGTCTGAATTGACTGCTCTTTCCATTCTTGAAAGGCCACTTCTGGATTCTATTCAAAAGGATCATCATCTTTTCCTTTCAGTGTTTCATATAGAGGCCCAGCTAGTAGACTGTAGTTAGGGATCCAGAGGCAGGAAACCCTGGCTTCCCCAGGAACCCCTAAGCTGTCTTCTAGTTTCAGAAAGGGGTAAGGCTGTAAATTGTTTCTTCCCTTTCCTGGGATGGGCTTCTCCGACCTTCTGTGAGAATGAAGCCCAGGCAGGTCACCGTAGTCTGTGATACTTGAGCTTTTTCGTGGACAACTTCTATCCTTTATTGGCTTGGTAGTTCTGAGGCCTCCTTAGTAGGGCTGGCGATCAGAATGTCATCTGAATATTGAAGGAGTGTTTCCTTTTCCAGAGGTAGAACTTTTAGGTCTTTAGCTGAGCTTTCCCCAAAGCTGGTGTGGGAATTTTTGAACCCTTGGGGCAAGACAGCCTGGAAGTATTGTTTTAGTTGTATGTTGAGTCCTGTCACTCACAAGCCAAAATTTCTTGTGACTCTGGGACTAATGGAATACAAAAGAAGGCATCAGTGAAGACTAATACAGAATACCAAGTCCTGGTGGTTGGTAGAATGACCAGCAGGGTGTAGGATTTAGGAACTACTGGAGGTATATCCTCAGTGGCTTCACTGACTGTCCTGACATCCTTTACCAGGACTCCAGCAGCCCATGGGGCTCTCGAGGTCAGGCCAATCCCAGGATATGGAGCTCACCTGGGCAGGTACCCTACCCCCACCCCAGCCCACGGGGCTCTCGTGTTCAGGCCCCTCCCAGGATATGGGATTCCCTGGGCAGGTCCTCTGCAGTCCATGGGGCTCCCGTGGTCAGGCCCCTCCCAGGATACAGAGCTACCCTTGCAGGTACCTTGGCAGGGCTGGGCACACAGGAACCGTGCACATAGCCCTCATTGCAGAGCACTCCCAGCTCACCTGTCGCTCAGATCTGACACAGAGCACCTCAGAGCAGGACTTGAACTAACAAACAGCAGCTCTGACAGGTCTGTGACCCTGGGCATCACTCTGTGCGGCCTCCTCCACCTGGTCTTCCAGAGACTTCCACTGCACCCGGGGCACCAGGCCTCTGTCTCCAACCACCACCCACCCCTCCTCTCCCTGACTCCTGGGTTCCTCTCATTAGGAGAGGGTTTTCTTGAAGTTGTCTCCCACTCATGGGCCAGATAATATAATCAGAAAACAAGCCAGAGCTGCAGCCCCTTGTCTATCCTGACTCTCAGGAGCCCACACCTGTTCCTTGGACCTGGCCAATTCAGCAAGTTCCATTTTCAGCAACTGTGAGCCCCTGAGGGGTGATTATTGGCTGGCTTGGGAAGCCTGACCGTGCCGGCCAGCCCTCCCCAGGTGTGCCTGGGTTGAGATCAATATAAACACCGCTCCAGGCAGCAAGAGCCCCTGCAGCTGTGCCTGACGCCATTTTCTCTGCCCTGTCAGCAGTCTCGGGGCTGGGCTGGTGGGAGGGAGTGAGAGGCCACGGCTTTGTGGGTGTCCCAGTGTGAGTGGGGCTCTGCTGGACTTTCTGCAGCAGTTGCCAAGATGCTACCTGCTAAAGAAGAGGATGTGTCACCCACACCTGCCGCTGGAATTTCTCCCTGGGCACAGGTGAGGAAGGAAGAAAGCAGTGGGGGCCGGGACAGCAGGGGTATCTCAGGCAGGGAAATGGAGAGCTTCCAGAAGAGCACCCAGGGCCAGGACCATCCTGGCTGGCCTGCAGGCACCAAGTCGGCTGGCATGCTGTCCCTCATGTGGCTCCATGGCCCTTCCTCTAGGTTTTCAAGTCCTTGTACATATTCAGGTGTTTAGCCTTGGAAGGGTGGGAACATTTCAGCAGCAGCTGGCCTGGGGCTCGGCCCACGTTTACTCACAGATACCTCGGCACGGTCCACCAGCTTTGCAGTGAGGACGCTTGTTGCGAGGAGCATGCTGGCTGAATGGGAGATGATTCCCCACCACTGACCAACTTCAGAATTGTTTGCAATTGGAGCAAGTGCCCTGAAACGGTTTTCCTCTGTGTAACTGGTGGGTTCTGTTCTTTTTTATCTTTTTTTCGTTTTTGGTTCAAGGTAGATTTTATTCCTCTTTTGTGTATTTACAGATATAAGCATGGAAATAATTTATTCATATAAATACATGTATGTGAAGGGAAGAATATTTTTCTGTTTTACTTTTTTTAATTTTATTTTTTTATTTTGAATTTAATTTTATATTTTTATACAGCAGGTTGTTTTTGGTTATCTACTTTATACATATAAATGTATACATACCAATCCCAATATCTCAACTCCTCCCACCACCATCCCCAACAGCTTTCCCCCCTTGTTGTCCATACGTTTGTTGTATACATGTATTGCTCTATTTCTGCCTTGCAAAACGGTTCATCTGTACAATTTTTCTAGGTTCCACATATATGCATTAATATACAAGATTTGTTTTTCTCTTTCTGACTTACTTCACTCTGTATGACAGTCTCTAGATCCATCAACGTCTCTACAAATGTCCCAATTTCATTCCTTTTTATGGCTTAGTAATATTCCATTTTATATATGTACCACATCTTTATGCATTCGTCTGTCTGTGGGCATTTAGGTTGCTTCCATTTCCTGGATAGTGTAAATAGTGATGCAATGAACATTGTGGTGAATGTCTCTTTTTGATTTATGGTTTTGTCTGGGTATATGCCCAGTAGAGGGATTGCTGTATCATATGGTAATTCTATTCTTAGTTTTATAAGAAACTCCATAATGTTCTCCACAGTGACTGTATCAATTTACGTTCCCAACAATAGTGGAAGAGGATTCCTTATCTCCACACCGTTTCCAGCATTTGTTGTTTGTAGATTTTCTCATGATGCCCATTCTAATAGGTGTGAGGTGATACACCATGGATGAGTCTATTTCGTTGAGCAAAGAGTAGGTCTTGTTTATTACGTATTTGGCTTATGGAATGGTATGTGTGCTAATTTCAATCTGTTTTTATACAGCAGCCCAACTCAACTTTCCCCTTAAGCAAGCATAAGGTTTTTATCTAAATGTGAGACTCTGTTCGGTTTTGTAATTCAGTTTATGTGTAGCCAAGTTTACACTCCCTCTATTAGTGATATCTTATGATAATTATCTTTCTTTGTGTGATATATTTCTCTTAGAATCATCATAATTAAATCCACTCAATTTGCTGCTACAGGCCTGATGACATTGATTTCACTGCTGAGTGATATTCCGTTGTACGTAAGTAGCACAACTTCTTTATCCATTTTTTTCTTTCTGGGATATTTAATTTGTACTGGACTCGAGGTTCTTGTAAACACAGCAGCCCTAAATTTTGTGTTGGCTGTGTCTTGTTGATTTTAATTTTCCTAAGCTATAGGGCCAAAAGTGGAAGTGCCCTAGGCTCTGTAGCTTTGTTTTTTAGATGTTTCAGGATACACCATGAACATCTCCAGAGTGTCTGTTGGCAATTTACATCCCGCCCATCAGCATAACACGGCTCCCTGTTCTCCATGGCCTGTCCTGTGTTTCTGGTTTTTACACTTTATTCAGATGGCCTTTTTGACGAATGGGAAATGTGACTTCATTGTAGTGTGGATTTCCATTGCTGGAGTGCTTGGTTGGCCAAAATGTTCATATGCGTTTTTTCCTGAATATATTCAGGAAAAATGTATACGCACTTTTTGTCCATGTGCATCACTGTCAAAGATCTGCCGCTTTTCATATGCTTTAAATGCAATTCCAATCTACCTCTTGAAATATGATTCCTGCAATTCTGCCTCGTTTTCAAGTCCTCTTTGCAGACTTACTTCGATATATTTTTGCCAATAGCTGTCATTTATCTCTGCAGGTTTGTGAATTACAGTGCCCCTGAGCTCCTTTCTTAACTCGCTTCCTTGTAAGCTGGCCACAAAACTGCAGGTTTGTTTCAGGCCATAATCAGGGTCCAGCACGGCACTCTGAGCCTTTGGTTAATTCCTCTTCCTGGTGGGAAATTAGAGTTAAATGTGCCCCTCCAGATACCTGCCTCACTCCCAGCCACATGGTGATGTATGTCCTCAGGTTTGAGGCCATATGTGATGGGTTCCTCATCTTTTGATGATGTGGCCCCACTGGTGTGTGGACACTCCTGCCTGGTTCCCATCCCCTTGGTGATGTGGGCCCTCTGGTGAGACTCTGATCCTGGTTGGGTTCCTCACACATCCGTGAGGTGAGCCCTCTTCTCTGAGGTCACTCCTGCCTGGCTGGCACAACCCGCCTTGTTGACTTCGGCACCCTGGTGGCAGTTGGAGCCTGCTGGGAGCCTCCTTCCCGCGGTGATGAGGCCCTCTGGCGTCAGACCCTAATGGCGGGGTTCCCACATTTTCTGATACGTGCTAAGTGGTACGAGGGCACTCCTGCCAGGTTCCCATCCTCATGAGCGTGTGGGCCTTCTGTTCTGAGGTCCTAACGGCTGGGTTGCTCACACTTTCATGATGTGGGCCCTCTGCTGTGAGGTCAATCCTGCCTGGCTGGCGCACGTCGCCTTGGCGATGTGGACCCTCTGGTGGCAGTTGGAGTGTGCTGGGGCCTCCTCCCCTCAGTGATGAGGGCCTTCTGGTGTCAGGCCCTAAGTGCTGGGCTCCACACATTTTCTGATGTGTGCCCAGTGGTGCGAGTCACTCCTGCCAGGTTCCCATCCCCATGGGCATGTGGGACTTCTGTTCTGTGGTCCCAACTGCTGGGTTGCTCACAGTTTCATGATGTGGGCCCTTTGCTGTGTGTTCACTCTGGCCTGTATCCCATAGTGTCAGTGCTCTGGGCCTCCAGCTTGGAGTTTCCAACTTCTCGATTCCTCACCTTTTCTATTCTATGGGCCCTCGGTTGTGCGTCTCCTCCTGCATGCCTCACTCCCAGCCCCTTCGTGATGTGTGTCCCCTTGTTTGAGGCCACATGTGCTGTGTTCCTCACCTTTCTATAATGTGGCCACACTGGTGTGAGGACACTCTTGCCTGGTTCCCATTCCCTTGGTGATGTTGGCCCCACTGGTGTTAGGACAGTCTTGCCTGGTTCCCATCACCTTGGTGATGTTGGCCCTCTGGTGAGAGTCTGATCCTGGTTAGGTTCCTCACCCTTCTGTGAGGTGGGCCCTCTGCTCTGAGCTCACTCCTGCCTGGCTGGCACACCCCGCCTTGGCAACGTCGGCCATATGGTGGCAGTTGGAGCCTGCTGGGAGCCTCCTCCCCTCAGTGATGAGGGCCCTCTGGCCTCAGGCCCTAACTGCTGGGTTCCCACATTTTCTGATTCGTGCTAAGTGGTGCAAGGACACTCCTGCCAGGTTCCCATCCCCATGGGGATGTGAGCCTTCTGCTCTGAGGTCCCAACGGCTGTGTTGCTCACAGTTTCATGATGAGGGCCCTCTGGTGTGAGTTCACTCCGGCCTAGATCCCATAGCCTCGCTGCTCCTGGCTGCCTGCCGGAGGTTCCAACTGTGGGATTCCTCACCTTTTTTATTCTATGGTCCCTCTGTTTTGAGGATCCTCTGGCCTGCCTCACTCCCAGCCCCTTGGTGATGTGTGTCCTCAGGTTTGAGGCCACGTGTGCTGGGTCCCTCAAATTATGGTGATGTAGCCCCACTGGTGTGAGGACACTCCTGCCTGGTTCCCATTCCCTTGGTGATGTTGGCCCTCTGGTGACAGTCTGATCCTTGTTGGGTTCCTCACACTTCTGTGAGGTGGGCTTTCTGCTCTGAGGTCACTCCTGCCTGGTTGGCACACCCCGCCTTGGTGACATCGGCCTTATGGTGGCAGTTAGAGCCTGCTGGGAGCCTCCTCCCCTCGGTGATGAGGGTCCTCTGGCCTCAGGTCCTAACTGCTGGGTTCCCACATTTTCTGATTCGTGGAAGTGGGCCGAGGACACTCCTGTCAGGTTCCCATCCCCATAGGGATGTGGGCCTTCTGCTCTGAGGTCCCATCCGCTGGGTTGCTCACAGTTTCATGATGTGGGACCTCTGCTGTGAGTTTGCTGTGGCCTGGATCCCATAGACTCTGTGCTCTGGGCGGCCTACTGGCCGGTTCCAACTGCTGGATTCCTCACAACTTTTATTCTGTGGGCTCTGTTTTGTGAGGATACTCCTGCTTGCCTCACTCCTAGCCCCTTGGAGATGTGGGTCCCCTGTTTTAGGCCACATGTTCTGGGTTCCTCACCTTTCTATAATGTGGCCACACTGGTGTGAGGACCCTCCTGCCTGGTTCCGATCCCCTTGGTGATGTGGGCCCTCTGGTGAGAGTCTTATCCTGGCTGGTTTCCTCACCCTTCTGTGAGGTAGGCCCTCTGCGGTGAGGTCACTCCTGCCTGGCTGGCACACATCACCTTGGTGACGTGGGCCCTCAGTTGGGAGTTGGTGTCTGCTGCGAGTCTCCGTCCCTCGGTAATGAGGGCCCTCTTGCGTCAGACCCTAACTCCTGGGCTCCCAAAATTTGCAGATGTGCGACCTGTGGTGCGAGTACACTCCTGTCAGGTTCCCAACCCCATGGGAATTTGGGCCTTCTGCTCTGAGGTCCCAACGCCTGGGGTGCTCACAGTTTCATGATGAGGGCCCTCTGATGTGCGTTCATTCCGGCCTAGATCCCATAGGCTTGCTGCTCCTGGGCGCCTGCTGGGAGGTTCCAACTGCGGGATTCCTCACCTTTTTTATTCTATGGGCCCTCTGTTTTGAGGCTCCTCCTGCCTGCCTCAATCCCAGCCCCGTTGTGATGTGTGTCCTCTGGTGTGAGGCCACGTGTGCTGGGTCCCTCACCTTTCGATGATGTGGCCCCAATGGTGTGAGGACACTCGTGCCTGTTTCCCAGCCCCTTGGTGATGTGGCCCCTCTGGTGAGAGTCTGATCCTGGCTGGGTTCCTTACCGTTCTGTGAGGTGGGCCCTGTGCTCTGAGGTAACTCCTGCCTGGCTTGCTCCCATTGCCTTGGTGACGTCGGCCCTCTGGTGGCAGTTGGATCCTTTTGGAGACTCCTGTCCTCGGTGATGAGGTCCCTCTGGCGTCAGGCTCTAACTGCTGGGCTCCCCAGGTTTTCTGATGTGAGCCCAGTGATGCCAGGACACTCGTGAAATGTTCCCATCCCCATGGCGATATGGGCCTTCTGCTCTGAGGTTCCAACGACTGGGTTGCTCACAGTTTCCTGATGTTAGCTCTCTGGTGTTAGTTCACTCATTCCTAGATCCCATAGCCTCTGTACTCTGGGCCGCCTGCTGGGAAGTTCCAACTGCTGGGTTCCTCACCTTTTTTATTCTTTGGGCCCTGTGTTGGGAGGCTCCTCCTGCCTGTGTCACTCCCAGCCCCTTGGTGATGTAGGTCCTCTGGTTTGTGGCCACATGTGCCAGTTTCCTCATCTTTTAGTGATGTGGCCCCACTGGTGTGAGGACACTCGTGCCTGGTTCCCGTCCCCTTGGTGATATGGGCCCTCTGGTGAGAGTCTGATCCTGGTTGGGTTCCTCACACTTCTTTGAGGTGGGCCGTCTGCTGTGAGGTCACTCGTGCCTGGCTGGCACACCCCGCCTTGGCGACGTGGGCCCTCTTGTGGTAGTTGGAACATGCTGGGAGCCTCCTCCCCTCAGTGATGAGGGCCCTCTGGCGTCAGGCCCTAACTGCTGGGTACCCACATTTTCTGATATGTGCTAAGTGGTGCGAGGACACTCCTGCCATGCTCCCAACACCTTGGGGATGTGGACCTTCTGCTCTGAGGTCCAAATGGCTGGGTTGCTCGCAGTTTCATGATGTGGACCCTCTGCTGTGAGTTTACTGCGGCCTGAATCGCATAGACTTGGTGCTCTTGGCCGCCTGCTGGGAGGTTCCCATTGCTGGATTCCTCAGCTTTTTTATTCTATGGGCCCTGTGTTGTGAGGCTACTCCTGCCTGCCTCATTCCGAGCCCCTTGGAGATGTGGGTCTTCTGGTTTAGGCCACATGTGCTGGGTTCCTCACCTTTCTATGATGTGGCCACACTGGTGTGAAGACTCTCCTGCCTGGTTCTGATCACCTTGGTGATGTGGGCCCTCTGGTGAGAGTCTTATCCTGGCTGTGTTCCTCACCCTTCTGTGAGGTAGGCCCTCTGCGGTGAGGTCACTCCTACCTGGCTGTCACACGTCACCTTGGCGACGTGGGACCTCAGTTGGGTGTTGGTGCCTGATTGGAGTCTCCTCCCCTTGGTAATGAGGGCCCTCTGGCGTCAGGCCCTAACTCCTGGGTTCCCTAAATTCTCTGATGTGTGCCCTGTGGTGCGAGTACACTTCTGACAGGTTCCCAACCCCATGGGAATGTGGGCCTTCTGCTCTGAGATCCCAACGCCTAGGTTGCTCACAGTTTCATGATGACGGCCCTCTGGTGTGAGATCACTCCGGCCTGGATCCCATAGTCTCGCTGCTCCTGGCCGCCTGCTGGGAGGTTCCAACTGCGGGATTCTTCACCTCTTTAATTCTATGGTCCCTCTGTTTTGAGGCTCCTCCTGCCTGCCTCAATCCCAGCTCCCTTGTGATGTGTGTCCTCTGGTTTGAGGCCACGTGTGCTGGGTCCCTCACTTTTCGGTGATGTGGCCCCACTAGTGTGAGGACACTCCTGCCTGGTTCCCATTCCCTTGGTGATGTGGGCCCTCTGGTGAGAATCTGATCCTCTTTAGTTCTTCACACTTCTGTGAGGTTGACCCTCTGCTCTGAGGTCACTCCTGCCTGGTTGTCACACTCCGCATTGGCGACGTCGCCCCTCTGGTAGCAGTTGGAGCTGGCTGGGAGCCACCGCCCCTCGGTGATGAGGGCCCTCTGGCATCAGGCACTAATTGCTGGGCTCCCCACATTTTTTCATGTGTGCCCACTCTTGCGATGACACTCCTGCTTGTTTCCCTTCCCCATTGGGATATGGGCCTTCTGCTCTGAGGTCACAACGGCTGGGTTGCTAACAGAATCACAATGAGGGCCCTCTGTTGTGAGTTCATGCCGGCCTGGATCTCATAGCCTCAGTGCTCTGGGCCGCCTGCTAGGAAGATCCAACTGCTGGTTTCCACACCTTTTGTATACAATGGGACATGTGTTGTGAGGTTAATCCTGCCTGCCTCACTCCGAAACCCATGGTGATGTGGGTCCTCTGGTTTGAGGCCACATGTGCTGGGTACCTCAACTTTTGATGATGTGGCCCCACGGGTGTGAGGACACTCCTGCCTGGTTCCCATCACCTTGGTGATGTGGGCCCTCTGGGGAGAGTCTGATCCTGGCTGGGTTCCCTACCATTCTGTGAGGTGGGCCCTCTGATGTCAGGTCACTCCTGCCTGGCTAGCTCACATCGCCTTGGCGACGTGGGCCCTCTGTTGGCCACTGGAGCATGCTGGGAGCCTCCTACTCCCGTGAATGATGGCCCTGGAAAAAATGCATATGCCCTTTTTGGCCAAGTGCTTCATTGACGAGGTTCTGCCACTTCTCTTATGCTTTCAGAGCAATTCACGTCTACCTCCTGAAATCGGATTCCAGCAATTCTGCCCCACTTTCAAGTCCTCTTCGCAGCCTTAATTCAATATATTTTTGTACGATTTCTGTCATTTATAAGTCTGCAGGTATGTGAATGACAGTGCCCCTGAGCTCCTTTCCTCAACTCGCTTTCTTGTGAGCTGGCCACAAAACCGCAGGATTGCTTCAGGCCCTAATCTTGTTCCAGCACGGCATGCTGAGCCTTTGGTTAATTCCTTTTCCTGTTGGGAAATGAGTGTTAAAATTGCCCGTGCATACTGGGCATATACCCTGAGAAAACCAAAATTCAAAAAGAGGCATGTACCAAAATGTTCATTGCAGCTCTATTTACAATAGCCCGGAGATGGAAAGAACCTAAGCGCCCATCATCGGACGAATGGATAAAGAAGATGTGGCACATATACACAATGGAATATTACTCAGCCTTAAAAAGAAATGAAACTGAGTTATTTGTAATGAGATGGATAGACCTAGAGTCTGTCATACAGAGTGAAGTAAGTCAGAAAGAAAAAGACAAATAGCGTATGCTAACACATATATATGGAATTTAAAGGAAAAAAATGTCATGAAGAACCTAGGGATAAGACAGGAATAGAGGCGCAGACCTACTGGAGAACGGAATTGAGGATATGGGGAGGGGGAATGGTGAGTTTTGACAGGGCGAGAGAGAGTCATGGACATATACACACTAACAAATGTAGTAAGGTAGATAGCAAGGGGGAAGCAGCCGCAAGGCACAGGGATATTAGCTCGGGGCGTTGGGACAGCCTGGAGGGGTGGAAGGGGGAGAGAGGGAGGGAGGGAGACACAAGAGGGAAGACACAGGGAGCATATGTATATGTATAGCTGATTCACTTTGTTATAAAGCAAAAACTAACACACCATTGTAAAGCAATTATACCCCAATAAAGATGTTAAAAAAAATATTTGCCCGTGCACACACCTACAGATAGTCTCCCATTGGTTCTCCTTATTCCTGTTCATCTTGCGCAGAAATTGCAAACAGTGCCAAACAGGAGGTTAAAGGCACTGACTCTCCAAATGGGGAGAGTGTAAGAAAAGGGTCTGGAATGGTGAACCTGAGTACCAGGGGACGAAAACAGACATGCATGTAAAAAGGTTTCCCAGTCACACGGTGGAGCATACTCTGGGTTTCCCATGCAAATTTTAGCAGAAGGAAGAATCCCTTGAACCTGGAGAGTTGGGAACCATGGAATGGGTACCAGGCAGTATGACATCAAAGGGTCTGCATTTGCTCACTGAACCTCACCAATGCTATCAGCCCAAAGGGTCAAGCCTTATCTCTCACCCAGCTCTGGGTGTAGATGTGGTAAACCAGGTTGCATCACATGCCCTCTGTGAGTTATTTAAGAATTGCTCTCTATTTCACTGTCATTGTGTTTTGTTTTTGAAATTTTTTTTGACACTGGGATTTATCGGATTTTCACTGCTGCGTTAATGCCGCTGTACACACTCTTGATTCTCTTACGGAGACATAAATATCCACGTGTTTTAAGATTCTTCCTAGTCAGGTATATTCCTAGGCGTTGAATATGTGGTGTTGAGTCCATTTCGTTGAGCAAGGAGTAGGTCTTGTCTATTACATATTTGGCTTATGGAACGGTATCTGTGCTAATTTCAGTCTCTGGTTTTATGCAGCACTCCAACGCACCTTTCTCCATAAGAAAGCACAAGTTGGTTTTCTAAATTTGAGACTGTTCTGTTTTGTAATTCAGTTCATGTGTAGTCAAGTTTACATACTGTGTATTAGTGATATTTTATGATGTTTCTTTTTATGTGTGACTTATTTCACGTAGAATCACCATACCTGTATCCACTCACTATGCCACTACGGGCCTGATGACACAGATTTCATTGCTGAGTGATATTCCATTGTACGTACGTACCACAACTTCTTTATCCATTGTTTGCTCTCTGAGATATTTACCTGGTACTGTAAACGAGGTTCTTGTGAACAGAGAGGTCCCAAACTTTGAGGTGGCTGGGTGTTTTTGATTTTAATTTCCCTAAGCTGTAGGACTATAAGTGGAAGTGCCATAGGCTGTGTTGCTTTGTTTCTTACGTGTTTCAGGAAACACATAACACTTCTCCAGAATGGCTGTCGGCAATTTACATCATATGCATCAGCATAATAAGGATCCCTGTTTTCCATTGCCTGTCCTCCTTTTCTGGATTTTAAAATTTTTTTAAATGGCCCTTTTGCCCTGGGGGGCACTGAGATTTCATTGTAGTGCAGGTTTATTTACAAGCTTCTTGGTTGGTCAAAAAGTGGGTATACGTTTTTTCCTGAATATATTTAGGGAAAAAAGCATCCGCACTTTTTGGAAAAGTGCATCATTATCGACGTTCTGCCTCTTTTCCTATTCTTTAAGTGCAATTCCAGTTTAACCCTTCAATCGTTTTCCTGAATTTCTGCCCCGCTTTCAAGTCCCCTTTGCAGGCTTACTTCAATATATTTTTGGAGGATAGCTGTCATTTATAACTCTGCAGGTTTGTGAATTACAGTGCCCCTGAGCTCCTTTCTTCAACTCGCTTTCTTGTGAGCTGGACACAAAACCAAAGGATTGCTTCAGGCCCTAATCTGTTTCCAGCAGGGCACGCTGAGCGTTTGGTTAATTCCTCTTCCTGGTGGGAAATGAGCATTACATTTGCCCGTGCAGACACCTACAGCTAGTCTCTCATTGGTTCTCCCTATTCCTGTTCATCTTGCACAGAAATTGCAAGCTGTGCCAAAGAGGAGGTTAAAGGCACTGACTCTCCAAGCGGGGAGAGTGTTAGTAAAGCATCTGGAATGGTGAACCCGAGGACCAGGATACGAAAACTGAGATGCATTTTAAATCGTTTCCCAATCACACGGTGGACGATACTCTGGGTTTCCCATGCATGTTTTAGCTGGAGGAAGAATCCCTTGAACCTGCAGAGTTGGGACCCATGGAATGGGTACCATGCAGTATGACTTCAAAGGGTCTGCATTTGCTCACCGAAACTCACCAATGCTATCAGCCTGAAGTGTCCAGCCTTATGTCTCAACCAGCTCTGGGTGTAGATGTGGTCAATCCCGGTTGCATCACATGCCCTGAGTGAATTGTTTAAGAATTGCTCTCTATTTCACTGTCTTTGTGTTTTGTTTTTGAAATTTATTTTGATAATGGGATTTATCGGATTTTCACTGCTGCGTTTATGCCGCTGTACACACGCTTGATTCTCTTACAGAGACATATAAATCCATGGGTTTTAAGATTCTTCCTAGTCAGGTATATTCCTAGGCGTTGAATATGTGGTGTTGAGTCCATTTCGTTGAGCAAGGAGTAGGTCTTGTCTATTACATATTTGGCTTATGGAAAGTTATCTGTGCTAATTTCAGTCTCTGGTTTTATGCAGCATCCCAACGCACATTTCCCCATAAGCAAGCACTAGTTGGTTTTCAAAATTTGAGACCCTGTTCTGTTTTGTAATTCAGTTCATGTGTAGTTAAATTTACATTCCGTGTATTAGTGATATCTTATGATGTTTCTTTTTCTGTGTGATGTAGTTCACGTAGAATCACCGTACCTGCATCCACTCACTATGCCGCTACGGGCCTGATGACACACATTTCATTGCTGAGTGATATTGCATTGCACGTACGTGCCACAACTTCTTTATCCATTTTTTGCTTTCTGGGTTATTTACCTGGTACTGTAGACGAGCTTCTTGTGAACACAGCCGTCCCAAACATTGGTGTGGCTGTCTGTTTTTGATTTTAATTTCCCTAAGCTATAGGACCATAAGTGCAAGTGCCATAGGCTGTGTTGCTTTGTTTCTTACGTGTTTCAGGAAACACCATACACTTCTCCAGGGTGGCTGTTGGCAATTTACATCCTGACAATCAGCATAACAAGGCTCCCTCTTCTCCATATCCTGTCCTACCTTTCTAGATTTTACACTTTTTTCAGATGGCCCTTTTGCCAGGGGGGCAGTGAGACTTCATTGTAGTGCAGATTTCCTTTACAGGCTTGCTTGGTGGGCCAAAAAGGGCGTATGCGTTTTTTCCTGAATAAATTCAGGAAAAAACGCATACGCCCTTTTTGGCCAAGTGCATCATTGTCGACGTTGTGCCTCTTTTCCTATGCTTTCAGGGCAATTCCAGTCTACCCACTGCAATCGTTTTCCTGAAATTCTGCCCCGCTTTCAAGTCCCCTTCGCAGGCTTACTTCAATATATTTTTGGAGGATAGCTGTCATTTATAACTCTGCAGGTTTGTGAATTACAGTGCCCCTGAGCTCCTTTCTTCAACTCGCTTTCTTGTGAGCTGGCCACAAAACCGCAGGATTGCTTCAGGCCCTAATCTGTTTCCAGTAGGGCACACTGAGCCGTTGTTTAATTCCTCTTCCTGGTGGGAAATGGGCATTACATTTGCCCGTGCAGACACCTACAGCTAGTCTCTCATGGGTTCTCCCTATTCCTGTTCATCTTGCACAGAAATTGCAAGCTGTGCCAAACAGGAGGTTAAAGGCACTGACTCTCCAAGCGGGGAGAGTGTTAGTAAAGCATCTGGAATGGTGAACCCGAGGACCAGGATACGAAAACTGAGATGCATTTTAAATCGTTTCCCAATCACACGGTGGACGATACTCTGGGTTTCCCATGCATGTTTTAGCTGGAGGAAGAATGCCTTGAACCTGGAGAGTTGGGACCCATGGAATGGGTACCATGCAGTATGACTTCAAAGGGTCTGCATTTGCTCACCGAAACTCACCAATGCTATCAGCCTGAAGTGTCCAGCCTTATGTCTCAACCAGCTCTGGGTGTAGATGTGGTCAATCCCGGTTGCATCACATGCCCTGAGTGAATTATTTAAGAATTGCTCTCTATTTCACTGTCTTTGTGTTTTGTTTTCGAAATTTATTTTGATAATGGGATTTATCGGATTTTCACTGCTGCGTTTCGGCCGCTGTACACACGCTTGATTCTCTTACGGAGACATATATATCCATGGGTTTTAAGATTCTTCCTAGTCATGTATATTCCTAGGCGTTGAATATGTGGTGTTGAGTCCATTTCGTTGAGCAAGGAGTAGGTCTTGTCTATTAGATATTTGGCTTATGGAAAGTTATCTGTGCTAATTTCAGTCTCTGGTTTTATGCAGCACCCCAAGGCACCTTTCCCCATAAGCAAGCACTAGTTGGTTTTCTAAATTTGAGACCCTGTTCTGTTTTGTAATTCAGTTCATGTGTAGTCAAGTTTACATTCTGTGTATTAGTGATATCTTATGATGTTTCTTTTTCTGTGTGACGTAGTTCACGTAGAATCACCGTACCTGCATCCACTCACTATGCCGCTACGGGCCTGATGACACAGATTTCATTGCTGAGTGATATTGCATTGCACGTACGTGCCACAACTTCTTTATCCATTTTTTGCTTTCTGGGATATTTACCTGGTCCTGTAGACGAGCTTCTTTGGAACACAGCCGTCCCAAACTTTGGGGTGGCTCTCTGTTTTTGATTTTAATTTCCCTAAGGAATAGGACCATAAGTGCAATTGCCATAGGCTGTGTTGCTTTATTTCTTACGTGTTTCAGGAAACACCATACACTTCTCCAGGGTGGCTGTTGGCAATTTACATCCTGCCAATCAGCAAAACAAGGCTCCCTGTTCTCCATATCCTGTCCTACCTTTCTGGATTTTACACTTTTTTCAGATGGCCCTCTTGCCCGGGGGGCATTGAGACTTCATTGTAGTGCAGATTTCCTTTACAGGCTTGCTTGGTTGGCCAAAAAGGGCGTATGCGTTTTTTCTTGAATATATTCAGGAAAAAACACATACGCCCTTTTTGGCCAAGTGCATCATTGTCGACGTTGTGCCTCTTTTCCTATGCTTTCAGGGCAATTCCAGTCTACCCCCTGCAATCGTTTTCCTGAAATTCTGCCCCACTTTCAAGTCCCCTTCGCAGGCTTACTTCAATATACTTTTGGAAGATAGCTGTCATTTATAACTCTGCAGGTTTGTGAATTACAGTGCCCCTGAGCTCCTTTCTTCAACTCGCTTTCTTGTGAGCTGGGCACAAAACCGCAGGATTGCTTCAGGCCCTAATCTGTTTCCAGCAGGGCACACTGAGCCTTTGTTTAATTCCTCTTCCTGGTGGGCAATGAGCGTTACATTTGCCCGTGCAGACACCTACAGCTAGTCTCTCATTGGTTCTCCCTATTCCTGTTCATCTTGCACAGAAATTGCAAGCTGTTGCAAACAGGAGGTTAAAGGCACTGACTCTCCAAGCGGGGAGAGTGTTAGTAAAGCATCTGGAATGGTGAACCCGAGGACCAGGATACGAAAACTGAGATGCATTTAAATCGTTTCCCAATCACACGGTGGACGATACTCTGGGTTTCCCATGCATGTTTTAGCTGGAGGAAGAATGCCTTGAAACTGGAGAGTTGGGACCCATGGAATGGGTACCATGCAGTATGACTTCAAAGGCTCTGCATTTGCTCACCGAAACTCACCAATGCTATCAGCCTGAAGTGTCCAGCCTTATGTCTCAACCAGCTCTGTGTGTAGATGTGGTCAATCCCAGTTGCATCACATGCCCTGAGTGAATTATTTAAGAATTGCTTTCTATTTCACTGTCTTTGTGTTTTGTTTTCGAAATTTATTTTGATAATGGGATTTATCGGATTTTCACTGCTGCGTTTCGGCCGCTGTACACACGCTTGATTCTCTTACAGAGCCATATATATCCATGGGTTTTAAGATTCTTCCTAGTCAGGTATATTCCTAGGCGTTGAATATGTGGTGTTGGGTCCATTTCGTTGAGCAAGGAGTAGGTCTTGTCTATTACATATATGGCTTCTGGAAAGTTATCTGTGCTAATTTCAGTCTCTGGTTTTATGCAGCACCCCAACGCACCTTTCCCCATAAGCAAGCACTAATTGGTTTTCTAAATTTGAGACCCTGTTCTGTTTTGTAATTCAGTTCATGTGTAGTCAAGTTTACATTCCGTGTATTAGTGATATCTTATGATGTTTCTTTTTCTGTGTGACGTAGTTCACGTAGAATCACCGTACCTGCATCCACTCACTGTGCCGCTACGGGCCTGATGACACAGATTTCATTGCTGAGTGATATTGCATTGCACGTACGTGCCACAACTTCTTTATCCATTTTTTGCTTTCTGGGATATTTACCTGGTACTGTAGACGAGATTCTTGTGAACACAGCCGTCCCAAATATTGGGGTGGCTGTCTGTTTTTGATTTTAATTTCCGTAAGCTATAGGACCATAAGTGGAAGTGCCATAGGCTGTGTTGCTTTGTTTCTTACTACGTGTTTCAGGAAACACCATACACTTCTCCAGGGTGGCTGCCGGCAATTTACATCCTGCCAATCAGCATAACAAGGCTCCCTGTTCTCCATATCCTGTCCTACATTTCTGGATTTTACACTTTTTTCAGATGGCCCTTTTGCCCGGGGGGCAGTGAGACTTCATTGTAGTGCAGATTTCCTTTACAGGCTTGCTTGGTTGGCCAAAAAGGGCGTATGCGTTTTTTCCTGAATATATTCAGGAAAAAACGCATACGCCCTTTTTGGCCAAGTGCATCATTGTCGACGTTGTGCCTCTTTTCCTATGCTTTCAGGGCAATTCCAGTCTACCCCCTGCAATCGTTTTCCAGAAATTCTGCCCCGCTTTCAAGTCCCCTTCGCATTCTTACTTCAATATATTTTTGGAGGATAGCTGTCATTTATAACTCTGCAGGTTTGTGAATTACAGTGCCCCTGAGCTCCTTTCTTCAACTCGCTTTCTTGTGAGCTGGGCACAAAACCGCAGGATTGCTTCAGGCCCTAATCTGTTTCCAGCAGGGCACACTGAGCCTTTGTTTAATTCCTCTTCCTGGTGGGCAATGAGCGTTACATTTGCCCGTGCATACACCTACAGCTAGTCTCTCATTGGTTCTCCCTATTCCTGTTCATCGTGCACAGAAATTGCAAGCTGTGCCAAACAGGAGGTTAAGCACTGACTCTCCAAGCGGGGAGAGTGTTAGTAAAGCATCTGGAATGGTGAACCCGAGGACCAGGATACGAAAACTGAGATGCATTTTAAATCATTTCCCAATCACATTGTGGACGATACTCTGGGTTTCCCATGCATGTTTTAGCTGGAGGAAGAATCCCTTGAACCTGTAGAGTTGGGACCCTTGGAATGGGTACCATGCAGTATGACTTCAAAGGGTCTGCATTTGCTCACCGAAACTCACCAATGCTATCAGCCTGAAGTGTCCAGCCTTATGTCTCAACCACCTCTGGGTGTAGTTGTGGTCAATCCCGGTTGCATCACATGCCCTGAGTGAATTATTTAAGAATTGCTCTCTATTTCACTGTCTTTGTGTTTTGTTTTCGAAATTTATTTTGATAATGGGATTTATCGGATTTTCACTGCTGCGTTTCGGCCGCTGTACACACGCTTGATTCTCTTATGGAGACAAATATATCCATGGGTTTTAAGATTCTTCCCAGTCAGGTATATTACTAGGCGTTGAATATGTGGTGTTGGGTCCATTTCGTTGAGCAAGGAGTAGCTCTTGTCTATTACATATATGGCTTATGGAAAGTTATCTGTGCTAATTTCCGTCTCTGGTTTTATGCAGCACCACAACGCACCTTTCCCCATAAGCAAGCACTAGTTGATTTTGTAAATTTGAGACCCTGTTCTTTTTTGTAATTCAGTTCATGTGTAGTCAAGTTTACATTCCGTGTATTAGTGATATCTTATGATGTTTCTTTTTCTGTGTGACGTAGTTCACGTAGAATCACCGTACCTGCATCCACTCACTATGCCGCTACGGGCCTGATGACACAGATTTCATTGCTGAGTGATATTGCATTGTACGTACGTGCCACAACTTCTTTATCCATTTTTTGCTTTCTGGGATATTTACCTGATACTGTAGACGAGCTTCTTGTGAACACAGCCGTCCCAAATATTGGGGTGGCTGTCTGTTTTTGATTTTAATTTCCGTAAGCTATAGGACCATAAGTGGAAGTGCCATAGGCTGTGTTGCTTTGTTTCTGACGTGTTTCAGGAAACACCATACACTTCTCCAGGGTGGCTACTGGCAATTTACATCCTGCCAATCAGCGTAACAAGGCTCCCTGTTCTCCATATCCTGTCCTACCTTTCTGGATTTTAGACTTTTTTCAGATGGCCCTTTTGCCCGGGGGGCAGTGAGACTTCATTGTAGTGCAGATTTCCTTTACAGGCTTGCTTGGTTGGCCAAAAAGGGCGTATGCGTTTTTTCCTGAATATATTCAGGAAAAAACGCATACGCCCTTTTTGGCCAAGTGCATCATTGTCGACGTTGTGCCTCTTTTCCTATGCTTTAGGGGCAATTCCAGTCTACCCCCTGCAATCGTTTTACTGAAATTCTGCCCCACTTTCAAGTCCCCTTCGCAGGATTACTTCAATATATTTTTGGAGGATAGCTGTCATTTATAACTCTGCAGGTTTGTGAAGTACAGTGCCCCTGAGCTCCTTTCTTCAACTGGCTTTCTTGTGAGCTGGGCACAAAACCGCAGGATTGCTTCAGGCCCTAATCTGTTTCCAGCAGGGCACACTGAGCCTTTGTTTAATTCCTGTTCCTGGTGGTCAATGAGCGTTACATTTGCCCGTGCAGACACCTACAGCTAGTCTCTCATTGGTTCTCCCTATTCCTGTTGATCTTGCACAGAAATTGCAAGCTGTGCGAAACAGGAGGTTAAAGGCACTGACTCTCCAAGCGGGGAGAGTGTTAGTAAAGCATCTGGAATGGTGAACCCGAGGACCAGGATACAAAAACTGAGATGCATTTTAAATCATTTCCCAATCACACGGTGGACGATACTCTGGGTTTCCCATGCATGTTTTAGCTGGAGGAAGAATGCCTTGAACCTGGAGAGTTGGGACCCATGGAATGGGTACCATGCAGTATGACTTCAAAGGGTCTGCATTTGCTCACCGAAACTCACCAATGCTATCAGCCTGAAGTGTCCGGCCTTATGTCTCAACCACCTCTGGGTGTAGATGTGGTCAATCCCGGTTGCATCACATGCCCTGAGTGAATTATTTAAGAATTGCTCTCTATTTCACTGTCTTTGTGTTTTGTTTTCGAAATTTATTTTGATAATGGGATTTATCGGATTTTCACTGCTGCGTTTCGGCCGCTGTACACACGCTTGATTCTCTTACGGAGACATATATATCCATGGGTTTTAAGATTCTTCCTAGTCAGGTATATTCCTAGGCGTTGAATATGTGGTGTTGGGTCCATTTCGTTGAGCAAGGAGTAGGTCTTGTCTATTACATATTTGGCTTATGGAAAGTTATCGGTGCCAATTTCAGTCTCTGGTTTTATGCAGCACCCCAACGCACCTTTCCCCATAAGCAAGCACTAGTTGGTTTTCTAAATTTGAGACCCTGTTCTGTTTTGTAATTCAGTTCATGTGTAGTCAAGTTTACATTCCGTGTATTAGTGATATCTTATGATGTTTCTTTTTCTGTGTGACGTAGTTCACGTAGAATCACCGTACCTGCATCCACTCACTATACCGCTACGGGCCTAATGACACAGATTTCATTGCTGAGTGATATTGCATTGCACGTACGTGCCCCGACTTCTTTATCCATTTTTTGCTTTCTGGGATATTTACCTGATACTGTAGACGAGCTTCTTGTGAACACAGTCGTCCCAAATATTGGGGTGGCTGTCTGTTTTTGATTTTAATTTCCGTAAGCTATAGGACCATATGTGGAAGTGCCATAGGCTGTGTTGCTTTGTTTCTTACGTGTTTCAGGAAACACCATACACTTCTCCAGGGTGGCTGCTGGCAATTTACATCCTGCCAATCAGCATAACAATGCTCCCTGTTCTCCATATCCTGTCCTACCTTTCTGGATTTTACACTTTTTTCAGATGGCCCTTTTGCCCGGGGGGCAGTGAGACTTCATTGTAGTGCAGATTTCCTTTACAGGCTTGCTTGGTTGGCCAAAAAGGGCGTATGCGTTTTTTCCTGAATATATTCAGGAAAAAACGCATACGCCCTTTTTGGCCTAGTGCATCATTGTCGACGTTCTGCCTCTTTTCCTATGATTTCAGGGCAATTGCATTCTACCCCCTGCAATGGTTTTCCTGAAACTCTGCCCCGCTTTCAAGTCCCCTTCGCAGGCTTACTTCAATATATTTTTGGAGGATAGCTGTCATTTATAACTCTGCACGATTGTGAATTTCAGTGCCCCTGAGCTCCTTTCTTCAACTCGCTTTCTTGTGAGCTGGGCACAAAACCGCAGGATTGCTTCAGGCCCTAATCTGTTTCCGGCAGGGCATGCTGAGCCTTTGTTTAATTCCTCTTCCTGGTGGGCAATGAGCATTACATTTGCCCGTGCAGACACCTACAGCTAGTCTCTCATTGGTTCTCCCTATTCCTGTTCATCTTGCACAGAAATTGCAAGCTGTGCCAAACAGGAGGTTAAAGGCACTGACTCTCCAAGCGGGGAGAGTGTTAGTAAAGCATCTGGAATGGTGAACCCGAGGACCAGGATACGAAAACTGAGATGCATTTTAAATCGTTTCCCAATCACACGGTGGACGATACTCTGGGTTTCCCATGCATGTTTTAGCTGGAGGAAGAATCCCTTGAACCTGGAGAGTTGGGACCCATGGAATGGGTACCATGCAGTATGACTTCAAAGGGTCTACATTTTCTCACCGAAACTCACCAATGCTATCAGCCTGAAGTGTCCAGCCTTATGTCTCAACCAGCTCTGGGCGTAGATGTGGTCAATCCCGGTTGCATCACATGCCCTGAGTGAATTATTTAAGAATTGCTCTCTATTTCACTGTCTTTGTGTTTTGTTTTCGAAATTTATTTTGATAATGGGATTTATCGGATTTTCACTGCTGCGTTTCGGCCGCTGTACACACGCTTGATTCTCTTACGGAGACATATATATCCATGGGTTTTAAGATTCTTCCTAGTCAGGTATGTTCCTAGGCGTTGAATATGTGGTGTTGGGTCCATCTCGTTGAGCAAGGAGTAGGTCTTGTCTTTTACATATTTGGCTTATGGAAAGTTATCTGTGCTAATTTCAGTCTCTGGCTTTATGCAGCACCCCAAAGCACCTTTCCCCATAAGCAAGCACTAGTTGGTTTTCTAAATTTGAGACCCTGTTCTGTTTTGTAATTCAGTTCATGTGTAGTCAAGTTTACATTCCGTGTATTAGTGATATCTTATGATGTTTCTTTTTCTGTGTGACGTAGTTCACGTAGAATCACCGTACCTGCATCCACTCACTATGCCGCTACGGGCCTGATGACACAGATATCATTGCTGAGTGATATTGCATTGCACGTACGTGCCACAATTTCTTTATCCATTTTTTGCTTTCTGAGATATTTACCTGATACTGTAGACGAGCTTCTTGTGAACACAGTCGTCCCAAATATTGGGGTGGCTGTCTGTTTTTGATTTTAATTTCCGTAAGCTATAGGACCATAAGTGGAAGTGCCATAGGCTGTGTTGCTTTGTTTCTTACGTGTTTCAGGAAACACCATACACTTCTCCAGGGTGGCTGCTGGCAATTTACATCCTGCCAATCAGCATAACAAGGCTCCCTGTTCTCCATATCCTGTCCTACCTTTCTGGATTTTACACTTTTTTCAGATGGCACTTTTGCCCGGGGGGCAGTGAGATTTCATTGTAGGGCAGATTTCCTTTACAGGCTTGCCTGGTTGGCCAAAAAGGGCGTATGCGTTTTTTCCTGAATATATTCAGGAAAAAACGCATACGCCCTTTTTGGCCAAGTGCATCATTGTCGACGTTGTGCCTCTTTTCCTATGCTTTCAGGGAAATTGCTGTCTACCCCCTGCAATCGTTTTCCTGAAATTCTGCCCCGCTTTCAAATCCCCTTCGCAGGCTTACTTCAATATACTTTTGAAAGATAGCTGTCATTTATAACTCTGCAGGTTTGTGAATTACAGTGCCCCTGAGCTCCTTTCTTCAACTTGCTTTCTTGTGAGCTGGGCACAAACACGCAGGATTGCTTCAGGCCCTAATCTGTTTTCAGCAGGGCACACTGAGCCTTTGTTTAATTCCTCTTCCTAGTGGGAAATGAGCGTTACATTTGCCCGTGCAGACACCTACAGCTAGTCTCTCATTGGTTCTCCCTATTCCTGTTCATCTTTCACAGAAATTCCAAGCTGTGCCAAACAGGAGGTTAAAGGCACTGACTCTCCAAGCGGGGAGAGTGTTAGTAAAGCATCTGGAATGGTGAACCCGAGGACCAGGATACGAAAACTGAGATGCATTTTAAATCGTTTCCCAATCACACGGTGGACGATACTCTGGATTTCCCATGCATGTTTTAGCTGGAGGAAGAATGCCTTGAACCTGGAGAGTTGGGACCCATGGAATGGGTACCATGCAGTATGACTTCAAAGGGTCTGCATTTGCTCACTGAAACTCACCAATGCTATCAGCCTGAAGTGTCCAGCCTTATGTCTCAACCAGCTCTGGGTGTAGATGTGGTCAATCCCAGTTGCATCACATGCCCTGAGTGAATTATTTAAGAATTGCTCTCTATTTCACTGTCTTTGTGTTTTGTTTTCGAAATTTATTTTGATAATGGTATTTATCGGATTTTCACTGCTGCGTTTCGGCCGCTGTACACATGCTTGATTTTCTTACGGAGACATATATATCCATGGGTTTTAAGATTCTTCCTAGTCAGGTATATTCCTAGGCGTTGAATATGTGGTGTTGGGTCCATTTCATTGAGCAAGGAGTAGGTCTTGTCTTTTACATATTTGGCTTATGGAAAGTTATCTGTGCTAATTTCAGTCTCTGGTTTTATGCAGCACCCCAAAGCACCTTTCCCCATAAGCAAGCACTAGTTGGTTTTCTAAATTTGAGACCCTGTTCTGTTTTGTAATTCAGTTCATGTGTAGTCAAGTTTACATTCCGTGTATTAGTGATATCTTATGATGTTTCTTTTTCTGTGTGACGTAGTTCACGTAGAATCACCGTACCTGCATCCACTCACTATGCCGCTACGGGCCTGATGACACAGATTTCATTGCTGAGTGATATTGCATTGTACGTACGTGCCACAACTTCTTTATCCATTTTTTGCATTCTGGGATATTTACCTGGTACTGTAGACGAGCTTCTTCTGAACACAGCCATCCCAAATATTGGGGTGGCTGTCTGTTTTTGATTTTAATTTCCGTAAGCTATAGTACCATAAGTGGAAGTGCCATAGGCTGTTTTGCTTTGTTTCTTACGTGTTTCAGAAAACACGATACACTTCTCCAGGGTGGCTGCTGGCAATTTACATCCTGCCAATCAGCATAACAAGGCTCCCTGTTCTCCATATCATGTCCTACCTTTGTGGATTTTACACTTTTTTCAGATGGCCCTTTTGCCCGGGGGGGTGGGCAGTGAGATTTCATTGTAGGGCAGATTTCCTTTACAGGCTTGCTTGGTTGGCCAAAAAGGGCGTATGCGTTTTTTCCTGAATATATTCAGGAAAAAACGCATACGCCCTTTTTGGCCAAGTGCATCATTGTCGACGTTGTGCCTCTTTTACTATGCTTTCAGGGCAATTCCAGTCTACCCCCTGCAATGGTTTTCCTGAAACTCTGCCCCGCTTTCAAGTCCCCTTCGCAGGCTTACTTCAATATATTTTTGGAGGATAGCTGTCATTTATAACTCTGCAGGTTTGTGAATTACAGTGCCCCTGAGCTCCTTTCTTCAACTCGCTTTCTTGTGAGCTGGGCACAAAACCGCAGGATTGCTTCAGGCCGTAATCTGTTTCCGGCAGGGCACGCTGAGCCTTTGGTTAATTCCTCTTCCTGGTGGGAAATGAGCATTACATTTGCCCGTGCAGACACCTATAGCTAGTCTCTCATTGGTTCTCCCTATTCCTGTTCATCTTGCACAGAAATTGCAAGCTGTGCCAAAGAGGAGGTTAAAGGCACTGACTCTCCAAGTGTGGAGAGTGTTAGTAAAGCATCTGGAATGGTGAACCCGAGGACCAGGATACGAAAACTGAGATGCATTTTAAATCGTTTCCCAATCACACGGTGGATGATACTCTGGGTTTCCCATGCATGTTTTAGCTGGAGGAAGAATCCCTGGAACCTGGAGAGTTGGGACCCATGGAATGGGTACCATGCAGTATGACTTCAAAGGCTCTGCATTTGCTTACCGAAACTCACCAATGCTATCAGCCTGAAGTGTCCAGCCTTATGTCTCAACCAGCTCTGGGTGTAGATGTGGTCAATCCCGGTTGCATCACATGCCCTGAGTGAATTATTTAAGAATTGCTCTCTATTTCACTGTCTTTGTGTTTTGTTTTCGAAATTTATTTTGATAATGGGATTTATCGGATTTTCACTGCTGCGTTTCGGCCGCAGTACACACGCTTTATTCTCTTACGGAGACGTATATATCCATGGGTTTTAAGGTTCTTCCTAGTCAGGTATATTCCTAGGCGTTGAATACGTGGTGTTGGGTCCATTTCGTTGAGCAAGGAGTAGGTCTTGTCTATTACATATTTGGCTTATGGAAAGTTATCTGTGCTAATTTCAGTGTCTGGTTTTATGCAGCACCCCAAGGCACCTTTCCCCATAAGCAAGCACTAGTTGGTTTTCTAAATTTGAGACCCTGTTCTGTTTTGTAATTCAGTTCATGTGTAGTCAAGTTTACATTGCGTGTATTAGTGATATCTTATGATGTTTCTTTTTCTGTGTGACGTAGTTCACGTAGAATCACCGTATCTGCATCCACTCACTATGCCGCTACGGGCCTGATGACACAGATTTCTTTGCTGAGTGATATTGCATTGTACGTACGTGCCACAACTTCTTTATCCATTTTTTGCTTTCTGGGATATTTACCTGATACTGTAGACGAGCTTCTTGTGAACACAGCCGTCCCAAATATTGGGGTGGCTGTCTGTTTTTGATTTTAATTTCCATAAGCTATAGGACCATAAGTGGAAGTGCCATAGGCTATGTTGCTTTGTTTCTTACGTGTTTCAGGAAACACCATACACTTCTCCAGGGTGGCTGCTGTCAATTTACATCCTGGCAATCAGCATAACAAGGCTCCCTGTTCTCCATATCCTCTCCTAACTTTCTGGATTTTACACATTTTTCAGATGGCCCTTTTGCCCGGGGGGGGGGGCAGTGAGACTTCATTGTAGTGCAGATTTCCTTTACAGGCTTGCTTGGTTGGCCAAAAAGGGCGTATGCGTTTTTTCCTGAATATATTCAGGAAAAAACGCATACGCCCTTTTTGGCCAAGTGCATCATTGTCGACGTTCTGCCTCTTTTCCTATGCTTTCAGGGCAATTCCAGTCTACCCCCTGCAATCGTTTTCCTGAAATTCTGCCCCGCTTTCAAGTCCCCTTCGCAGGCTTACTTCAATATATTTTTGGAGGATAGCTGTCATTTATAACTCTGCAGGTCTGTGAATTACAGTGCCCCTGAGCTCCTTTCTTCAACTCGCTTTCTTGTGAGCTGGGCACAAAACCGCAGGATTGCTTCACGCCCTAATCTGTTTCCAGCAGGGCACACTGAGCCTTTGTTTAATTCCTCTTCCTGGTGGGCAATGAGCGTTACATTTGCCCGTGCAGACACCTACAGCTAGTCTCTCATTGGTTCTCCCTATTCCTGTTCATCTTGCACAGAAATTGCAAGCTGTGCCAAACAGGAGGTTAAAGGCACTGACTCTCCAAGTGGGGAGAGTGTTAGTAAAGCATCTGGAATGGTGAACCCGAGGACCAGGATACGAAAAATGAGATGCATTTTAAATCGTTTCCCAATCACACGGTGGACGATACTCTCGGTTTCCCATGCATGTTTTAGCTGGAGGAAGAATCCCTTGAACCTGGAGAGTTGGGACCCATGGAATGGGTACCATGCAGTATGACTTCAAAGGGTCTGCATTTGCTTAGTGAAACTCACCAATGCTATCAGCCTGAAGTGTCCAGCCTTATGTCTCAACCAGCTCTGGGTGTAGATGTGGTCAATCCCGGTTGCATCACATGCCCTGAGTGAATTATCTAAGAATTGCTCTCTATTTCACTGGCTTTGTGTTTTGTTTTCGAAATTTATTTTGATAATGGGATTTATCGGATTTTCAGTGCTGCATTTCGGCCGCTGTACACACGCTTGATTCTCTTACGGAGACATATATATCCATGGGTTTTAAGATTCTTCCTAGTCAGGTATATTCCTAGGCGTTGAATATGTGGTGTTGGGTCCATTTCGTTGAGCAAGGAGTAGGTCTTGTCTATTACATATTTGGCTTATGGAAAGTTATCTGTGGTAATTTCAGTCTCTGGTTTTATGCAGCACGTCAAGGCACCTTTCCCCATAAGCAAGCACTAGTTGGTTTTCTAAATTTGAGACCCTGTTCTGTTTTGTAATTCAGTTCATGTGTAGTCAAGTTTACATTCCGTGTATTAGTGATATCTTATGATGTTTCTTTTTCTGTGTGAGGTAATTCACGTAGAATCACCGTACCTGCATCCACTCACTATGCCGCTACGGGCCTGATGACACAGATTTCATTGCTGAGTGATATTGCATTGCACGTACGTGCCGCAAATTATTTATCCATTTTTTGCTTTCTGGGATATTTACCTGTTACTGTAGACGAGCTTCTTGGGAACACAGCCGTCCCAAACTTTGGGGTGGCTCTCTGTTTTTGATTTTAATTTCCGTAAGCTATAGGACCATAAGTGGAAGTGCCATAGGCTGTGTTGCTTTGTTTCTTACGTGTTTCAGGATAAACCATACACTTCTCCAGGGTGGCTGCTGGCAATTTACATCCTGCCAATCAGCATAACAAGGCTCCCTGTTCTCCATATCCTGTCCTACCTTTCTGGATTTTACACTTTTTTCAGATGGCCCTTTTGCCCGGGGGGCAGTGAGACTTCATTGTAGTGCAGATTTCCTTTACAGGCTTGCTTGGTTGGCCAAAAAGGGCGTATGCGTTTTTTCCTGAATATATTCAGGAAAAAACGCATACGCCCTTTTTGGCCAAGTGCATCATTGTCGACGTTCTGCCTCTTTTCCTATGCTTTCAGGGCAATTCCAGTCTACCCCCTGCAATGGTTTTCCTGAAATTCTGCCCCGCTTTCAAGTCCCCTTCGCAGGCTTACTTCAATATATTTTTGGAGGATAGCTGTCATTTATAACTCTGCAGGTTTGTGAATTACAGTGCCCCTGAGCTCCTCTCTTCAACTCGCTTTCTTGTGAGCTGGGCACAAAACCGCAGGATTGCTTCAGGCCCTAATCTGTTTCCGGGAGGGCATGCTGAGCCTTTGGTTAATTCCTCTTCCTGGTGGGAAATGAGCCTTTCATTTGCCCGTGCAGACACCTATAGCTAGTCTCTCATTGGTTCTCCCTATTCCTGTTCATCTTGCGCAGAAATTGCAAGCTGTGCCAAACAGGAGGTTAAAGGCACTGACTCTCCAAGCGGGGAGAGTGTTAGTAAACCGTCTGGAATGGTGAACCCGAGGACCAGGATACGAAAACTGAGATGCATTTTAAATCGTTTCCTAATCACACGGTGGACCATACTCGCCGTTTCACACGCATGTTTTAGCTGAAGAACGAATCCCTTGAACCTGGAGAGTTGGGACCCTTGGAATGGGTACCATGCAGTATGACTTCAAAGGATCTGCATTTGTTCACCGAAACTCACCAATGCTATCAGCCTGAAGTGTCCAGCCTTATGTCTCAACCAGCTCTGGGTGTAGATGTGGTAAATCCAGGTTGCATCACATGCCCTGAGTGAATTATTTAAGAATTGCTTCCTATTTCACTGTCATTGTGTTTTGTTTTTGAAATTTATTTTAATAATGGGATTTATCGGATTTTCACTGCTTCGTTTATGCCGCTGTACACGCGCTTGATTCTGTTACGGAGACATATAAATCCATGGGTTTTAAGATTCTTACTAATCCGGTATATTCTTAGGCATTGAATATGGCGTGTGGAGTCCATTTCGTTGAGCAAGGAGTAGGTCTTGACTATTACATATTTGGCTTATGGAATGGTATCTGTGCTAATTTCAGCCTCTGGTTTTATGCAGCACCCCAACTCACCTTTCCCCTTAAGGAAGCATAAGTTGGTTTTCTTAATTTGAAACCCTCTTCTCTTTTGTAATTCAGTTCATGTGTAGCCATGTTAACATTCCATGTATTAGTGATATCTTATGTCTTTTTCTTTTTGAATTATGTGACTTCGAATGATCACACGTAACTCCTCTTGAGTTGTTATAACTGGCCGTATTTCATTGATTTCCAGGCTGAGTAATATTCCACTCTACATAAGCACCACATCTCTGTCCGTTTTTTCTCTGCAGATACTTTAAGTTATATCCTAGTCGAGGATCTTTTAAACAGAGAGGTGGTAAACATTGGGGTGCCTGTGTCCTCTCGATTTTTGTTTTTCCCAAGATATACGTCCATGAGTGCAAGTGCCCTGTGCTCGGTAGCTCATTATTTAGATGCTTTAGTAAACACAATAGACTTATCCAGAGTGACCGTTGGCAATATACATTTCCACTATAAGACTCACAGGGCTCCCTTTTCTCCTTGCCCTGTCCTGCATTTCTGGTGTTTACACTTTATGAGGACGGCTCTTCTGACTGATGCAAAGTGATATGTTTTGTAGTATTGATTTCCAGTGCCCACCTGTTTGGTTGGCTAAAAAAGTGTATGCCCTTTTCTTGAATATATACAGAAAAAGACGCATACACCCTTTTTGGCCAACTGCAATGTTGGCAATGTTCAGCCCCTTTTCTTGTGCTTAATGGCGAGTCCTTTCTACCTCTTCCAATCCCTTTCCTGCCATTCTCCGTTGCTTACAAGTCCTTTTCTCTGACTTTCCTCAAGACATTTTTCAGTGATAGATATTTTCAATTCTGCAGTTTCGTGAATTGTAGTGCCCCTGAGTTCCATTTTCCAACTTGTGTTTATGGGAACTGGCCACAAAGCATCAGGATTCCTCAAGCCCTATTCTGTTTCCATGGGCAACCCTAGCCTTTGGTCAATTCGTCTTCCTGATTGGAAATTAGAGTGGCATGTGCCTGTCCGAACACCTAGGACTTGTCTCTCATTGTTCCTCCTCCTTCTGCTTCATCCTCTGGACAAATTCCAAACTGTATGCAACAGGATGTTGACAGTGCTGACATCTCCAAGTGGGGAGACTGTTAGTAAAGACGCTGGAGTGGTGAACCCTAGCACCAAGAGATGAGGAGATGAGATGCCTTTTCCAAACTTTTCCCGATCAGACGGTATACCATCCTCTGGGTGTGACAGGCATGTTTTAGGTGTAGGAAGGGTCCCATTCATGTGAGGAGAACACCAGGGGATTTTAAATATCAGTGTCTCTCCGCAACCCAAACTGGGGAATTTTTTAAGCTACGGCTACACATATGTTCATTAAGGGCCTTGGGAAGTAGGCAGAGTCCAAACTTTAGATGATTGAAGTCTTCAGGGTCAGAAGCACTCACCACTGTCTTCCCTTAGATTCCATTTTTACTGTCATTGATGGATGATGTCAATAAAAATATCTATTCTTTTTCAGATCATTTCCCCTTATAGGTTATTGCAAAATATTGAGTGTAGTTCCCTGTGCTATACAGTAGTTCCTTGCTGATGATTTCATACATAGCAGTGTGTATGTGTTAATCCCAAACTGTTAATTTATCCCTCCTCCTACCATTTCCCTTTGGTAATAATAAATTATAAGATTTTATGCTTCTCAGAAATGGGGGAGCTGAAAGAGAGGTATCATTTTCAATGCAAAAGCATTTAAAACAAGATTGAAGCTTTAACCAAGATTATTAGATGTACATCCTTGGAAAGAAATCACTTTGTTTCTCTAATATTGACCTGACAAAGAAGACAAACCTTTTCACTGAACTTGCTTATAAGAAAGTGATGGAAATATCAAATGGAAGTGTTAGAAACATCTTATTTTACCCGAGCCTTATACACTGTTCTATGTTAATTACAGTTTGGCTCACACATCTGTTCATTGAAGTTACAATGTTCTCAATTTCTGTTACTGATCCTCCAGAGTGGACGCCAACAAGTGTCCCCCTGCCCAGTGTCATTGGAGCCAATAGATCGAGACTGAGTTTGGTTCAAAAGCAAAGGAAACTTTATATTTTGATCAGAGAATGGAGAGGTGCTACCCTGTGGGCTGTGGGCTGGGCTGCTGTGTAGAGATCCTGTCAGAGTCACTGGGAGGGAGGGGGCTGAGCTCTCGAGGACCTGGTTGGCTGCAGCTCAGGCTCTATGTCACGGAGTCTGAACTGGGCCCCAGGAGCTGAAGTGTCGTCGAGCCATTCTGCTCTAGGAAATCTGGTCTGAAGTGCTGGGTGTGGAACCTCTGTATGCGGGACACTAGGAGCACCTGAAATTAGACAAAGCACAAAGGATAAAAAAGGTTAGACTTTATTTTATTGCCCAGATTCTATTTTTATCTCCCAGGCATTTTTAAGGGGCTTTGCCTGGGACAAACTTCTCTTCTGCCTTTTGTCCCTTTCCTCATTCTTGGAGTGCTGCGGGTGCAGACCCTTCTTCTGTAACTGCTGAGTGCTGAGTTAGGAGGCTTCATACCCGTGGGCGAGGGTCAGAACTTCTCCCCAGCAGCCTCCAGGTGACGTTGATTGTCCCCAGGCCTCCTGCCTCCCTGCTCGTCCACCTGAGCACCAGTATTGGAAGTGTTATAGATTCTAATGACCTTTAAGGGTCCAGAAAGGAGATGTGCAGTGGCGCTGTGAGGTCCAGTTTCACTCCGCCCCACATTTGTTCGGCCACCTTAGGCTGACCGTTTCTGCCAGCCTAGATGCTCTGACTGACCGTTTCTGCCAGCCTAGATGCTCTGACCAACAGTCTGCGCTTTCTTCCATTAGGCCCCTGAATTAACGTAAAAACAGCACCAGGTGTCAGGATCCTGCCCGCTCAGCTCCCAGACAGTCCAGGGTCAGTGGTGATGAAGGATCATGATGGTCACTGAGTCAAGAGCCTTTGGAAGTAAACAGGAGTCCAGCCGGTCTTATTGGCCACCATCATCAGGGTGTCTGTAGGCTTTTCTATGGTGACAGCATGATATACGGTTCCCCCGCCAAGATTATTAGCTCCCCTCTGGGTACAGTAAGTACTGCAAGCAGTAGTCTACTCTTTTGGGACACACTCTTGTTGTTTTATGAGAGAAACTCCAGGTCAAGTGATGGTCACACGGGTCGTCATGGTGCCCCGTTGCCCCCGGTTATCTCTCTGGAGGTTGGAGTTGGAGGGCCTCCTCAATCGAGGTCAGTGTGCCCACGGAGCAAACCCTGCAACTTCAGGGCATGGTTGGGGGTTAGGATCACCACGTGGGGTCCGTTTCCCTTAGAAGGGAGGTGGCCTTTTGGGCTGCTGATTTCCAGGTTTTCAGATACCACCAGTATCTTGGCCAGATGTGGCGGTGGGCCAAGCCCCTTGGTGACCATAGTTTATCCTACCTGGATGGCATTCTTGCATTGTTCCATTTCAAGTGGTCCCAGTTTTTGCACTAATACTCCAATGGCGATTCACCTTTCACCAGGAATGTAAAGGTCAAAGGGTTTAGCTAAATTAGGGAGTTCCAGGGCAAGGGTCTGAATTGACTGCTCTTTCCATTCTTGAAAGGCCACTTCTGGATTCTATTCAAAAGGATCATCATCTTTTCCTTTCAGTGTTTCATATAGAGGCCCAGCTAGTAGACTGTAGTTAGGGATCCAGAGGCAGGAAACCCTGGCTTCCCCAGGAACCCCTAAGCTGTCTTCTAGTTTCAGAAAGGGGTAAGGCTGTAAATTGTTTCTTCCCTTTCCTGGGATGGGCTTCTCCGACCTTCTGTGAGAATGAAGCCCAGGCAGGTCACCGTAGTCTGTGATACTTGAGCTTTTTCGTGGACAACTTCTATCCTTTATTGGCTTGGTAGTTCTGAGGCCTCCTTAGTAGGGCTGGCGATCAGAATGTCATCTGAATATTGAAGGAGTGTTTCCTTTTCCAGAGGTAGAACTTTTAGGTCTTTAGCTGAGCTTTCCCCAAAGATGGTGTGGGAATTTTTGAACCCTTGGGGCAAGACAGCCTGGAAGTATTGTTTTAGTTGTATGTTGAGTCCTGTCACTCACAAGCCAAAATTTCTTGTGACTCTGGGACTAATGGAATACAAAAGAAGGCATCAGTGAAGACTAATACAGAATACCAAGTCCTGGTGGTTGGTAGAATGACCAGCAGGGTGTAGGATTTAGGAACTACTGGAGGTATATCCTCAGTGGCTTCACTGACTGTCCTGACATCCTTTACCAGGACTCCAGCAGCCCATGGGGCTCTCGAGGTCAGGCCAATCCCAGGATATGGAGCTCACCTGGGCAGGTACCCTACCCCCACCCCAGCCCACGGGGCTCTCGTGTTCAGGCCCCTCCCAGGATATGGGATTCCCTGGGCAGGTCCTCTGCAGTCCATGGGGCTCCCGTGGTCAGGCCCCTCCCAGGATACAGAGCTACCCTTGCAGGTACCTTGGCAGGGCTGGGCACACAGGAACCGTGCACATAGCCCTCATTGCAGAGCACTCCCAGCTCACCTGTCGCTCAGATCTGACACAGAGCACCTCAGAGCAGGACTTGAACTAACAAACAGCAGCTCTGACAGGTCTGTGACCCTGGGCATCACTCTGTGCGGCCTCCTCCACCTGGTCTTCCAGAGACTTCCACTGCACCCGGGGCACCAGGCCTCTGTCTCCAACCACCACCCACCCCTCCTCTCCCTGACTCCTGGGTTCCTCTCATTAGGAGAGGGTTTTCTTGAAGTTGTCTCCCACTCATGGGCCAGATAATATAATCAGAAAACAAGCCAGAGCTGCAGCCCCTTGTCTATCCTGACTCTCAGGAGCCCACACCTGTTCCTTGGACCTGGCCAATTCAGCAAGTTCCATTTTCAGCAACTGTGAGCCCCTGAGGGGTGATTATTGGCTGGCTTGGGAAGCCTGACCGTGCCGGCCAGCCCTCCCCAGGTGTGCCTGGGTTGAGATCAATATAAACACCGCTCCAGGCAGCAAGAGCCCCTGCAGCTGTGCCTGACGCCATTTTCTCTGCCCTGTCAGCAGTCTCGGGGCTGGGCTGGTGGGAGGGAGTGAGAGGCCACGGCTTTGTGGGTGTCCCAGTGTGAGTGGGGCTCTGCTGGACTTTCTGCAGCAGTTGCCAAGATGCTACCTGCTAAAGAAGAGGATGTGTCACCCACACCTGCCGCTGGAATTTCTCCCTGGGCACAGGTGAGGAAGGAAGAAAGCAGTGGGGGCCGGGACAGCAGGGGTATCTCAGGCAGGGAAATGGAGAGCTTCCAGAAGAGCACCCAGGGCCAGGACCATCCTGGCTGGCCTGCAGGCACCAAGTCGGCTGGCATGCTGTCCCTCATGTGGCTCCATGGCCCTTCCTCTAGGTTTTCAAGTCCTTGTACATATTCAGGTGTTTAGCCTTGGAAGGGTGGGAACATTTCAGCAGCAGCTGGCCTGGGGCTCGGCCCACGTTTACTCACAGATACCTCGGCACGGTCCACCAGCTTTGCAGTGAGGACGCTTGTTGCGAGGAGCATGCTGGCTGAATGGGAGATGATTCCCCACCACTGACCAACTTCAGAATTGTTTGCAATTGGAGCAAGTGCCCTGAAACGGTTTTCCTCTGTGTAACTGGTGGGTTCTGTTCTTTTTTATCTTTTTTTCGTTTTTGGTTCAAGGTAGATTTTATTCCTCTTTTGTGTATTTACAGATATAAGCATGGAAATAATTTATTCATATAAATACATGTATGTGAAGGGAAGAATATTTTTCTGTTTTACTTTTTTTAATTTTATTTTTTTATTTTGAATTTAATTTTATATTTTTATACAGCAGGTTGTTTTTGGTTATCTACTTTATACATATAAATGTATACATACCAATCCCAATATCTCAACTCCTCCCACCACCATCCCCAACAGCTTTCCCCCCTTGTTGTCCATACGTTTGTTGTATACATGTATTGCTCTATTTCTGCCTTGCAAAACGGTTCATCTGTACAATTTTTCTAGGTTCCACATATATGCATTAATATACAAGATTTGTTTTTCTCTTTCTGACTTACTTCACTCTGTATGACAGTCTCTAGATCCATCAACGTCTCTACAAATGTCCCAATTTCATTCCTTTTTATGGCTTAGTAATATTCCATTTTATATATGTACCACATCTTTATGCATTCGTCTGTCTGTGGGCATTTAGGTTGCTTCCATTTCCTGGATAGTGTAAATAGTGATGCAATGAACATTGTGGTGAATGTCTCTTTTTGATTTATGGTTTTGTCTGGGTATATGCCCAGTAGAGGGATTGCTGTATCATATGGTAATTCTATTCTTAGTTTTATAAGAAACTCCATAATGTTCTCCACAGTGACTGTATCAATTTACGTTCCCAACAATAGTGGAAGAGGATTCCTTATCTCCACACCGTTTCCAGCATTTGTTGTTTGTAGATTTTCTCATGATGCCCATTCTAATAGGTGTGAGGTGATACACCATGGATGAGTCTATTTCGTTGAGCAAAGAGTAGGTCTTGTTTATTACGTATTTGGCTTATGGAATGGTATGTGTGCTAATTTCAATCTGTTTTTATACAGCAGCCCAACTCAACTTTCCCCTTAAGCAAGCATAAGGTTTTTATCTAAATGTGAGACTCTGTTCGGTTTTGTAATTCAGTTTATGTGTAGCCAAGTTTACACTCCCTCTATTAGTGATATCTTATGATAATTATCTTTCTTTGTGTGATATATTTCTCTTAGAATCATCATAATTAAATCCACTCAATTTGCTGCTACAGGCCTGATGACATTGATTTCACTGCTGAGTGATATTCCGTTGTACGTAAGTAGCACAACTTCTTTATCCATTTTTTTCTTTCTGGGATATTTAATTTGTACTGGACTCGAGGTTCTTGTAAACACAGCAGCCCTAAATTTTGTGTTGGCTGTGTCTTGTTGATTTTAATTTTCCTAAGCTATAGGGCCAAAAGTGGAAGTGCCCTAGGCTCTGTAGCTTTGTTTTTTAGATGTTTCAGGATACACCATGAACATCTCCAGAGTGTCTGTTGGCAATTTACATCCCGCCCATCAGCATAACACGGCTCCCTGTTCTCCATGGCCTGTCCTGTGTTTCTGGTTTTTACACTTTATTCAGATGGCCTTTTTGACGAATGGGAAATGTGACTTCATTGTAGTGTGGATTTCCATTGCTGGAGTGCTTGGTTGGCCAAAATGTTCATATGCGTTTTTTCCTGAATATATTCAGGAAAAATGTATACGCACTTTTTGTCCATGTGCATCACTGTCAAAGATCTGCCGCTTTTCATATGCTTTAAATGCAATTCCAATCTACCTCTTGAAATATGATTCCTGCAATTCTGCCTCGTTTTCAAGTCCTCTTTGCAGACTTACTTCGATATATTTTTGCCAATAGCTGTCATTTATCTCTGCAGGTTTGTGAATTACAGTGCCCCTGAGCTCCTTTCTTAACTCGCTTCCTTGTAAGCTGGCCACAAAACTGCAGGTTTGTTTCAGGCCATAATCAGGGTCCAGCACGGCACTCTGAGCCTTTGGTTAATTCCTCTTCCTGGTGGGAAATTAGAGTTAAATGTGCCCCTCCAGATACCTGCCTCACTCCCAGCCACATGGTGATGTATGTCCTCAGGTTTGAGGCCATATGTGATGGGTTCCTCATCTTTTGATGATGTGGCCCCACTGGTGTGTGGACACTCCTGCCTGGTTCCCATCCCCTTGGTGATGTGGGCCCTCTGGTGAGACTCTGATCCTGGTTGGGTTCCTCACACATCCGTGAGGTGAGCCCTCTTCTCTGAGGTCACTCCTGCCTGGCTGGCACAACCCGCCTTGTTGACTTCGGCACCCTGGTGGCAGTTGGAGCCTGCTGGGAGCCTCCTTCCCGCGGTGATGAGGCCCTCTGGCGTCAGACCCTAATGGCGGGGTTCCCACATTTTCTGATACGTGCTAAGTGGTACGAGGGCACTCCTGCCAGGTTCCCATCCTCATGAGCGTGTGGGCCTTCTGTTCTGAGGTCCTAACGGCTGGGTTGCTCACACTTTCATGATGTGGGCCCTCTGCTGTGAGGTCAATCCTGCCTGGCTGGCGCACGTCGCCTTGGCGATGTGGACCCTCTGGTGGCAGTTGGAGTGTGCTGGGGCCTCCTCCCCTCAGTGATGAGGGCCTTCTGGTGTCAGGCCCTAAGTGCTGGGCTCCACACATTTTCTGATGTGTGCCCAGTGGTGCGAGTCACTCCTGCCAGGTTCCCATCCCCATGGGCATGTGGGACTTCTGTTCTGTGGTCCCAACTGCTGGGTTGCTCACAGTTTCATGATGTGGGCCCTTTGCTGTGTGTTCACTCTGGCCTGTATCCCATAGTGTCAGTGCTCTGGGCCTCCAGCTTGGAGTTTCCAACTTCTCGATTCCTCACCTTTTCTATTCTATGGGCCCTCGGTTGTGCGTCTCCTCCTGCATGCCTCACTCCCAGCCCCTTCGTGATGTGTGTCCCCTTGTTTGAGGCCACATGTGCTGTGTTCCTCACCTTTCTATAATGTGGCCACACTGGTGTGAGGACACTCTTGCCTGGTTCCCATTCCCTTGGTGATGTTGGCCCCACTGGTGTTAGGACAGTCTTGCCTGGTTCCCATCACCTTGGTGATGTTGGCCCTCTGGTGAGAGTCTGATCCTGGTTAGGTTCCTCACCCTTCTGTGAGGTGGGCCCTCTGCTCTGAGCTCACTCCTGCCTGGCTGGCACACCCCGCCTTGGCAACGTCGGCCATATGGTGGCAGTTGGAGCCTGCTGGGAGCCTCCTCCCCTCAGTGATGAGGGCCCTCTGGCCTCAGGCCCTAACTGCTGGGTTCCCACATTTTCTGATTCGTGCTAAGTGGTGCAAGGACACTCCTGCCAGGTTCCCATCCCCATGGGGATGTGAGCCTTCTGCTCTGAGGTCCCAACGGCTGTGTTGCTCACAGTTTCATGATGAGGGCCCTCTGGTGTGAGTTCACTCCGGCCTAGATCCCATAGCCTCGCTGCTCCTGGCTGCCTGCCGGAGGTTCCAACTGTGGGATTCCTCACCTTTTTTATTCTATGGTCCCTCTGTTTTGAGGATCCTCTGGCCTGCCTCACTCCCAGCCCCTTGGTGATGTGTGTCCTCAGGTTTGAGGCCACGTGTGCTGGGTCCCTCAAATTATGGTGATGTAGCCCCACTGGTGTGAGGACACTCCTGCCTGGTTCCCATTCCCTTGGTGATGTTGGCCCTCTGGTGACAGTCTGATCCTTGTTGGGTTCCTCACACTTCTGTGAGGTGGGCTTTCTGCTCTGAGGTCACTCCTGCCTGGTTGGCACACCCCGCCTTGGTGACATCGGCCTTATGGTGGCAGTTAGAGCCTGCTGGGAGCCTCCTCCCCTCGGTGATGAGGGTCCTCTGGCCTCAGGTCCTAACTGCTGGGTTCCCACATTTTCTGATTCGTGGAAGTGGGCCGAGGACACTCCTGTCAGGTTCCCATCCCCATAGGGATGTGGGCCTTCTGCTCTGAGGTCCCATCCGCTGGGTTGCTCACAGTTTCATGATGTGGGACCTCTGCTGTGAGTTTGCTGTGGCCTGGATCCCATAGACTCTGTGCTCTGGGCGGCCTACTGGCCGGTTCCAACTGCTGGATTCCTCACAACTTTTATTCTGTGGGCTCTGTTTTGTGAGGATACTCCTGCTTGCCTCACTCCTAGCCCCTTGGAGATGTGGGTCCCCTGTTTTAGGCCACATGTTCTGGGTTCCTCACCTTTCTATAATGTGGCCACACTGGTGTGAGGACCCTCCTGCCTGGTTCCGATCCCCTTGGTGATGTGGGCCCTCTGGTGAGAGTCTTATCCTGGCTGGTTTCCTCACCCTTCTGTGAGGTAGGCCCTCTGCGGTGAGGTCACTCCTGCCTGGCTGGCACACATCACCTTGGTGACGTGGGCCCTCAGTTGGGAGTTGGTGTCTGCTGCGAGTCTCCGTCCCTCGGTAATGAGGGCCCTCTTGCGTCAGACCCTAACTCCTGGGCTCCCAAAATTTGCAGATGTGCGACCTGTGGTGCGAGTACACTCCTGTCAGGTTCCCAACCCCATGGGAATTTGGGCCTTCTGCTCTGAGGTCCCAACGCCTGGGGTGCTCACAGTTTCATGATGAGGGCCCTCTGATGTGCGTTCATTCCGGCCTAGATCCCATAGGCTTGCTGCTCCTGGGCGCCTGCTGGGAGGTTCCAACTGCGGGATTCCTCACCTTTTTTATTCTATGGGCCCTCTGTTTTGAGGCTCCTCCTGCCTGCCTCAATCCCAGCCCCGTTGTGATGTGTGTCCTCTGGTGTGAGGCCACGTGTGCTGGGTCCCTCACCTTTCGATGATGTGGCCCCAATGGTGTGAGGACACTCGTGCCTGTTTCCCAGCCCCTTGGTGATGTGGCCCCTCTGGTGAGAGTCTGATCCTGGCTGGGTTCCTTACCGTTCTGTGAGGTGGGCCCTGTGCTCTGAGGTAACTCCTGCCTGGCTTGCTCCCATTGCCTTGGTGACGTCGGCCCTCTGGTGGCAGTTGGATCCTTTTGGAGACTCCTGTCCTCGGTGATGAGGTCCCTCTGGCGTCAGGCTCTAACTGCTGGGCTCCCCAGGTTTTCTGATGTGAGCCCAGTGATGCCAGGACACTCGTGAAATGTTCCCATCCCCATGGCGATATGGGCCTTCTGCTCTGAGGTTCCAACGACTGGGTTGCTCACAGTTTCCTGATGTTAGCTCTCTGGTGTTAGTTCACTCATTCCTAGATCCCATAGCCTCTGTACTCTGGGCCGCCTGCTGGGAAGTTCCAACTGCTGGGTTCCTCACCTTTTTTATTCTTTGGGCCCTGTGTTGGGAGGCTCCTCCTGCCTGTGTCACTCCCAGCCCCTTGGTGATGTAGGTCCTCTGGTTTGTGGCCACATGTGCCAGTTTCCTCATCTTTTAGTGATGTGGCCCCACTGGTGTGAGGACACTCGTGCCTGGTTCCCGTCCCCTTGGTGATATGGGCCCTCTGGTGAGAGTCTGATCCTGGTTGGGTTCCTCACACTTCTTTGAGGTGGGCCGTCTGCTGTGAGGTCACTCGTGCCTGGCTGGCACACCCCGCCTTGGCGACGTGGGCCCTCTTGTGGTAGTTGGAACATGCTGGGAGCCTCCTCCCCTCAGTGATGAGGGCCCTCTGGCGTCAGGCCCTAACTGCTGGGTACCCACATTTTCTGATATGTGCTAAGTGGTGCGAGGACACTCCTGCCATGCTCCCAACACCTTGGGGATGTGGACCTTCTGCTCTGAGGTCCAAATGGCTGGGTTGCTCGCAGTTTCATGATGTGGACCCTCTGCTGTGAGTTTACTGCGGCCTGAATCGCATAGACTTGGTGCTCTTGGCCGCCTGCTGGGAGGTTCCCATTGCTGGATTCCTCAGCTTTTTTATTCTATGGGCCCTGTGTTGTGAGGCTACTCCTGCCTGCCTCATTCCGAGCCCCTTGGAGATGTGGGTCTTCTGGTTTAGGCCACATGTGCTGGGTTCCTCACCTTTCTATGATGTGGCCACACTGGTGTGAAGACTCTCCTGCCTGGTTCTGATCACCTTGGTGATGTGGGCCCTCTGGTGAGAGTCTTATCCTGGCTGTGTTCCTCACCCTTCTGTGAGGTAGGCCCTCTGCGGTGAGGTCACTCCTACCTGGCTGTCACACGTCACCTTGGCGACGTGGGACCTCAGTTGGGTGTTGGTGCCTGATTGGAGTCTCCTCCCCTTGGTAATGAGGGCCCTCTGGCGTCAGGCCCTAACTCCTGGGTTCCCTAAATTCTCTGATGTGTGCCCTGTGGTGCGAGTACACTTCTGACAGGTTCCCAACCCCATGGGAATGTGGGCCTTCTGCTCTGAGATCCCAACGCCTAGGTTGCTCACAGTTTCATGATGACGGCCCTCTGGTGTGAGATCACTCCGGCCTGGATCCCATAGTCTCGCTGCTCCTGGCCGCCTGCTGGGAGGTTCCAACTGCGGGATTCTTCACCTCTTTAATTCTATGGTCCCTCTGTTTTGAGGCTCCTCCTGCCTGCCTCAATCCCAGCTCCCTTGTGATGTGTGTCCTCTGGTTTGAGGCCACGTGTGCTGGGTCCCTCACTTTTCGGTGATGTGGCCCCACTAGTGTGAGGACACTCCTGCCTGGTTCCCATTCCCTTGGTGATGTGGGCCCTCTGGTGAGAATCTGATCCTCTTTAGTTCTTCACACTTCTGTGAGGTTGACCCTCTGCTCTGAGGTCACTCCTGCCTGGTTGTCACACTCCGCATTGGCGACGTCGCCCCTCTGGTAGCAGTTGGAGCTGGCTGGGAGCCACCGCCCCTCGGTGATGAGGGCCCTCTGGCATCAGGCACTAATTGCTGGGCTCCCCACATTTTTTCATGTGTGCCCACTCTTGCGATGACACTCCTGCTTGTTTCCCTTCCCCATTGGGATATGGGCCTTCTGCTCTGAGGTCACAACGGCTGGGTTGCTAACAGAATCACAATGAGGGCCCTCTGTTGTGAGTTCATGCCGGCCTGGATCTCATAGCCTCAGTGCTCTGGGCCGCCTGCTAGGAAGATCCAACTGCTGGTTTCCACACCTTTTGTATACAATGGGACATGTGTTGTGAGGTTAATCCTGCCTGCCTCACTCCGAAACCCATGGTGATGTGGGTCCTCTGGTTTGAGGCCACATGTGCTGGGTACCTCAACTTTTGATGATGTGGCCCCACGGGTGTGAGGACACTCCTGCCTGGTTCCCATCACCTTGGTGATGTGGGCCCTCTGGGGAGAGTCTGATCCTGGCTGGGTTCCCTACCATTCTGTGAGGTGGGCCCTCTGATGTCAGGTCACTCCTGCCTGGCTAGCTCACATCGCCTTGGCGACGTGGGCCCTCTGTTGGCCACTGGAGCATGCTGGGAGCCTCCTACTCCCGTGAATGATGGCCCTGGAAAAAATGCATATGCCCTTTTTGGCCAAGTGCTTCATTGACGAGGTTCTGCCACTTCTCTTATGCTTTCAGAGCAATTCACGTCTACCTCCTGAAATCGGATTCCAGCAATTCTGCCCCACTTTCAAGTCCTCTTCGCAGCCTTAATTCAATATATTTTTGTACGATTTCTGTCATTTATAAGTCTGCAGGTATGTGAATGACAGTGCCCCTGAGCTCCTTTCCTCAACTCGCTTTCTTGTGAGCTGGCCACAAAACCGCAGGATTGCTTCAGGCCCTAATCTTGTTCCAGCACGGCATGCTGAGCCTTTGGTTAATTCCTTTTCCTGTTGGGAAATGAGTGTTAAAATTGCCCGTGCATACTGGGCATATACCCTGAGAAAACCAAAATTCAAAAAGAGGCATGTACCAAAATGTTCATTGCAGCTCTATTTACAATAGCCCGGAGATGGAAAGAACCTAAGCGCCCATCATCGGACGAATGGATAAAGAAGATGTGGCACATATACACAATGGAATATTACTCAGCCTTAAAAAGAAATGAAACTGAGTTATTTGTAATGAGATGGATAGACCTAGAGTCTGTCATACAGAGTGAAGTAAGTCAGAAAGAAAAAGACAAATAGCGTATGCTAACACATATATATGGAATTTAAAGGAAAAAAATGTCATGAAGAACCTAGGGATAAGACAGGAATAGAGGCGCAGACCTACTGGAGAACGGAATTGAGGATATGGGGAGGGGGAATGGTGAGTTTTGACAGGGCGAGAGAGAGTCATGGACATATACACACTAACAAATGTAGTAAGGTAGATAGCAAGGGGGAAGCAGCCGCAAGGCACAGGGATATTAGCTCGGGGCGTTGGGACAGCCTGGAGGGGTGGAAGGGGGAGAGAGGGAGGGAGGGAGACACAAGAGGGAAGACACAGGGAGCATATGTATATGTATAGCTGATTCACTTTGTTATAAAGCAAAAACTAACACACCATTGTAAAGCAATTATACCCCAATAAAGATGTTAAAAAAAATATTTGCCCGTGCACACACCTACAGATAGTCTCCCATTGGTTCTCCTTATTCCTGTTCATCTTGCGCAGAAATTGCAAACAGTGCCAAACAGGAGGTTAAAGGCACTGACTCTCCAAATGGGGAGAGTGTAAGAAAAGGGTCTGGAATGGTGAACCTGAGTACCAGGGGACGAAAACAGACATGCATGTAAAAAGGTTTCCCAGTCACACGGTGGAGCATACTCTGGGTTTCCCATGCAAATTTTAGCAGAAGGAAGAATCCCTTGAACCTGGAGAGTTGGGAACCATGGAATGGGTACCAGGCAGTATGACATCAAAGGGTCTGCATTTGCTCACTGAACCTCACCAATGCTATCAGCCCAAAGGGTCAAGCCTTATCTCTCACCCAGCTCTGGGTGTAGATGTGGTAAACCAGGTTGCATCACATGCCCTCTGTGAGTTATTTAAGAATTGCTCTCTATTTCACTGTCATTGTGTTTTGTTTTTGAAATTTTTTTTGACACTGGGATTTATCGGATTTTCACTGCTGCGTTAATGCCGCTGTACACACTCTTGATTCTCTTACGGAGACATAAATATCCACGTGTTTTAAGATTCTTCCTAGTCAGGTATATTCCTAGGCGTTGAATATGTGGTGTTGAGTCCATTTCGTTGAGCAAGGAGTAGGTCTTGTCTATTACATATTTGGCTTATGGAACGGTATCTGTGCTAATTTCAGTCTCTGGTTTTATGCAGCACTCCAACGCACCTTTCTCCATAAGAAAGCACAAGTTGGTTTTCTAAATTTGAGACTGTTCTGTTTTGTAATTCAGTTCATGTGTAGTCAAGTTTACATACTGTGTATTAGTGATATTTTATGATGTTTCTTTTTATGTGTGACTTATTTCACGTAGAATCACCATACCTGTATCCACTCACTATGCCACTACGGGCCTGATGACACAGATTTCATTGCTGAGTGATATTCCATTGTACGTACGTACCACAACTTCTTTATCCATTGTTTGCTCTCTGAGATATTTACCTGGTACTGTAAACGAGGTTCTTGTGAACAGAGAGGTCCCAAACTTTCAGGTGGCTGGGTGTTTTTGATTTTAATTTCCCTAAGCTGTAGGACTATAAGTGGAAGTGCCATAGGCTGTGTTGCTTTGTTTCTTACGTGTTTCAGGAAACACATAACACTTCTCCAGAATGGCTGTCGGCAATTTACATCATATGCATCAGCATAATAAGGATCCCTGTTTTCCATTGCCTGTCCTCCTTTTCTGGATTTTAAAATTTTTTTAAATGGCCCTTTTGCCCTGGGGGGCACTGAGATTTCATTGTAGTGCAGGTTTATTTACAAGCTTCTTGGTTGGTCAAAAAGTGGGTATACGTTTTTTCCTGAATATATTTAGGGAAAAAAGCATCCGCACTTTTTGGAAAAGTGCATCATTATCGACGTTCTGCCTCTTTTCCTATTCTTTAAGTGCAATTCCAGTTTAACCCTTCAATCGTTTTCCTGAATTTCTGCCCCGCTTTCAAGTCCCCTTTGCAGGCTTACTTCAATATATTTTTGGAGGATAGCTGTCATTTATAACTCTGCAGGTTTGTGAATTACAGTGCCCCTGAGCTCCTTTCTTCAACTCGCTTTCTTGTGAGCTGGACACAAAACCAAAGGATTGCTTCAGGCCCTAATCTGTTTCCAGCAGGGCACGCTGAGCGTTTGGTTAATTCCTCTTCCTGGTGGGAAATGAGCATTACATTTGCCCGTGCAGACACCTACAGCTAGTCTCTCATTGGTTCTCCCTATTCCTGTTCATCTTGCACAGAAATTGCAAGCTGTGCCAAAGAGGAGGTTAAAGGCACTGACTCTCCAAGCGGGGAGAGTGTTAGTAAAGCATCTGGAATGGTGAACCCGAGGACCAGGATACGAAAACTGAGATGCATTTTAAATCGTTTCCCAATCACACGGTGGACGATACTCTGGGTTTCCCATGCATGTTTTAGCTGGAGGAAGAATCCCTTGAACCTGCAGAGTTGGGACCCATGGAATGGGTACCATGCAGTATGACTTCAAAGGGTCTGCATTTGCTCACCGAAACTCACCAATGCTATCAGCCTGAAGTGTCCAGCCTTATGTCTCAACCAGCTCTGGGTGTAGATGTGGTCAATCCCGGTTGCATCACATGCCCTGAGTGAATTGTTTAAGAATTGCTCTCTATTTCACTGTCTTTGTGTTTTGTTTTTGAAATTTATTTTGATAATGGGATTTATCGGATTTTCACTGCTGCGTTTATGCCGCTGTACACACGCTTGATTCTCTTACAGAGACATATAAATCCATGGGTTTTAAGATTCTTCCTAGTCAGGTATATTCCTAGGCGTTGAATATGTGGTGTTGAGTCCATTTCGTTGAGCAAGGAGTAGGTCTTGTCTATTACATATTTGGCTTATGGAAAGTTATCTGTGCTAATTTCAGTCTCTGGTTTTATGCAGCATCCCAACGCACATTTCCCCATAAGCAAGCACTAGTTGGTTTTCAAAATTTGAGACCCTGTTCTGTTTTGTAATTCAGTTCATGTGTAGTTAAATTTACATTCCGTGTATTAGTGATATCTTATGATGTTTCTTTTTCTGTGTGATGTAGTTCACGTAGAATCACCGTACCTGCATCCACTCACTATGCCGCTACGGGCCTGATGACACACATTTCATTGCTGAGTGATATTGCATTGCACGTACGTGCCACAACTTCTTTATCCATTTTTTGCTTTCTGGGTTATTTACCTGGTACTGTAGACGAGCTTCTTGTGAACACAGCCGTCCCAAACATTGGTGTGGCTGTCTGTTTTTGATTTTAATTTCCCTAAGCTATAGGACCATAAGTGCAAGTGCCATAGGCTGTGTTGCTTTGTTTCTTACGTGTTTCAGGAAACACCATACACTTCTCCAGGGTGGCTGTTGGCAATTTACATCCTGACAATCAGCATAACAAGGCTCCCTCTTCTCCATATCCTGTCCTACCTTTCTAGATTTTACACTTTTTTCAGATGGCCCTTTTGCCAGGGGGGCAGTGAGACTTCATTGTAGTGCAGATTTCCTTTACAGGCTTGCTTGGTGGGCCAAAAAGGGCGTATGCGTTTTTTCCTGAATAAATTCAGGAAAAAACGCATACGCCCTTTTTGGCCAAGTGCATCATTGTCGACGTTGTGCCTCTTTTCCTATGCTTTCAGGGCAATTCCAGTCTACCCACTGCAATCGTTTTCCTGAAATTCTGCCCCGCTTTCAAGTCCCCTTCGCAGGCTTACTTCAATATATTTTTGGAGGATAGCTGTCATTTATAACTCTGCAGGTTTGTGAATTACAGTGCCCCTGAGCTCCTTTCTTCAACTCGCTTTCTTGTGAGCTGGCCACAAAACCGCAGGATTGCTTCAGGCCCTAATCTGTTTCCAGTAGGGCACACTGAGCCGTTGTTTAATTCCTCTTCCTGGTGGGAAATGGGCATTACATTTGCCCGTGCAGACACCTACAGCTAGTCTCTCATGGGTTCTCCCTATTCCTGTTCATCTTGCACAGAAATTGCAAGCTGTGCCAAACAGGAGGTTAAAGGCACTGACTCTCCAAGCGGGGAGAGTGTTAGTAAAGCATCTGGAATGGTGAACCCGAGGACCAGGATACGAAAACTGAGATGCATTTTAAATCGTTTCCCAATCACACGGTGGACGATACTCTGGGTTTCCCATGCATGTTTTAGCTGGAGGAAGAATGCCTTGAACCTGGAGAGTTGGGACCCATGGAATGGGTACCATGCAGTATGACTTCAAAGGGTCTGCATTTGCTCACCGAAACTCACCAATGCTATCAGCCTGAAGTGTCCAGCCTTATGTCTCAACCAGCTCTGGGTGTAGATGTGGTCAATCCCGGTTGCATCACATGCCCTGAGTGAATTATTTAAGAATTGCTCTCTATTTCACTGTCTTTGTGTTTTGTTTTCGAAATTTATTTTGATAATGGGATTTATCGGATTTTCACTGCTGCGTTTCGGCCGCTGTACACACGCTTGATTCTCTTACGGAGACATATATATCCATGGGTTTTAAGATTCTTCCTAGTCATGTATATTCCTAGGCGTTGAATATGTGGTGTTGAGTCCATTTCGTTGAGCAAGGAGTAGGTCTTGTCTATTAGATATTTGGCTTATGGAAAGTTATCTGTGCTAATTTCAGTCTCTGGTTTTATGCAGCACCCCAAGGCACCTTTCCCCATAAGCAAGCACTAGTTGGTTTTCTAAATTTGAGACCCTGTTCTGTTTTGTAATTCAGTTCATGTGTAGTCAAGTTTACATTCCGTGTATTAGTGATATCTTATGATGTTTCTTTTTCTGTGTGACGTAGTTCACGTAGAATCACCGTACCTGCATCCACTCACTATGCCGCTACGGGCCTGATGACACAGATTTCATTGCTGAGTGATATTGCATTGCACGTACGTGCCACAACTTCTTTATCCATTTTTTGCTTTCTGGGATATTTACCTGGTCCTGTAGACGAGCTTCTTTGGAACACAGCCGTCCCAAACTTTGGGGTGGCTCTCTGTTTTTGATTTTAATTTCCCTAAGGAATAGGACCATAAGTGCAATTGCCATAGGCTGTGTTGCTTTATTTCTTACGTGTTTCAGGAAACACCATACACTTCTCCAGGGTGGCTGTTGGCAATTTACATCCTGCCAATCAGCAAAACAAGGCTCCCTGTTCTCCATATCCTGTCCTACCTTTCTGGATTTTACACTTTTTTCAGATGGCCCTCTTGCCCGGGGGGCATTGAGACTTCATTGTAGTGCAGATTTCCTTTACAGGCTTGCTTGGTTGGCCAAAAAGGGCGTATGCGTTTTTTCTTGAATATATTCAGGAAAAAACACATACGCCCTTTTTGGCCAAGTGCATCATTGTCGACGTTGTGCCTCTTTTCCTATGCTTTCAGGGCAATTCCAGTCTACCCCCTGCAATCGTTTTCCTGAAATTCTGCCCCACTTTCAAGTCCCCTTCGCAGGCTTACTTCAATATACTTTTGGAAGATAGCTGTCATTTATAACTCTGCAGGTTTGTGAATTACAGTGCCCCTGAGCTCCTTTCTTCAACTCGCTTTCTTGTGAGCTGGGCACAAAACCGCAGGATTGCTTCAGGCCCTAATCTGTTTCCAGCAGGGCACACTGAGCCTTTGTTTAATTCCTCTTCCTGGTGGGCAATGAGCGTTACATTTGCCCGTGCAGACACCTACAGCTAGTCTCTCATTGGTTCTCCCTATTCCTGTTCATCTTGCACAGAAATTGCAAGCTGTTGCAAACAGGAGGTTAAAGGCACTGACTCTCCAAGCGGGGAGAGTGTTAGTAAAGCATCTGGAATGGTGAACCCGAGGACCAGGATACGAAAACTGAGATGCATTTAAATCGTTTCCCAATCACACGGTGGACGATACTCTGGGTTTCCCATGCATGTTTTAGCTGGAGGAAGAATGCCTTGAAACTGGAGAGTTGGGACCCATGGAATGGGTACCATGCAGTATGACTTCAAAGGCTCTGCATTTGCTCACCGAAACTCACCAATGCTATCAGCCTGAAGTGTCCAGCCTTATGTCTCAACCAGCTCTGTGTGTAGATGTGGTCAATCCCAGTTGCATCACATGCCCTGAGTGAATTATTTAAGAATTGCTTTCTATTTCACTGTCTTTGTGTTTTGTTTTCGAAATTTATTTTGATAATGGGATTTATCGGATTTTCACTGCTGCGTTTCGGCCGCTGTACACACGCTTGATTCTCTTACAGAGCCATATATATCCATGGGTTTTAAGATTCTTCCTAGTCAGGTATATTCCTAGGCGTTGAATATGTGGTGTTGGGTCCATTTCGTTGAGCAAGGAGTAGGTCTTGTCTATTACATATATGGCTTCTGGAAAGTTATCTGTGCTAATTTCAGTCTCTGGTTTTATGCAGCACCCCAACGCACCTTTCCCCATAAGCAAGCACTAATTGGTTTTCTAAATTTGAGACCCTGTTCTGTTTTGTAATTCAGTTCATGTGTAGTCAAGTTTACATTCCGTGTATTAGTGATATCTTATGATGTTTCTTTTTCTGTGTGACGTAGTTCACGTAGAATCACCGTACCTGCATCCACTCACTGTGCCGCTACGGGCCTGATGACACAGATTTCATTGCTGAGTGATATTGCATTGCACGTACGTGCCACAACTTCTTTATCCATTTTTTGCTTTCTGGGATATTTACCTGGTACTGTAGACGAGATTCTTGTGAACACAGCCGTCCCAAATATTGGGGTGGCTGTCTGTTTTTGATTTTAATTTCCGTAAGCTATAGGACCATAAGTGGAAGTGCCATAGGCTGTGTTGCTTTGTTTCTTACTACGTGTTTCAGGAAACACCATACACTTCTCCAGGGTGGCTGCCGGCAATTTACATCCTGCCAATCAGCATAACAAGGCTCCCTGTTCTCCATATCCTGTCCTACATTTCTGGATTTTACACTTTTTTCAGATGGCCCTTTTGCCCGGGGGGCAGTGAGACTTCATTGTAGTGCAGATTTCCTTTACAGGCTTGCTTGGTTGGCCAAAAAGGGCGTATGCGTTTTTTCCTGAATATATTCAGGAAAAAACGCATACGCCCTTTTTGGCCAAGTGCATCATTGTCGACGTTGTGCCTCTTTTCCTATGCTTTCAGGGCAATTCCAGTCTACCCCCTGCAATCGTTTTCCAGAAATTCTGCCCCGCTTTCAAGTCCCCTTCGCATTCTTACTTCAATATATTTTTGGAGGATAGCTGTCATTTATAACTCTGCAGGTTTGTGAATTACAGTGCCCCTGAGCTCCTTTCTTCAACTCGCTTTCTTGTGAGCTGGGCACAAAACCGCAGGATTGCTTCAGGCCCTAATCTGTTTCCAGCAGGGCACACTGAGCCTTTGTTTAATTCCTCTTCCTGGTGGGCAATGAGCGTTACATTTGCCCGTGCATACACCTACAGCTAGTCTCTCATTGGTTCTCCCTATTCCTGTTCATCGTGCACAGAAATTGCAAGCTGTGCCAAACAGGAGGTTAAGCACTGACTCTCCAAGCGGGGAGAGTGTTAGTAAAGCATCTGGAATGGTGAACCCGAGGACCAGGATACGAAAACTGAGATGCATTTTAAATCATTTCCCAATCACATTGTGGACGATACTCTGGGTTTCCCATGCATGTTTTAGCTGGAGGAAGAATCCCTTGAACCTGTAGAGTTGGGACCCTTGGAATGGGTACCATGCAGTATGACTTCAAAGGGTCTGCATTTGCTCACCGAAACTCACCAATGCTATCAGCCTGAAGTGTCCAGCCTTATGTCTCAACCACCTCTGGGTGTAGTTGTGGTCAATCCCGGTTGCATCACATGCCCTGAGTGAATTATTTAAGAATTGCTCTCTATTTCACTGTCTTTGTGTTTTGTTTTCGAAATTTATTTTGATAATGGGATTTATCGGATTTTCACTGCTGCGTTTCGGCCGCTGTACACACGCTTGATTCTCTTATGGAGACAAATATATCCATGGGTTTTAAGATTCTTCCCAGTCAGGTATATTACTAGGCGTTGAATATGTGGTGTTGGGTCCATTTCGTTGAGCAAGGAGTAGCTCTTGTCTATTACATATATGGCTTATGGAAAGTTATCTGTGCTAATTTCCGTCTCTGGTTTTATGCAGCACCACAACGCACCTTTCCCCATAAGCAAGCACTAGTTGATTTTGTAAATTTGAGACCCTGTTCTTTTTTGTAATTCAGTTCATGTGTAGTCAAGTTTACATTCCGTGTATTAGTGATATCTTATGATGTTTCTTTTTCTGTGTGACGTAGTTCACGTAGAATCACCGTACCTGCATCCACTCACTATGCCGCTACGGGCCTGATGACACAGATTTCATTGCTGAGTGATATTGCATTGTACGTACGTGCCACAACTTCTTTATCCATTTTTTGCTTTCTGGGATATTTACCTGATACTGTAGACGAGCTTCTTGTGAACACAGCCGTCCCAAATATTGGGGTGGCTGTCTGTTTTTGATTTTAATTTCCGTAAGCTATAGGACCATAAGTGGAAGTGCCATAGGCTGTGTTGCTTTGTTTCTGACGTGTTTCAGGAAACACCATACACTTCTCCAGGGTGGCTACTGGCAATTTACATCCTGCCAATCAGCGTAACAAGGCTCCCTGTTCTCCATATCCTGTCCTACCTTTCTGGATTTTAGACTTTTTTCAGATGGCCCTTTTGCCCGGGGGGCAGTGAGACTTCATTGTAGTGCAGATTTCCTTTACAGGCTTGCTTGGTTGGCCAAAAAGGGCGTATGCGTTTTTTCCTGAATATATTCAGGAAAAAACGCATACGCCCTTTTTGGCCAAGTGCATCATTGTCGACGTTGTGCCTCTTTTCCTATGCTTTAGGGGCAATTCCAGTCTACCCCCTGCAATCGTTTTACTGAAATTCTGCCCCACTTTCAAGTCCCCTTCGCAGGATTACTTCAATATATTTTTGGAGGATAGCTGTCATTTATAACTCTGCAGGTTTGTGAAGTACAGTGCCCCTGAGCTCCTTTCTTCAACTGGCTTTCTTGTGAGCTGGGCACAAAACCGCAGGATTGCTTCAGGCCCTAATCTGTTTCCAGCAGGGCACACTGAGCCTTTGTTTAATTCCTGTTCCTGGTGGTCAATGAGCGTTACATTTGCCCGTGCAGACACCTACAGCTAGTCTCTCATTGGTTCTCCCTATTCCTGTTGATCTTGCACAGAAATTGCAAGCTGTGCGAAACAGGAGGTTAAAGGCACTGACTCTCCAAGCGGGGAGAGTGTTAGTAAAGCATCTGGAATGGTGAACCCGAGGACCAGGATACAAAAACTGAGATGCATTTTAAATCATTTCCCAATCACACGGTGGACGATACTCTGGGTTTCCCATGCATGTTTTAGCTGGAGGAAGAATGCCTTGAACCTGGAGAGTTGGGACCCATGGAATGGGTACCATGCAGTATGACTTCAAAGGGTCTGCATTTGCTCACCGAAACTCACCAATGCTATCAGCCTGAAGTGTCCGGCCTTATGTCTCAACCACCTCTGGGTGTAGATGTGGTCAATCCCGGTTGCATCACATGCCCTGAGTGAATTATTTAAGAATTGCTCTCTATTTCACTGTCTTTGTGTTTTGTTTTCGAAATTTATTTTGATAATGGGATTTATCGGATTTTCACTGCTGCGTTTCGGCCGCTGTACACACGCTTGATTCTCTTACGGAGACATATATATCCATGGGTTTTAAGATTCTTCCTAGTCAGGTATATTCCTAGGCGTTGAATATGTGGTGTTGGGTCCATTTCGTTGAGCAAGGAGTAGGTCTTGTCTATTACATATTTGGCTTATGGAAAGTTATCGGTGCCAATTTCAGTCTCTGGTTTTATGCAGCACCCCAACGCACCTTTCCCCATAAGCAAGCACTAGTTGGTTTTCTAAATTTGAGACCCTGTTCTGTTTTGTAATTCAGTTCATGTGTAGTCAAGTTTACATTCCGTGTATTAGTGATATCTTATGATGTTTCTTTTTCTGTGTGACGTAGTTCACGTAGAATCACCGTACCTGCATCCACTCACTATACCGCTACGGGCCTAATGACACAGATTTCATTGCTGAGTGATATTGCATTGCACGTACGTGCCCCGACTTCTTTATCCATTTTTTGCTTTCTGGGATATTTACCTGATACTGTAGACGAGCTTCTTGTGAACACAGTCGTCCCAAATATTGGGGTGGCTGTCTGTTTTTGATTTTAATTTCCGTAAGCTATAGGACCATATGTGGAAGTGCCATAGGCTGTGTTGCTTTGTTTCTTACGTGTTTCAGGAAACACCATACACTTCTCCAGGGTGGCTGCTGGCAATTTACATCCTGCCAATCAGCATAACAATGCTCCCTGTTCTCCATATCCTGTCCTACCTTTCTGGATTTTACACTTTTTTCAGATGGCCCTTTTGCCCGGGGGGCAGTGAGACTTCATTGTAGTGCAGATTTCCTTTACAGGCTTGCTTGGTTGGCCAAAAAGGGCGTATGCGTTTTTTCCTGAATATATTCAGGAAAAAACGCATACGCCCTTTTTGGCCAAGTGCATCATTGTCGACGTTCTGCCTCTTTTCCTATGATTTCAGGGCAATTCCATTCTACCCCCTGCAATGGTTTTCCTGAAACTCTGCCCCGCTTTCAAGTCCCCTTCGCAGGCTTACTTCAATATATTTTTGGAGGATAGCTGTCATTTATAACTCTGCACGATTGTGAATTTCAGTGCCCCTGAGCTCCTTTCTTCAACTCGCTTTCTTGTGAGCTGGGCACAAAACCGCAGGATTGCTTCAGGCCCTAATCTGTTTCCGGCAGGGCATGCTGAGCCTTTGTTTAATTCCTCTTCCTGGTGGGCAATGAGCATTACATTTGCCCGTGCAGACACCTACAGCTAGTCTCTCATTGGTTCTCCCTATTCCTGTTCATCTTGCACAGAAATTGCAAGCTGTGCCAAACAGGAGGTTAAAGGCACTGACTCTCCAAGCGGGGAGAGTGTTAGTAAAGCATCTGGAATGGTGAACCCGAGGACCAGGATACGAAAACTGAGATGCATTTTAAATCGTTTCCCAATCACACGGTGGACGATACTCTGGGTTTCCCATGCATGTTTTAGCTGGAGGAAGAATCCCTTGAACCTGGAGAGTTGGAACCCATGGAATGGGTACCATGCAGTATGACTTCAAAGGGTCTACATTTTCTCACCGAAACTCACCAATGCTATCAGCCTGAAGTGTCCAGCCTTATGTCTCAACCAGCTCTGGGAGTAGATGTGGTCAATCCCGGTTGCATCACATGCCCTGAGTGAATTATTTAAGAATTGCTCTCTATTTCACTGTCTTTGTGTTTTGTTTTCGAAATTTATTTTGATAATGGGATTTATCGGATTTTCACTGCTGCGTTTCGGCCGCTGTACACACGCTTGATTCTCTTACGGAGACATATATATCCATGGGTTTTAAGATTCTTCCTAGTCAGGTATGTTCCTAGGCGTTGAATATGTGGTGTTGGGTCCATCTCGTTGAGCAAGGAGTAGGTCTTGTCTTTTACATATTTGGCTTATGGAAAGTTATCTGTGCTAATTTCAGTCTCTGGCTTTATGCAGCACCCCAAAGCACCTTTCCCCATAAGCAAGCACTAGTTGGTTTTCTAAATTTGAGACCCTGTTCTGTTTTGTAATTCAGTTCATGTGTAGTCAAGTTTACATTCCGTGTATTAGTGATATCTTATGATGTTTCTTTTTCTGTGTGACGTAGTTCACGTAGAATCACCGTACCTGCATCCACTCACTATGCCGCTACGGGCCTGATGACACAGATATCATTGCTGAGTGATATTGCATTGCACGTACGTGCCACAATTTCTTTATCCATTTTTTGCTTTCTGAGATATTTACCTGATACTGTAGACGAGCTTCTTGTGAACACAGTCGTCCCAAATATTGGGGTGGCTGTCTGTTTTTGATTTTAATTTCCGTAAGCTATAGGACCATAAGTGGAAGTGCCATAGGCTGTGTTGCTTTGTTTCTTACGTGTTTCAGGAAACACCATACACTTCTCCAGGGTGGCTGCTGGCAATTTACATCCTGCCAATCAGCATAACAAGGCTCCCTGTTCTCCATATCCTGTCCTACCTTTCTGGATTTTACACTTTTTTCAGATGGCACTTTTGCCCGGGGGGCAGTGAGATTTCATTGTAGGGCAGATTTCCTTTACAGGCTTGCCTGGTTGGCCAAAAAGGGCGTATGCGTTTTTTCCTGAATATATTCAGGAAAAAACGCATACGCCCTTTTTGGCCAAGTGCATCATTGTCGACGTTGTGCCTCTTTTCCTATGCTTTCAGGGAAATTGCTGTCTACCCCCTGCAATCGTTTTCCTGAAATTCTGCCCCGCTTTCAAATCCCCTTCGCAGGCTTACTTCAATATACTTTTGAAAGATAGCTGTCATTTATAACTCTGCAGGTTTGTGAATTACAGTGCCCCTGAGCTCCTTTCTTCAACTTGCTTTCTTGTGAGCTGGGCACAAACACGCAGGATTGCTTCAGGCCCTAATCTGTTTTCAGCAGGGCACACTGAGCCTTTGTTTAATTCCTCTTCCTAGTGGGAAATGAGCGTTACATTTGCCCGTGCAGACACCTACAGCTAGTCTCTCATTGGTTCTCCCTATTCCTGTTCATCTTTCACAGAAATTCCAAGCTGTGCCAAACAGGAGGTTAAAGGCACTGACTCTCCAAGCGGGGAGAGTGTTAGTAAAGCATCTGGAATGGTGAACCCGAGGACCAGGATACGAAAACTGAGATGCATTTTAAATCGTTTCCCAATCACACGGTGGACGATACTCTGGATTTCCCATGCATGTTTTAGCTGGAGGAAGAATGCCTTGAACCTGGAGAGTTGGGACCCATGGAATGGGTACCATGCAGTATGACTTCAAAGGGTCTGCATTTGCTCACTGAAACTCACCAATGCTATCAGCCTGAAGTGTCCAGCCTTATGTCTCAACCAGCTCTGGGTGTAGATGTGGTCAATCCCAGTTGCATCACATGCCCTGAGTGAATTATTTAAGAATTGCTCTCTATTTCACTGTCTTTGTGTTTTGTTTTCGAAATTTATTTTGATAATGGTATTTATCGGATTTTCACTGCTGCGTTTCGGCCGCTGTACACATGCTTGATTTTCTTACGGAGACATATATATCCATGGGTTTTAAGATTCTTCCTAGTCAGGTATATTCCTAGGCGTTGAATATGTGGTGTTGGGTCCATTTCATTGAGCAAGGAGTAGGTCTTGTCTTTTACATATTTGGCTTATGGAAAGTTATCTGTGCTAATTTCAGTCTCTGGTTTTATGCAGCACCCCAAAGCACCTTTCCCCATAAGCAAGCACTAGTTGGTTTTCTAAATTTGAGACCCTGTTCTGTTTTGTAATTCAGTTCATGTGTAGTCAAGTTTACATTCCGTGTATTAGTGATATCTTATGATGTTTCTTTTTCTGTGTGACGTAGTTCACGTAGAATCACCGTACCTGCATCCACTCACTATGCCGCTACGGGCCTGATGACACAGATTTCATTGCTGAGTGATATTGCATTGTACGTACGTGCCACAACTTCTTTATCCATTTTTTGCATTCTGGGATATTTACCTGGTACTGTAGACGAGCTTCTTCTGAACACAGCCATCCCAAATATTGGGGTGGCTGTCTGTTTTTGATTTTAATTTCCGTAAGCTATAGTACCATAAGTGGAAGTGCCATAGGCTGTTTTGCTTTGTTTCTTACGTGTTTCAGAAAACACGATACACTTCTCCAGGGTGGCTGCTGGCAATTTACATCCTGCCAATCAGCATAACAAGGCTCCCTGTTCTCCATATCATGTCCTACCTTTGTGGATTTTACACTTTTTTCAGATGGCCCTTTTGCCCGGGGGGGTGGGCAGTGAGATTTCATTGTAGGGCAGATTTCCTTTACAGGCTTGCCTGGTTGGCCAAAAAGGGCGTATGCGTTTTTTCCTGAATATATTCAGGAAAAAACGCATACGCCCTTTTTGGCCAAGTGCATCATTGTCGACGTTGTGCCTCTTTTACTATGCTTTCAGGGCAATTCCAGTCTACCCCCTGCAATGGTTTTCCTGAAACTCTGCCCCGCTTTCAAGTCCCCTTCGCAGGCTTACTTCAATATATTTTTGGAGGATAGCTGTCATTTATAACTCTGCAGGTTTGTGAATTACAGTGCCCCTGAGCTCCTTTCTTCAACTCGCTTTCTTGTGAGCTGGGCACAAAACCGCAGGATTGCTTCAGGCCGTAATCTGTTTCCGGCAGGGCACGCTGAGCCTTTGGTTAATTCCTCTTCCTGGTGGGAAATGAGCATTACATTTGCCCGTGCAGACACCTATAGCTAGTCTCTCATTGGTTCTCCCTATTCCTGTTCATCTTGCACAGAAATTGCAAGCTGTGCCAAAGAGGAGGTTAAAGGCACTGACTCTCCAAGTGTGGAGAGTGTTAGTAAAGCATCTGGAATGGTGAACCCGAGGACCAGGATACGAAAACTGAGATGCATTTTAAATCGTTTCCCAATCACACGGTGGATGATACTCTGGGTTTCCCATGCATGTTTTAGCTGGAGGAAGAATCCCTGGAACCTGGAGAGTTGGGACCCATGGAATGGGTACCATGCAGTATGACTTCAAAGGCTCTGCATTTGCTTACCGAAACTCACCAATGCTATCAGCCTGAAGTGTCCAGCCTTATGTCTCAACCAGCTCTGGGTGTAGATGTGGTCAATCCCGGTTGCATCACATGCCCTGAGTGAATTATTTAAGAATTGCTCTCTATTTCACTGTCTTTGTGTTTTGTTTTCGAAATTTATTTTGATAATGGGATTTATCGGATTTTCACTGCTGCGTTTCGGCCGCAGTACACACGCTTTATTCTCTTACGGAGACGTATATATCCATGGGTATTAAGGTTCTTCCTAGTCAGGTATATTCCTAGGCGTTGAATACGTGGTGTTGGGTCCATTTCGTTGAGCAAGGAGTAGGTCTTGTCTATTACATATTTGGCTTATGGAAAGTTATCTGTGCTAATTTCAGTGTCTGGTTTTATGCAGCACCCCAAGGCACCTTTCCCCATAAGCAAGCACTAGTTGGTTTTCTAAATTTGAGACCCTGTTCTGTTTTGTAATTCAGTTCATGTGTAGTCAAGTTTACATTGCGTGTATTAGTGATATCTTATGATGTTTCTTTTTCTGTGTGACGTAGTTCACGTAGAATCACCGTATCTGCATCCACTCACTATGCCGCTACGGGCCTGATGACACAGATTTCTTTGCTGAGTGATATTGCATTGTACGTACGTGCCACAACTTCTTTATCCATTTTTTGCTTTCTGGGATATTTACCTGATACTGTAGACGAGCTTCTTGTGAACACAGCCGTCCCAAATATTGGGGTGGCTGTCTGTTTTTGATTTTAATTTCCATAAGCTATAGGACCATAAGTGGAAGTGCCATAGGCTATGTTGCTTTGTTTCTTACGTGTTTCAGGAAACACCATACACTTCTCCAGGGTGGCTGCTGTCAATTTACATCCTGGCAATCAGCATAACAAGGCTCCCTGTTCTCCATATCCTCTCCTAACTTTCTGGATTTTACACATTTTTCAGATGGCCCTTTTGCCCGGGGGGGGGGGCAGTGAGACTTCATTGTAGTGCAGATTTCCTTTACAGGCTTGCTTGGTTGGCCAAAAAGGGCGTATGCGTTTTTTCCTGAATATATTCAGGAAAAAACGCATACGCCCTTTTTGGCCAAGTGCATCATTGTCGACGTTCTGCCTCTTTTCCTATGCTTTCAGGGCAATTCCAGTCTACCCCCTGCAATCGTTTTCCTGAAATTCTGCCCCGCTTTCAAGTCCCCTTCGCAGGCTTACTTCAATATATTTTTGGAGGATAGCTGTCATTTATAACTCTGCAGGTCTGTGAATTACAGTGCCCCTGAGCTCCTTTCTTCAACTCGCTTTCTTGTGAGCTGGGCACAAAACCGCAGGATTGCTTCACGCCCTAATCTGTTTCCAGCAGGGCACACTGAGCCTTTGTTTAATTCCTCTTCCTGGTGGGCAATGAGCGTTACATTTGCCCGTGCAGACACCTACAGCTAGTCTCTCATTGGTTCTCCCTATTCCTGTTCATCTTGCACAGAAATTGCAAGCTGTGCCAAACAGGAGGTTAAAGGCACTGACTCTCCAAGTGGGGAGAGTGTTAGTAAAGCATCTGGAATGGTGAACCCGAGGACCAGGATACGAAAAATGAGATGCATTTTAAATCGTTTCCCAATCACACGGTGGACGATACTCTCGGTTTCCCATGCATGTTTTAGCTGGAGGAAGAATCCCTTGAACCTGGAGAGTTGGGACCCATGGAATGGGTACCATGCAGTATGACTTCAAAGGGTCTGCATTTGCTTAGTGAAACTCACCAATGCTATCAGCCTGAAGTGTCCAGCCTTATGTCTCAACCAGCTCTGGGTGTAGATGTGGTCAATCCCGGTTGCATCACATGCCCTGAGTGAATTATCTAAGAATTGCTCTCTATTTCACTGGCTTTGTGTTTTGTTTTCGAAATTTATTTTGATAATGGGATTTATCGGATTTTCAGTGCTGCATTTCGGCCGCTGTACACACGCTTGATTCTCTTACGGAGACATATATATCCATGGGTTTTAAGATTCTTCCTAGTCAGGTATATTCCTAGGCGTTGAATATGTGGTGTTGGGTCCATTTCGTTGAGCAAGGAGTAGGTCTTGTCTATTACATATTTGGCTTATGGAAAGTTATCTGTGGTAATTTCAGTCTCTGGTTTTATGCAGCACGTCAAGGCACCTTTCCCCATAAGCAAGCACTAGTTGGTTTTCTAAATTTGAGACCCTGTTCTGTTTTGTAATTCAGTTCATGTGTAGTCAAGTTTACATTCCGTGTATTAGTGATATCTTATGATGTTTCTTTTTCTGTGTGAGGTAATTCACGTAGAATCACCGTACCTGCATCCACTCACTATGCCGCTACGGGCCTGATGACACAGATTTCATTGCTGAGTGATATTGCATTGCACGTACGTGCCGCAAATTATTTATCCATTTTTTGCTTTCTGGGATATTTACCTGTTACTGTAGACGAGCTTCTTGGGAACACAGCCGTCCCAAACTTTGGGGTGGCTCTCTGTTTTTGATTTTAATTTCCGTAAGCTATAGGACCATAAGTGGAAGTGCCATAGGCTGTGTTGCTTTGTTTCTTACGTGTTTCAGGATAAACCATACACTTCTCCAGGGTGGCTGCTGGCAATTTACATCCTGCCAATCAGCATAACAAGGCTCCCTGTTCTCCATATCCTGTCCTACCTTTCTGGATTTTACACTTTTTTCAGATGGCCCTTTTGCCCGGGGGGCAGTGAGACTTCATTGTAGTGCAGATTTCCTTTACAGGCTTGCTTGGTTGGCCAAAAAGGGCGTATGCGTTTTTTCCTGAATATATTCAGGAAAAAACGCATACGCCCTTTTTGGCCAAGTGCATCATTGTCGACGTTCTGCCTCTTTTCCTATGCTTTCAGGGCAATTCCAGTCTACCCCCTGCAATGGTTTTCCTGAAACTCTGCCCCGCTTTCAAGTCCCCTTCGCAGGCTTACTTCAATATATTTTTGGAGGATAGCTGTCATTTATAACTCTGCAGGTTTGTGAATTACAGTGCCCCTGAGCTCCTCTCTTCAACTCGCTTTCTTGTGAGCTGGGCACAAAACCGCAGGATTGCTTCAGGCCCTAATCTGTTTCCGGGAGGGCATGCTGAGCCTTTGGTTAATTCCTCTTCCTGGTGGGAAATGAGCCTTTCATTTGCCCGTGCAGACACCTATAGCTAGTCTCTCATTGGTTCTCCCTATTCCTGTTCATCTTGCGCAGAAATTGCAAGCTGTGCCAAACAGGAGGTTAAAGGCACTGACTCTCCAAGCGGGGAGAGTGTTAGTAAACCGTCTGGAATGGTGAACCCGAGGACCAGGATACGAAAACTGAGATGCATTTTAAATCGTTTCCTAATCACACGGTGGACCATACTCGCCGTTTCACACGCATGTTTTAGCTGAAGAACGAATCCCTTGAACCTGGAGAGTTGGGACCCTTGGAATGGGTACCATGCAGTATGACTTCAAAGGATCTGCATTTGTTCGCCGAAACTCACCAATGCTATCAGCCTGAAGTGTCCAGCCTTATGTCTCAACCAGCTCTGGGTGTAGATGTGGTAAATCCAGGTTGCATCACATGCCCTGAGTGAATTATTTAAGAATTGCTTCCTATTTCACTGTCATTGTGTTTTGTTTTTGAAATTTATTTTAATAATGGGATTTATCGGATTTTCACTGCTTCGTTTATGCCGCTGTACACGCGCTTGATTCTGTTACGGAGACATATAAATCCATGGGTTTTAAGATTCTTACTAATCCGGTATATTCTTAGGCATTGAATATGGCGTGTGGAGTCCATTTCGTTGAGCAAGGAGTAGGTCTTGACTATTACATATTTGGCTTATGGAATGGTATCTGTGCTAATTTCAGCCTCTGGTTTTATGCAGCACCCCAACTCACCTTTCCCCTTAAGGAAGCATAAGTTGGTTTTCTTAATTTGAAACCCTCTTCTCTTTTGTAATTCAGTTCATGTGTAGCCATGTTAACATTCCATGTATTAGTGATATCTTATGTCTTTTTCTTTTTGAATTATGTGACTTCGAATGATCACACGTAACTCCTCTTGAGTTGTTATAACTGGCCGTATTTCATTGATTTCCAGGCTGAGTAATATTCCACTCTACATAAGCACCACATCTCTGTCCGTTTTTTCTCTGCAGATACTTTAAGTTATATCCTAGTCGAGGATCTTTTAAACAGAGAGGTGGTAAACATTGGGGTGCCTGTGTCCTCTCGGTTTTTGTTTTTCCCAAGATATACGTCCATGAGTGCAAGTGCCCTGTGCTCGGTAGCTCATTATTTAGATGCTTTAGTAAACACAATAGACTTATCCAGAGTGACCGTTGGCAATATACATTTCCACTATAAGACTCACAGGGCTCCCTTTTCTCCTTGCCCTGTCCTGCATTTCTGGTGTTTACACTTTATGAGGACGGCTCTTCTGACTGATGCAAAGTGATATGTTTTGTAGTATTGATTTCCAGTGCCCACCTGTTTGGTTGGCTAAAAAAGTGTATGCCCTTTTCTTGAATATATACAGAAAAAGACGCATACACCCTTTTTGGCCAACTGCAATGTTGGCAATGTTCAGCCCCTTTTCTTGTGCTTAATGGCGAGTCCTTTCTACCTCTTCCAATCCCTTTCCTGCCATTCTCCGTTGCTTACAAGTCCTTTTCTCTGACTTTCCTCAAGACATTTTTCAGTGATAGATATTTTCAATTCTGCAGTTTCGTGAATTGTAGTGCCCCTGAGTTCCATTTTCCAACTTGTGTTTATGGGAACTGGCCACAAAGCATCAGGATTCCTCAAGCCCTATTCTGTTTCCATGGGCAACCCTAGCCTTTGGTCAATTCGTCTTCCTGATTGGAAATTAGAGTGGCATGTGCCTGTCCGAACACCTAGGACTTGTCTCTCATTGTTCCTCCTCCTTCTGCTTCATCCTCTGGACAAATTCCAAACTGTATGCAACAGGATGTTGACAGTGCTGACATCTCCAAGTGGGGAGACTGTTAGTAAAGACGCTGGAGTGGTGAACCCTAGCACCAAGAGATGAGGAGATGAGATGCCTTTTCCAAACTTTTCCCGATCAGACGGTATACCATCCTCTGGGTGTGACAGGCATGTTTTAGGTGTAGGAAGGGTCCCATTCATGTGAGGAGAACACCAGGGGATTTTAAATATCAGTGTCTCTCCGCAACCCAAACTGGGGAATTTTTTAAGCTACGGCTACACATATGTTCATTAAGGGCCTTGGGAAGTAGGCAGAGTCCAAACTTTAGATGATTGAAGTCTTCAGGGTCAGAAGCACTCACCACTGTCTTCCCTTAGATTCCATTTTTACTGTCATTGATGGATGATGTCAATAAAAATATCTATTCTTTTTCAGATCATTTCCCCTTATAGGTTATTGCAAAATATTGAGTGTAGTTCCCTGTGCTATACAGTAGTTCCTTGCTGATGATTTCATACATAGCAGTGTGTATGTGTTAATCCCAAACTGTTAATTTATCCCTCCTCCTACCATTTCCCTTTGGTAATAATAAATTATAAGATTTTATGCTTCTCAGAAATGGGGGAGCTGAAAGAGAGGTATCATTTTCAATGCAAAAGCATTTAAAACAAGATTGAAGCTTTAACCAAGATTATTAGATGTACATCCTTGGAAAGAAATCACTTTGTTTCTCTAATATTGACCTGACAAAGAAGACAAACCTTTTCACTGAACTTGCTTATAAGAAAGTGATGGAAATATCAAATGGAAGTGTTAGAAACATCTTATTTTACCCGAGCCTTATACACTGTTCTATGTTAATTACAGTTTGGCTCACACATCTGTTCATTGAAGTTACAATGTTCTCAATTTCTGTTACTGATCCTCCAGAGTGGACGCCAACAAGTGTCCCCCTGCCCAGTGTCATTGGAGCCAATAGATCGAGACTGAGTTTGGTTCAAAAGCAAAGGAAACTTTATATTTTGATCAGAGAATGGAGAGGTGCTACCCTGTGGGCTGTGGGCTGGGCTGCTGTGTAGAGATCCTGTCAGAGTCACTGGGAGGGAGGGGGCTGAGCTCTCGAGGACCTGGTTGGCTGCAGCTCAGGCTCTATGTCACGGAGTCTGAACTGGGCCCCAGGAGCTGAAGTGTCGTCGAGCCATTCTGCTCTAGGAAATCTGGTCTGAAGTGCTGGGTGTGGAACCTCTGTATGCGGGACACTAGGAGCACCTGAAATTAGACAAAGCACAAAGGATAAAAAAGGTTAGACTTTATTTTATTGCCCAGATTCTATTTTTATCTCCCAGGCATTTTTAAGGGGCTTTGCCTGGGACAAACTTCTCTTCTGCCTTTTGTCCCTTTCCTCATTCTTGGAGTGCTGCGGGTGCAGACCCTTCTTCTGTAACTGCTGAGTGCTGAGTTAGGAGGCTTCATACCCGTGGGCGAGGGTCAGAACTTCTCCCCAGCAGCCTCCAGGTGACGTTGATTGTCCCCAGGCCTCCTGCCTCCCTGCTCGTCCACCTGAGCACCAGTATTGGAAGTGTTATAGATTCTAATGACCTTTAAGGGTCCAGAAAGGAGATGTGCAGTGGCGCTGTGAGGTCCAGTTTCACTCCGCCCCACATTTGTTCGGCCACCTTAGGCTGACCGTTTCTGCCAGCCTAGATGCTCTGACTGACCGTTTCTGCCAGCCTAGATGCTCTGACCAACAGTCTGCGCTTTCTTCCATTAGGCCCCTGAATTAACGTAAAAACAGCACCAGGTGTCAGGATCCTGCCCGCTCAGCTCCCAGACAGTCCAGGGTCAGTGGTGATGAAGGATCATGATGGTCACTGAGTCAAGAGCCTTTGGAAGTAAACAGGAGTCCAGCCGGTCTTATTGGCCACCATCATCAGGGTGTCTGTAGGCTTTTCTATGGTGACAGCATGATATACGGTTCCCCCGCCAAGATTATTAGCTCCCCTCTGGGTACAGTAAGTACTGCAAGCAGTAGTCTACTCTTTTGGGACACACTCTTGTTGTTTTATGAGAGAAACTCCAGGTCAAGTGATGGTCACACGGGTCGTCATGGTGCCCCGTTGCCCCCGGTTATCTCTCTGGAGGTTGGAGTTGGAGGGCCTCCTCAATCGAGGTCAGTGTGCCCACGGAGCAAACCCTGCAACTTCAGGGCATGGTTGGGGGTTAGGATCACCACGTGGGGTCCGTTTCCCTTAGAAGGGAGGTGGCCTTTTGGGCTGCTGATTTCCAGGTTTTCAGATACCACCAGTATCTTGGCCAGATGTGGCGGTGGGCCAAGCCCCTTGGTGACCATAGTTTATCCTACCTGGATGGCATTCTTGCATTGTTCCATTTCAAGTGGTCCCAGTTTTTGCACTAATACTCCAATGGCGATTCACCTTTCACCAGGAATGTAAAGGTCAAAGGGTTTAGCTAAATTAGGGAGTTCCAGGGCAAGGGTCTGAATTGACTGCTCTTTCCATTCTTGAAAGGCCACTTCTGGATTCTATTCAAAAGGATCATCATCTTTTCCTTTCAGTGTTTCATATAGAGGCCCAGCTAGTAGACTGTAGTTAGGGATCCAGAGGCAGGAAACCCTGGCTTCCCCAGGAACCCCTAAGCTGTCTTCTAGTTTCAGAAAGGGGTAAGGCTGTAAATTGTTTCTTCCCTTTCCTGGGATGGGCTTCTCCGACCTTCTGTGAGAATGAAGCCCAGGCAGGTCACCGTAGTCTGTGATACTTGAGCTTTTTCGTGGACAACTTCTATCCTTTATTGGCTTGGTAGTTCTGAGGCCTCCTTAGTAGGGCTGGCGATCAGAATGTCATCTGAATATTGAAGGAGTGTTTCCTTTTCCAGAGGTAGAACTTTTAGGTCTTTAGCTGAGCTTTCCCCAAAGATGGTGTGGGAATTTTTGAACCCTTGGGGCAAGACAGCCTGGAAGTATTGTTTTAGTTGTATGTTGAGTCCTGTCACTCACAAGCCAAAATTTCTTGTGACTCTGGGACTAATGGAATACAAAAGAAGGCATCAGTGAAGACTAATACAGAATACCAAGTCCTGGTGGTTGGTAGAATGACCAGCAGGGTGTAGGATTTAGGAACTACTGGAGGTATATCCTCAGTGGCTTCACTGACTGTCCTGACATCCTTTACCAGGACTCCAGCAGCCCATGGGGCTCTCGAGGTCAGGCCAATCCCAGGATATGGAGCTCACCTGGGCAGGTACCCTACCCCCACCCCAGCCCACGGGGCTCTCGTGTTCAGGCCCCTCCCAGGATATGGGATTCCCTGGGCAGGTCCTCTGCAGTCCATGGGGCTCCCGTGGTCAGGCCCCTCCCAGGATACAGAGCTACCCTTGCAGGTACCTTGGCAGGGCTGGGCACACAGGAACCGTGCACATAGCCCTCATTGCAGAGCACTCCCAGCTCACCTGTCGCTCAGATCTGACACAGAGCACCTCAGAGCAGGACTTGAACTAACAAACAGCAGCTCTGACAGGTCTGTGACCCTGGGCATCACTCTGTGCGGCCTCCTCCACCTGGTCTTCCAGAGACTTCCACTGCACCCGGGGCACCAGGCCTCTGTCTCCAACCACCACCCACCCCTCCTCTCCCTGACTCCTGGGTTCCTCTCATTAGGAGAGGGTTTTCTTGAAGTTGTCTCCCACTCATGGGCCAGATAATATAATCAGAAAACAAGCCAGAGCTGCAGCCCCTTGTCTATCCTGACTCTCAGGAGCCCACACCTGTTCCTTGGACCTGGCCAATTCAGCAAGTTCCATTTTCAGCAACTGTGAGCCCCTGAGGGGTGATTATTGGCTGGCTTGGGAAGCCTGACCGTGCCGGCCAGCCCTCCCCAGGTGTGCCTGGGTTGAGATCAATATAAACACCGCTCCAGGCAGCAAGAGCCCCTGCAGCTGTGCCTGACGCCATTTTCTCTGCCCTGTCAGCAGTCTCGGGGCTGGGCTGGTGGGAGGGAGTGAGAGGCCACGGCTTTGTGGGTGTCCCAGTGTGAGTGGGGCTCTGCTGGACTTTCTGCAGCAGTTGCCAAGATGCTACCTGCTAAAGAAGAGGATGTGTCACCCACACCTGCCGCTGGAATTTCTCCCTGGGCACAGGTGAGGAAGGAAGAAAGCAGTGGGGGCCGGGACAGCAGGGGTATCTCAGGCAGGGAAATGGAGAGCTTCCAGAAGAGCACCCAGGGCCAGGACCATCCTGGCTGGCCTGCAGGCACCAAGTCGGCTGGCATGCTGTCCCTCATGTGGCTCCATGGCCCTTCCTCTAGGTTTTCAAGTCCTTGTACATATTCAGGTGTTTAGCCTTGGAAGGGTGGGAACATTTCAGCAGCAGCTGGCCTGGGGCTCGGCCCACGTTTACTCACAGATACCTCGGCACGGTCCACCAGCTTTGCAGTGAGGACGCTTGTTGCGAGGAGCATGCTGGCTGAATGGGAGATGATTCCCCACCACTGACCAACTTCAGAATTGTTTGCAATTGGAGCAAGTGCCCTGAAACGGTTTTCCTCTGTGTAACTGGTGGGTTCTGTTCTTTTTTATCTTTTTTTCGTTTTTGGTTCAAGGTAGATTTTATTCCTCTTTTGTGTATTTACAGATATAAGCATGGAAATAATTTATTCATATAAATACATGTATGTGAAGGGAAGAATATTTTTCTGTTTTACTTTTTTTAATTTTATTTTTTTATTTTGAATTTAATTTTATATTTTTATACAGCAGGTTGTTTTTGGTTATCTACTTTATACATATAAATGTATACATACCAATCCCAATATCTCAACTCCTCCCACCACCATCCCCAACAGCTTTCCCCCCTTGTTGTCCATACGTTTGTTGTATACATGTATTGCTCTATTTCTGCCTTGCAAAACGGTTCATCTGTACAATTTTTCTAGGTTCCACATATATGCATTAATATACAAGATTTGTTTTTCTCTTTCTGACTTACTTCACTCTGTATGACAGTCTCTAGATCCATCAACGTCTCTACAAATGTCCCAATTTCATTCCTTTTTATGGCTTAGTAATATTCCATTTTATATATGTACCACATCTTTATGCATTCGTCTGTCTGTGGGCATTTAGGTTGCTTCCATTTCCTGGATAGTGTAAATAGTGATGCAATGAACATTGTGGTGAATGTCTCTTTTTGATTTATGGTTTTGTCTGGGTATATGCCCAGTAGAGGGATTGCTGTATCATATGGTAATTCTATTCTTAGTTTTATAAGAAACTCCATAATGTTCTCCACAGTGACTGTATCAATTTACGTTCCCAACAATAGTGGAAGAGGATTCCTTATCTCCACACCGTTTCCAGCATTTGTTGTTTGTAGATTTTCTCATGATGCCCATTCTAATAGGTGTGAGGTGATACACCATGGATGAGTCTATTTCGTTGAGCAAAGAGTAGGTCTTGTTTATTACGTATTTGGCTTATGGAATGGTATGTGTGCTAATTTCAATCTGTTTTTATACAGCAGCCCAACTCAACTTTCCCCTTAAGCAAGCATAAGGTTTTTATCTAAATGTGAGACTCTGTTCGGTTTTGTAATTCAGTTTATGTGTAGCCAAGTTTACACTCCCTCTATTAGTGATATCTTATGATAATTATCTTTCTTTGTGTGATATATTTCTCTTAGAATCATCATAATTAAATCCACTCAATTTGCTGCTACAGGCCTGATGACATTGATTTCACTGCTGAGTGATATTCCGTTGTACGTAAGTAGCACAACTTCTTTATCCATTTTTTTCTTTCTGGGATATTTAATTTGTACTGGACTCGAGGTTCTTGTAAACACAGCAGCCCTAAATTTTGTGTTGGCTGTGTCTTGTTGATTTTAATTTTCCTAAGCTATAGGGCCAAAAGTGGAAGTGCCCTAGGCTCTGTAGCTTTGTTTTTTAGATGTTTCAGGATACACCATGAACATCTCCAGAGTGTCTGTTGGCAATTTACATCCCGCCCATCAGCATAACACGGCTCCCTGTTCTCCATGGCCTGTCCTGTGTTTCTGGTTTTTACACTTTATTCAGATGGCCTTTTTGACGAATGGGAAATGTGACTTCATTGTAGTGTGGATTTCCATTGCTGGAGTGCTTGGTTGGCCAAAATGTTCATATGCGTTTTTTCCTGAATATATTCAGGAAAAATGTATACGCACTTTTTGTCCATGTGCATCACTGTCAAAGATCTGCCGCTTTTCATATGCTTTAAATGCAATTCCAATCTACCTCTTGAAATATGATTCCTGCAATTCTGCCTCGTTTTCAAGTCCTCTTTGCAGACTTACTTCGATATATTTTTGCCAATAGCTGTCATTTATCTCTGCAGGTTTGTGAATTACAGTGCCCCTGAGCTCCTTTCTTAACTCGCTTCCTTGTAAGCTGGCCACAAAACTGCAGGTTTGTTTCAGGCCATAATCAGGGTCCAGCACGGCACTCTGAGCCTTTGGTTAATTCCTCTTCCTGGTGGGAAATTAGAGTTAAATGTGCCCCTCCAGATACCTGCCTCACTCCCAGCCACATGGTGATGTATGTCCTCAGGTTTGAGGCCATATGTGATGGGTTCCTCATCTTTTGATGATGTGGCCCCACTGGTGTGTGGACACTCCTGCCTGGTTCCCATCCCCTTGGTGATGTGGGCCCTCTGGTGAGACTCTGATCCTGGTTGGGTTCCTCACACATCCGTGAGGTGAGCCCTCTTCTCTGAGGTCACTCCTGCCTGGCTGGCACAACCCGCCTTGTTGACTTCGGCACCCTGGTGGCAGTTGGAGCCTGCTGGGAGCCTCCTTCCCGCGGTGATGAGGCCCTCTGGCGTCAGACCCTAATGGCGGGGTTCCCACATTTTCTGATACGTGCTAAGTGGTACGAGGGCACTCCTGCCAGGTTCCCATCCTCATGAGCGTGTGGGCCTTCTGTTCTGAGGTCCTAACGGCTGGGTTGCTCACACTTTCATGATGTGGGCCCTCTGCTGTGAGGTCAATCCTGCCTGGCTGGCGCACGTCGCCTTGGCGATGTGGACCCTCTGGTGGCAGTTGGAGTGTGCTGGGGCCTCCTCCCCTCAGTGATGAGGGCCTTCTGGTGTCAGGCCCTAAGTGCTGGGCTCCACACATTTTCTGATGTGTGCCCAGTGGTGCGAGTCACTCCTGCCAGGTTCCCATCCCCATGGGCATGTGGGACTTCTGTTCTGTGGTCCCAACTGCTGGGTTGCTCACAGTTTCATGATGTGGGCCCTTTGCTGTGTGTTCACTCTGGCCTGTATCCCATAGTGTCAGTGCTCTGGGCCTCCAGCTTGGAGTTTCCAACTTCTCGATTCCTCACCTTTTCTATTCTATGGGCCCTCGGTTGTGCGTCTCCTCCTGCATGCCTCACTCCCAGCCCCTTCGTGATGTGTGTCCCCTTGTTTGAGGCCACATGTGCTGTGTTCCTCACCTTTCTATAATGTGGCCACACTGGTGTGAGGACACTCTTGCCTGGTTCCCATTCCCTTGGTGATGTTGGCCCCACTGGTGTTAGGACAGTCTTGCCTGGTTCCCATCACCTTGGTGATGTTGGCCCTCTGGTGAGAGTCTGATCCTGGTTAGGTTCCTCACCCTTCTGTGAGGTGGGCCCTCTGCTCTGAGCTCACTCCTGCCTGGCTGGCACACCCCGCCTTGGCAACGTCGGCCATATGGTGGCAGTTGGAGCCTGCTGGGAGCCTCCTCCCCTCAGTGATGAGGGCCCTCTGGCCTCAGGCCCTAACTGCTGGGTTCCCACATTTTCTGATTCGTGCTAAGTGGTGCAAGGACACTCCTGCCAGGTTCCCATCCCCATGGGGATGTGAGCCTTCTGCTCTGAGGTCCCAACGGCTGTGTTGCTCACAGTTTCATGATGAGGGCCCTCTGGTGTGAGTTCACTCCGGCCTAGATCCCATAGCCTCGCTGCTCCTGGCTGCCTGCCGGAGGTTCCAACTGTGGGATTCCTCACCTTTTTTATTCTATGGTCCCTCTGTTTTGAGGATCCTCTGGCCTGCCTCACTCCCAGCCCCTTGGTGATGTGTGTCCTCAGGTTTGAGGCCACGTGTGCTGGGTCCCTCAAATTATGGTGATGTAGCCCCACTGGTGTGAGGACACTCCTGCCTGGTTCCCATTCCCTTGGTGATGTTGGCCCTCTGGTGACAGTCTGATCCTTGTTGGGTTCCTCACACTTCTGTGAGGTGGGCTTTCTGCTCTGAGGTCACTCCTGCCTGGTTGGCACACCCCGCCTTGGTGACATCGGCCTTATGGTGGCAGTTAGAGCCTGCTGGGAGCCTCCTCCCCTCGGTGATGAGGGTCCTCTGGCCTCAGGTCCTAACTGCTGGGTTCCCACATTTTCTGATTCGTGGAAGTGGGCCGAGGACACTCCTGTCAGGTTCCCATCCCCATAGGGATGTGGGCCTTCTGCTCTGAGGTCCCATCCGCTGGGTTGCTCACAGTTTCATGATGTGGGACCTCTGCTGTGAGTTTGCTGTGGCCTGGATCCCATAGACTCTGTGCTCTGGGCGGCCTACTGGCCGGTTCCAACTGCTGGATTCCTCACAACTTTTATTCTGTGGGCTCTGTTTTGTGAGGATACTCCTGCTTGCCTCACTCCTAGCCCCTTGGAGATGTGGGTCCCCTGTTTTAGGCCACATGTTCTGGGTTCCTCACCTTTCTATAATGTGGCCACACTGGTGTGAGGACCCTCCTGCCTGGTTCCGATCCCCTTGGTGATGTGGGCCCTCTGGTGAGAGTCTTATCCTGGCTGGTTTCCTCACCCTTCTGTGAGGTAGGCCCTCTGCGGTGAGGTCACTCCTGCCTGGCTGGCACACATCACCTTGGTGACGTGGGCCCTCAGTTGGGAGTTGGTGTCTGCTGCGAGTCTCCGTCCCTCGGTAATGAGGGCCCTCTTGCGTCAGACCCTAACTCCTGGGCTCCCAAAATTTGCAGATGTGCGACCTGTGGTGCGAGTACACTCCTGTCAGGTTCCCAACCCCATGGGAATTTGGGCCTTCTGCTCTGAGGTCCCAACGCCTGGGGTGCTCACAGTTTCATGATGAGGGCCCTCTGATGTGCGTTCATTCCGGCCTAGATCCCATAGGCTTGCTGCTCCTGGGCGCCTGCTGGGAGGTTCCAACTGCGGGATTCCTCACCTTTTTTATTCTATGGGCCCTCTGTTTTGAGGCTCCTCCTGCCTGCCTCAATCCCAGCCCCGTTGTGATGTGTGTCCTCTGGTGTGAGGCCACGTGTGCTGGGTCCCTCACCTTTCGATGATGTGGCCCCAATGGTGTGAGGACACTCGTGCCTGTTTCCCAGCCCCTTGGTGATGTGGCCCCTCTGGTGAGAGTCTGATCCTGGCTGGGTTCCTTACCGTTCTGTGAGGTGGGCCCTGTGCTCTGAGGTAACTCCTGCCTGGCTTGCTCCCATTGCCTTGGTGACGTCGGCCCTCTGGTGGCAGTTGGATCCTTTTGGAGACTCCTGTCCTCGGTGATGAGGTCCCTCTGGCGTCAGGCTCTAACTGCTGGGCTCCCCAGGTTTTCTGATGTGAGCCCAGTGATGCCAGGACACTCGTGAAATGTTCCCATCCCCATGGCGATATGGGCCTTCTGCTCTGAGGTTCCAACGACTGGGTTGCTCACAGTTTCCTGATGTTAGCTCTCTGGTGTTAGTTCACTCATTCCTAGATCCCATAGCCTCTGTACTCTGGGCCGCCTGCTGGGAAGTTCCAACTGCTGGGTTCCTCACCTTTTTTATTCTTTGGGCCCTGTGTTGGGAGGCTCCTCCTGCCTGTGTCACTCCCAGCCCCTTGGTGATGTAGGTCCTCTGGTTTGTGGCCACATGTGCCAGTTTCCTCATCTTTTAGTGATGTGGCCCCACTGGTGTGAGGACACTCGTGCCTGGTTCCCGTCCCCTTGGTGATATGGGCCCTCTGGTGAGAGTCTGATCCTGGTTGGGTTCCTCACACTTCTTTGAGGTGGGCCGTCTGCTGTGAGGTCACTCGTGCCTGGCTGGCACACCCCGCCTTGGCGACGTGGGCCCTCTTGTGGTAGTTGGAACATGCTGGGAGCCTCCTCCCCTCAGTGATGAGGGCCCTCTGGCGTCAGGCCCTAACTGCTGGGTACCCACATTTTCTGATATGTGCTAAGTGGTGCGAGGACACTCCTGCCATGCTCCCAACACCTTGGGGATGTGGACCTTCTGCTCTGAGGTCCAAATGGCTGGGTTGCTCGCAGTTTCATGATGTGGACCCTCTGCTGTGAGTTTACTGCGGCCTGAATCGCATAGACTTGGTGCTCTTGGCCGCCTGCTGGGAGGTTCCCATTGCTGGATTCCTCAGCTTTTTTATTCTATGGGCCCTGTGTTGTGAGGCTACTCCTGCCTGCCTCATTCCGAGCCCCTTGGAGATGTGGGTCTTCTGGTTTAGGCCACATGTGCTGGGTTCCTCACCTTTCTATGATGTGGCCACACTGGTGTGAAGACTCTCCTGCCTGGTTCTGATCACCTTGGTGATGTGGGCCCTCTGGTGAGAGTCTTATCCTGGCTGTGTTCCTCACCCTTCTGTGAGGTAGGCCCTCTGCGGTGAGGTCACTCCTACCTGGCTGTCACACGTCACCTTGGCGACGTGGGACCTCAGTTGGGTGTTGGTGCCTGATTGGAGTCTCCTCCCCTTGGTAATGAGGGCCCTCTGGCGTCAGGCCCTAACTCCTGGGTTCCCTAAATTCTCTGATGTGTGCCCTGTGGTGCGAGTACACTTCTGACAGGTTCCCAACCCCATGGGAATGTGGGCCTTCTGCTCTGAGATCCCAACGCCTAGGTTGCTCACAGTTTCATGATGACGGCCCTCTGGTGTGAGATCACTCCGGCCTGGATCCCATAGTCTCGCTGCTCCTGGCCGCCTGCTGGGAGGTTCCAACTGCGGGATTCTTCACCTCTTTAATTCTATGGTCCCTCTGTTTTGAGGCTCCTCCTGCCTGCCTCAATCCCAGCTCCCTTGTGATGTGTGTCCTCTGGTTTGAGGCCACGTGTGCTGGGTCCCTCACTTTTCGGTGATGTGGCCCCACTAGTGTGAGGACACTCCTGCCTGGTTCCCATTCCCTTGGTGATGTGGGCCCTCTGGTGAGAATCTGATCCTCTTTAGTTCTTCACACTTCTGTGAGGTTGACCCTCTGCTCTGAGGTCACTCCTGCCTGGTTGTCACACTCCGCATTGGCGACGTCGCCCCTCTGGTAGCAGTTGGAGCTGGCTGGGAGCCACCGCCCCTCGGTGATGAGGGCCCTCTGGCATCAGGCACTAATTGCTGGGCTCCCCACATTTTTTCATGTGTGCCCACTCTTGCGATGACACTCCTGCTTGTTTCCCTTCCCCATTGGGATATGGGCCTTCTGCTCTGAGGTCACAACGGCTGGGTTGCTAACAGAATCACAATGAGGGCCCTCTGTTGTGAGTTCATGCCGGCCTGGATCTCATAGCCTCAGTGCTCTGGGCCGCCTGCTAGGAAGATCCAACTGCTGGTTTCCACACCTTTTGTATACAATGGGACATGTGTTGTGAGGTTAATCCTGCCTGCCTCACTCCGAAACCCATGGTGATGTGGGTCCTCTGGTTTGAGGCCACATGTGCTGGGTACCTCAACTTTTGATGATGTGGCCCCACGGGTGTGAGGACACTCCTGCCTGGTTCCCATCACCTTGGTGATGTGGGCCCTCTGGGGAGAGTCTGATCCTGGCTGGGTTCCCTACCATTCTGTGAGGTGGGCCCTCTGATGTCAGGTCACTCCTGCCTGGCTAGCTCACATCGCCTTGGCGACGTGGGCCCTCTGTTGGCCACTGGAGCATGCTGGGAGCCTCCTACTCCCGTGAATGATGGCCCTGGAAAAAATGCATATGCCCTTTTTGGCCAAGTGCTTCATTGACGAGGTTCTGCCACTTCTCTTATGCTTTCAGAGCAATTCACGTCTACCTCCTGAAATCGGATTCCAGCAATTCTGCCCCACTTTCAAGTCCTCTTCGCAGCCTTAATTCAATATATTTTTGTACGATTTCTGTCATTTATAAGTCTGCAGGTATGTGAATGACAGTGCCCCTGAGCTCCTTTCCTCAACTCGCTTTCTTGTGAGCTGGCCACAAAACCGCAGGATTGCTTCAGGCCCTAATCTTGTTCCAGCACGGCATGCTGAGCCTTTGGTTAATTCCTTTTCCTGTTGGGAAATGAGTGTTAAAATTGCCCGTGCATACTGGGCATATACCCTGAGAAAACCAAAATTCAAAAAGAGGCATGTACCAAAATGTTCATTGCAGCTCTATTTACAATAGCCCGGAGATGGAAAGAACCTAAGCGCCCATCATCGGACGAATGGATAAAGAAGATGTGGCACATATACACAATGGAATATTACTCAGCCTTAAAAAGAAATGAAACTGAGTTATTTGTAATGAGATGGATAGACCTAGAGTCTGTCATACAGAGTGAAGTAAGTCAGAAAGAAAAAGACAAATAGCGTATGCTAACACATATATATGGAATTTAAAGGAAAAAAATGTCATGAAGAACCTAGGGATAAGACAGGAATAGAGGCGCAGACCTACTGGAGAACGGAATTGAGGATATGGGGAGGGGGAATGGTGAGTTTTGACAGGGCGAGAGAGAGTCATGGACATATACACACTAACAAATGTAGTAAGGTAGATAGCAAGGGGGAAGCAGCCGCAAGGCACAGGGATATTAGCTCGGGGCGTTGGGACAGCCTGGAGGGGTGGAAGGGGGAGAGAGGGAGGGAGGGAGACACAAGAGGGAAGACACAGGGAGCATATGTATATGTATAGCTGATTCACTTTGTTATAAAGCAAAAACTAACACACCATTGTAAAGCAATTATACCCCAATAAAGATGTTAAAAAAAATATTTGCCCGTGCACACACCTACAGATAGTCTCCCATTGGTTCTCCTTATTCCTGTTCATCTTGCGCAGAAATTGCAAACAGTGCCAAACAGGAGGTTAAAGGCACTGACTCTCCAAATGGGGAGAGTGTAAGAAAAGGGTCTGGAATGGTGAACCTGAGTACCAGGGGACGAAAACAGACATGCATGTAAAAAGGTTTCCCAGTCACACGGTGGAGCATACTCTGGGTTTCCCATGCAAATTTTAGCAGAAGGAAGAATCCCTTGAACCTGGAGAGTTGGGAACCATGGAATGGGTACCAGGCAGTATGACATCAAAGGGTCTGCATTTGCTCACTGAACCTCACCAATGCTATCAGCCCAAAGGGTCAAGCCTTATCTCTCACCCAGCTCTGGGTGTAGATGTGGTAAACCAGGTTGCATCACATGCCCTCTGTGAGTTATTTAAGAATTGCTCTCTATTTCACTGTCATTGTGTTTTGTTTTTGAAATTTTTTTTGACACTGGGATTTATCGGATTTTCACTGCTGCGTTAATGCCGCTGTACACACTCTTGATTCTCTTACGGAGACATAAATATCCACGTGTTTTAAGATTCTTCCTAGTCAGGTATATTCCTAGGCGTTGAATATGTGGTGTTGAGTCCATTTCGTTGAGCAAGGAGTAGGTCTTGTCTATTACATATTTGGCTTATGGAACGGTATCTGTGCTAATTTCAGTCTCTGGTTTTATGCAGCACTCCAACGCACCTTTCTCCATAAGAAAGCACAAGTTGGTTTTCTAAATTTGAGACTGTTCTGTTTTGTAATTCAGTTCATGTGTAGTCAAGTTTACATACTGTGTATTAGTGATATTTTATGATGTTTCTTTTTATGTGTGACTTATTTCACGTAGAATCACCATACCTGTATCCACTCACTATGCCACTACGGGCCTGATGACACAGATTTCATTGCTGAGTGATATTCCATTGTACGTACGTACCACAACTTCTTTATCCATTGTTTGCTCTCTGAGATATTTACCTGGTACTGTAAACGAGGTTCTTGTGAACAGAGAGGTCCCAAACTTTGAGGTGGCTGGGTGTTTTTGATTTTAATTTCCCTAAGCTGTAGGACTATAAGTGGAAGTGCCATAGGCTGTGTTGCTTTGTTTCTTACGTGTTTCAGGAAACACATAACACTTCTCCAGAATGGCTGTCGGCAATTTACATCATATGCATCAGCATAATAAGGATCCCTGTTTTCCATTGCCTGTCCTCCTTTTCTGGATTTTAAAATTTTTTTAAATGGCCCTTTTGCCCTGGGGGGCACTGAGATTTCATTGTAGTGCAGGTTTATTTACAAGCTTCTTGGTTGGTCAAAAAGTGGGTATACGTTTTTTCCTGAATATATTTAGGGAAAAAAGCATCCGCACTTTTTGGAAAAGTGCATCATTATCGACGTTCTGCCTCTTTTCCTATTCTTTAAGTGCAATTCCAGTTTAACCCTTCAATCGTTTTCCTGAATTTCTGCCCCGCTTTCAAGTCCCCTTTGCAGGCTTACTTCAATATATTTTTGGAGGATAGCTGTCATTTATAACTCTGCAGGTTTGTGAATTACAGTGCCCCTGAGCTCCTTTCTTCAACTCGCTTTCTTGTGAGCTGGACACAAAACCAAAGGATTGCTTCAGGCCCTAATCTGTTTCCAGCAGGGCACGCTGAGCGTTTGGTTAATTCCTCTTCCTGGTGGGAAATGAGCATTACATTTGCCCGTGCAGACACCTACAGCTAGTCTCTCATTGGTTCTCCCTATTCCTGTTCATCTTGCACAGAAATTGCAAGCTGTGCCAAAGAGGAGGTTAAAGGCACTGACTCTCCAAGCGGGGAGAGTGTTAGTAAAGCATCTGGAATGGTGAACCCGAGGACCAGGATACGAAAACTGAGATGCATTTTAAATCGTTTCCCAATCACACGGTGGACGATACTCTGGGTTTCCCATGCATGTTTTAGCTGGAGGAAGAATCCCTTGAACCTGCAGAGTTGGGACCCATGGAATGGGTACCATGCAGTATGACTTCAAAGGGTCTGCATTTGCTCACCGAAACTCACCAATGCTATCAGCCTGAAGTGTCCAGCCTTATGTCTCAACCAGCTCTGGGTGTAGATGTGGTCAATCCCGGTTGCATCACATGCCCTGAGTGAATTGTTTAAGAATTGCTCTCTATTTCACTGTCTTTGTGTTTTGTTTTTGAAATTTATTTTGATAATGGGATTTATCGGATTTTCACTGCTGCGTTTATGCCGCTGTACACACGCTTGATTCTCTTACAGAGACATATAAATCCATGGGTTTTAAGATTCTTCCTAGTCAGGTATATTCCTAGGCGTTGAATATGTGGTGTTGAGTCCATTTCGTTGAGCAAGGAGTAGGTCTTGTCTATTACATATTTGGCTTATGGAAAGTTATCTGTGCTAATTTCAGTCTCTGGTTTTATGCAGCATCCCAACGCACATTTCCCCATAAGCAAGCACTAGTTGGTTTTCAAAATTTGAGACCCTGTTCTGTTTTGTAATTCAGTTCATGTGTAGTTAAATTTACATTCCGTGTATTAGTGATATCTTATGATGTTTCTTTTTCTGTGTGATGTAGTTCACGTAGAATCACCGTACCTGCATCCACTCACTATGCCGCTACGGGCCTGATGACACACATTTCATTGCTGAGTGATATTGCATTGCACGTACGTGCCACAACTTCTTTATCCATTTTTTGCTTTCTGGGTTATTTACCTGGTACTGTAGACGAGCTTCTTGTGAACACAGCCGTCCCAAACATTGGTGTGGCTGTCTGTTTTTGATTTTAATTTCCCTAAGCTATAGGACCATAAGTGCAAGTGCCATAGGCTGTGTTGCTTTGTTTCTTACGTGTTTCAGGAAACACCATACACTTCTCCAGGGTGGCTGTTGGCAATTTACATCCTGACAATCAGCATAACAAGGCTCCCTCTTCTCCATATCCTGTCCTACCTTTCTAGATTTTACACTTTTTTCAGATGGCCCTTTTGCCAGGGGGGCAGTGAGACTTCATTGTAGTGCAGATTTCCTTTACAGGCTTGCTTGGTTGGCCAAAAAGGGCGTATGCGTTTTTTCCTGAATATATTCAGGAAAAAACGCATACGCACTTTTTGGCCAAGTGCATCATTGTCGACGTTCTGCCTCTTTTCCTATGCTTTCAGAGCAATTCCAGTCTACCCCCTGCAATCGTTTTCCAGAAATTCTGCCCCGCTTTCAAGTCCCCTTCGCATTCTTACTTCAATATATTTTTGGAGGATAGCTGTCATTTATAACTCTGCAGGTTTGTGAATTACAGTGCCCCTGAGCTCCTTTCTTCAACTCGCTTTCTTGTGAGCTGGGCACAAAACCGCAGGATTGCTTCAGGCCCTAATCTGTTTCCGGCAGGGCATGCTGAGCCTTTTTTTAATTCCTCTTCCTGGTGGGAAATGAGCGTTACATTTGCCCGTTCAGACACCTTCAGCTAGTCTCTCATTGGTTCTCCCTATTCCTGTTCATCTTGCACAGAAATTGCAAGCTGTGCGAAACAGGAGGTTAAAGGCACTGACTCTCCAAGCAGGGAGAGTGTTAGTAAAGCATCTGGAATGGTGAACCCGAGGACCAGGATACGAAAACTGAGATGCATTTTAAATCGTTTCCCAATCACACGGTGGACCATACTGTGGGTTTCCCATGCATGTTTTAGCTGGAGGAAGAATCCCTTGAACCTGAAGAGTTGGGACCCATGGAATAGGTACCATGCTGTATGACTTCAAAGGGTCTGCATTTGCTCACCGAAACTCACCAATGCTATCAGCCTGAAGTGTCCAGCCTTATGTGTCAACCAGCTCTGGGTGTAGATGTGGTCAATCCCGGTTGCATCACATGCCCTGAGTGAATTATTTAAGAATTGCTCTCTTTTTCACTGTCTTTGTGTTTTGTTTTTGAAATTTATTTTGATAATGGGATTTATCGGATTTTCACTGCTGCGTTTCGCCCGCTGTACACACGCTTGATTCTCTTACGGAGACATATATATCCATGGGTTTTAAGATTCTTCCTAGTCAGGTATATTCCTAGGCGTTGAATATGTGGTGTTGAGTCCATTTCGTTGAGCAAGGAGTAGGTCTTGTCTATTACATATTTGGCTTATGGAATGTTATCTGTGCTAATTTCAGTCTCTGGTTTTATGCAGCACCCCAAGGCACCTTTCCCCATAAGCAAGCACTAGTTGGTTTTCTAAATTTGTGACCCTGTTCTGTTTTGTAATTCAGTTCATGTGTAGTCAAGTTTACATTCCGTGTATTCGTGATATCTTATGATGTTTCTTTTTCTGTGTGACGTAGTTCACGTAGAATCACCGTACCTGCATCCACTCACTATGCCGCTACGGGCCTGATGACACAGATTTCATTGCTGAGTGATATTGCATTGCACGTACGTGCCACAACTTCTTTATCCATTTTTTGCTTTCTGGGATATTTACCTGATACTGTAGACGAGCTTCTTGTGAACACAGCCGTCCCAAATATTGGGGTGGCTGTCTGTTTTTGATTTTAATTTCCGTAATCTATAGGACCATAAGTGGAAGTGCCATAGGCTGTGTTGCTCTGTTTCTTACGTGTTTCAGGAAACACCATACACTTCTCCAGGGTGGCTGCCGGCAATTTACATCCTGCCAATCAGCATAACAAGGCTCCCTGTTCTCCATATCCTGTCCTACATTTCTGGATTTTACACTTTTTTCAGATGGCCCTTTTGCCCGGGGGGGGGGGCAGTGAGACTTCATTGTAGTGCAGATTTCCTTTACAGGCTTGCTTGGTTGGCCACAAAGGGCGTATGCGTTTTTTCCTGAATATATTCAGGAAAAAACGCATTCGCCCTTTTTGGCCAAGTGCATCATTGTCGACGTTCTGCCTCTTTTCCTATGCTTTCAGGGCAATTCCAGTCTACCCCCTGCAATCGTTTTCCAGAAATTCTGCCCCGCTTTCAAGACCCCTTCGCAGTCTTACTTCAATATATTTTTGGAGGATAGCTGTCATTTATAACTCTGCAGGTTTGTGAATTACAGTGCCCCTGAGCTCCTTTCTTCAACTCGCTTTCTTGTGAGCTGGGCACAAAACCGCAGGATTGCTTCAGGCCCTAATATGTTTCCGGCAGGGCACACTGAGCCTTTGGTTAATTCCTCTTCCTGGTCGGCAATGAGCGTTACATTTGCCCGTGCAGACACCTATAGCTAGTCTCTCATTGTTTCTCCCTATTCCTGTTCATCTTGCACAGAAATTGCAAGCTGTGCCAAACAGGATGTTAAAGGCACTGACTCTCCAAGCAGGGAGAGTGTTAGTAAAGCATCTGGAATGGTGAACCCGAGGGCCAGGATACGAAAACTGAGATGCATTTTAAATCGTTTCCCAATCACACGGTGGACCATACTGTGGGTTTCCCATGCATGTTTTAGCTGGAGGAAGAATCCCTTGAACCTGAAGAGTTGGGACCCATGGAATAGGTACCATGCAGTATGACTTCAAAGGGTCTGCATTTGCTCACCGAAACTCACAAATGCTATCAGCCTGTAGTGTCCAGCCTTATGTCTCAACCAGCTCTGGGTGTAGATGTGGTCAATCCCGGTTGCATCACATGCCCTGAGTGAATTATTTAAGAATTGCTCTCTATTTCACTGTCTTTGTGTTTTGTTTACGAAATTTATTTTGATAATGGGATTTATCGGATTTTCACTGCTGCGTTTCGGCCGCTGTACACATGCTTGATTCTCTTACGGAGACATATATATCCATGGGTTTTAAGATTCTTCCTTGTCAGGTATATTCCTAGGCGTTGAATATGTGGTGTTGGGTCCATTTCGTTGAGCAAGGAGTAGGTCTTGTCTATTACATATTTGGCTTATGGAATGTTATCTGTGCTAATTTCAGTCTCTGGTTTTATGCAGCACCCCAACGCACCTTTCCCCATAAGCAAGCACTAGTTGGTTTTCTAAATTTGAGACCCTGTTCTGTTTTGTAATTCAGTTCATGTGTAGTCAAGTTTACATTCCGTGTATTAGTGATATCTTATGATGTTTGTTTTTCTGTGTGACGTAGTTCACGTAGAATCACCGTACCTGCATCCACTCACTATGCCGCTACGGGCCTGATGACACAGATTTCATTGCTGAGTGTTATTGCATTGTACATACGTGCCACAACTTCTTTATCCATTTTTTGCTTTCTGGGATATTTACCTGATATTGTAGACGAGCTTCTTGTGAACACAGCCGTCCCAAATATTGGGGTGGCTGTCTGTTTTTGATTTTAATTTCCGTAAGCTATAGGACCATAAGTGGAAGTGCCATAGGCTGTGTTGCTTTGTTTCTTACTACGTGTTTCAGGAAACACCATACACTTCTCCAGTGTGGCTGCTGGCAATTTACATCCTGCCAATCAGCATAACAAGGCTCCCTGTTCTCCATATCCTGTCCTAACTTTCTGGATTTTACACATTTTTCAGATGGCCCTTTTGCCCGGGGGGCAGTGAGACTTCATTGTAGTGCAGATTTCCTTTACAGGCTTGCTTGGTTGGCCAAAAAGGGCGTATGCGTTTTTTCCTGAATATATTCAGGAAAAAACGCATACGCCCTTTTTGGCCAAGTGCATCATTGTCGACGTTGTGCCTCTTTTCCTATGCTTTCAGGGCAATTCCAGTCTACCCCCTGCAATGGTTTTCCTGAAACTCTGCCCTGCTTTTAAGTCCCCTTAACAGGCTTACTTCAATATATTTTTGGAGGATAGCTGTCATTTATAACTCTGCAGGTTTGTGAATTACAGTGCCCCTGAGCTCCTTTCTTCAACTCGCTTTCTTGTGAGCTGGGCACAAAACCGCAGGATTGCTTCAGGCCCTAATCTGTTTCCAGCAGGGCACACTGAGCCTTTGTTTAATTCCTCTTCCTGGTGGGCAATGAGCGTTACATTTGCCCGTGCATACACCTACAGCTAGTCTCTCATTGGTTCTCCCTATTCCTGTTCATCGTGCACAGAAATTGCAAGCTGTGCCAAACAGGAGGTTAAGCACTGACTCTCCAAGCGGGGAGAGTGTTAGTAAAGCATCTGGAATGGTGAACCCGAGGACCAGGATACGAAAACTGAGATGCATTTTAAATCATTTCCCAATCACATTGTGGACGATACTCTGGGTTTCCCATGCATGTTTTAGCTGGAGGAAGAATCCCTTGAACCTGTAGAGTTGGGACCCTTGGAATGGGTACCATGCAGTATGACTTCAAAGGGTCTGCATTTGCTCACCGAAACTCACCAATGCTATCAGCCTGAAGTGTCCAGCCTTATGTCTCAACCACCTCTGGGTGTAGTTGTGGTCAATCCCGGTTGCATCACATGCCCTGAGTGAATTATTTAAGAATTGCTCTCTATTTCACTGTCTTTGTGTTTTGTTTTCGAAATTTATTTTGATAATGGGATTTATCGGATTTTCACTGCTGCGTTTCGGCCGCTGTACACACGCTTGATTCTCTTATGGAGACAAATATATCCATGGGTTTTAAGATTCTTCCCAGTCAGGTATATTACTAGGCGTTGAATATGTGGTGTTGGGTCCATTTCGTTGAGCAAGGAGTAGCTCTTGTCTATTACATATATGGCTTATGGAAAGTTATCTGTGCTAATTTCCGTCTCTGGTTTTATGCAGCACCACAACGCACCTTTCCCCATAAGCAAGCACTAGTTGATTTTGTAAATTTGAGACCCTGTTCTTTTTTGTAATTCAGTTCATGTGTAGTCAAGTTTACATTCCGTGTATTAGTGATATCTTATGATGTTTGTTTTTCTGTGTGACGTAGTTCACGTAGAATCACCGTACCTGCATCCACTCACTATGCCGCTACGGGCCTGATGACACAGATTTCATTGCTGAGTGATATTGCATTGTACGTACGTGCCACAACTTCTTTATCCATTTTTTGCTTTCTGGGATATTTACCTGATACTGTAGACGAGCTTCTTGTGAACACAGCCGTCCCAAATATTGGGGTGGCTGTCTGTTTTTGATTTTAATTTCCGTAAGCTATAGGACCATAAGTGGAAGTGCCATAGGCTGTGTTGCTTTGTTTCTGACGTGTTTCAGGAAACACCATACATTTCTCCAGGGTGGCTACTGGCAATTTACATCCTGCCAATCAGCGTAACAAGGCTCCCTGTTCTCCATATCCTGTCCTACCTTTCTGGATTTTAGACTTTTTTCAGATGGCCCTTTTGCCCGGGGGGCAGTGAGACTTCATTGTAGTGCAGATTTCCTTTACAGGCTTGCTTGGTTGGCCAAAAAGGGCGTATGCGTTTTTTCCTGAATATATTCAGGAAAAAACGCATACGCCCTTTTTGGCCAAGTGCATCATTGTCGACGTTGTGCCTCTTTTCCTATGCTTTAGGGGCAATTCCAGTCTACCCCCTGCAATCGTTTTACTGAAATTCTGCCCCACTTTCAAGTCCCCTTCGCAGGATTACTTCAATATATTTTTGGAGGATAGCTGTCATTTATAACTCTGCAGGTTTGTGAAGTACAGTGCCCCTGAGCTCCTTTCTTCAACTGGCTTTCTTGTGAGCTGGGCACAAAACCGCAGGATTGCTTCAGGCCCTAATCTGTTTCCAGCAGGGCACACTGAGCCTTTGTTTAATTCCTGTTCCTGGTGGTCAATGAGCGTTACATTTGCCCGTGCAGACACCTACAGCTAGTCTCTCATTGGTTCTCCCTATTCCTGTTGATCTTGCACAGAAATTGCAAGCTGTGCGAAACAGGAGGTTAAAGGCACTGACTCTCCAAGCGGGGAGAGTGTTAGTAAAGCATCTGGAATGGTGAACCCGAGGACCAGGATACAAAAACTGAGATGCATTTTAAATCATTTCCCAATCACACGGTGGACGATACTCTGGGTTTCCCATGCATGTTTTAGCTGGAGGAAGAATGCCTTGAACCTGGAGAGTTGGGACCCATGGAATGGGTACCATGCAGTATGACTTCAAAGGGTCTGCATTTGCTCACCGAAACTCACCAGTGCTATCAGCCTGAAGTGTCCAGCCTTATGTCTCAACCAGCTCTTGGTGTAGATGTGGTCAATCCCGGTTGCATCACATGCTCTGAGTGAATTATTTAAGAATTGCTCTCTATTTCACTGTCTTTGTGATTTGTTTTCGAAATTTATTTTGATAATGGGATTTATCGGATTTTCACTGCTGCGTTTCGGCCGCTGTACACACGCTTGATTCTCTTACGGAGACATATATATCCATGGGTTTTAATATTCTTCCTAGTCAGGTATATTCCTAGGCGTTGAATATGTGGTGTTGAGTCCATTTCGTTGAGCAAGGAGTAGGTCTTGTCTATTACATATTTGGCTTATGGAATGTTATCTGTGCTAACTTCAGTCTCTGCTTTTATGCAGCACCCCAACGCACCTTTCCCCATAAGCAAGCACTAATTGGTTTTCTAAATTTGAGACCCTGTTCTGTTTTGTAATTCAGTTCATGTGTAGTCAAGTTTACATTCCGTGTATTAGTGATATCTTATGATGTTTCTTTTTCTGTGTGACGTAGTTCACGTAGAATCACCGTACCTGCATCCACTCACTATGCCGCTACGGGCCTGATGACACAGATTTCATTGCTGAGTGATATTGCATTGCACGTACGTGCCACAACTTCTTTATCCATTTTTTGCTTTCTGGGATATTTACCTGATACTGTAGACGAGCTTCTTTTGAACACAGCCGTCCCAAATATTGGGGTGGCTGTCTGTTTTTGATTTTAATTTCCGTAAGCTATAGGACCATAAGTGGAAGTGCCATAGGCTGTGTTGCTTTGTTTCTTATGTGTTTCAGGAAACACCATACACTTCTCCAGGGTGGCTGCTGGCAATTTACATCCTGCCAATCAGCATAACAAGGCTCCCTGTTCTCCATATCCTGTCCTACCTTTCTGGATTTTACACTTTTTTCAGATTGCCCTTTTGCCCGGGGGTGCAGTGAGATTTCATTGTCGTGCAGATTTCCTTTACAGGCTTGCTTGGTTGGCCAAAAAGAGCGTATGCGTTTTTTCCTGAATATATTCAGGAAAAAATGCATACGCCCTTGTTGGCCAAGTGCATCATTGTCGACGTTGTGCCTCTTTTCCTATGCTTTCAGGGCAATTCCAGTCTACCCCCTGCAATCGTTTTCCTGAAATTCAGCCCCGCTTTCAAGTCCCCTTCACAGGCTTACTTCAATATATTTTTGGTGGATAGCTGTCATTTATTACTCTGCAGGTTTGTGAATTACAGTGCCCCTGAGCTCCTTTCTTCAACTCGCTTTCTTGTGAGCTGGGCACAAAACCACAGGATTGCTTCAGGCCCTAATCTGTTTCCAGCAGGGCACACTGAGCCTTTGTTTAATTCCTCTTCCTGGTGGGCAATGAGCGTTACATTTGCCCGTGCAGACACCTACAGCTAGTCTCTCATTGGTTCTCCCTATTCCTGTTCATCTTGCACAGAAATTGCAAGCTGTGCCAAACAGGAGGTTAAAGGCACTGACTCTCCAAGCGGGGAGAGTGTTAGTAAAGCATCTGGAATGGTGAACCCGAGGACCAGGATACGAAAACTGAGATGCATTTTAAATCGTTTCCCAATCACACGGTGGACGATACTCTGGGTTTCCCATGCATGTTTTAGCTGGAGGAAGAATGCCTTGAACCTGGAGATTTGGGACCGATGGAATGGGTACCATGCAGTATGACTTCAAAGGGTCTGCATTTGCTCACCGAAACTCACCAATGCTATCAGCCTGAAGTGTCCGGCCTTATGTCTCAACCACCTCTGGGTGTAGATGTGGTCAATCCCGGTTGCATCACATGCCCTGAGTGAATTATTTAAGAATTGCTCTCTATTTCACTGTCTTTGTGTTTTGTTTTCGAAATTTATTTTGATAATGGGATTTATCGGATTTTCACTGCTGCGTTTCGGCCGCTGTACACACGCTTGATTCTCTTACGGAGACATATATATCCATGGGTTTTAAGATTCTTCCTAGTCAGGTATATTCCTAGGCGTTGAATATGTGGTGTTGGGTCCATTTCGTTGAGCAAGGAGTAGGTCTTGTCTATTACATATTTGGCTTATGGAAAGTTATCGGTGCCAATTTCAGTCTCTGGTTTTATGCAGCACCCCAACGCACCTTTCCCCATAAGCAAGCACTAGTTGGTTTTCTAAATTTGAGACCCTGTTCTGTTTTGTAATTCAGTTCATGTGTAGTCAAGTTTACATTCCGTGTATTAGTGATATCTTATGATGTTTCTTTTTCTGTGTGACGTAGTTCACGTAGAATCACCGTACCTGCATCCACTCACTATACCGCTACGGGCCTGATGACACAGATTTCATTGCTGAGTGATATTGCATTGTACGTACGTGCCACAACTTCTTTATCCATTTTTTGCTTTCTGGGATATTTACCTGATACTGTAGACGAACTTCTTGTGAACACAGCCGTCCCAAATATTGGGGTGGCTGTCTGTTTTTGATTTTAATTTCCGTAAGCTATAGGACCATAAGTGGAAGTGCCATAGGCTGTGTTGCTTTGTTTCTTACGTGTTTCAGGAAACACCATACACTTCTCCAGGGTGGCTGCTGGCAATTTACATCCTGCCAATCAGCATAACAAGGCTCCCTGTTCTCCATATCCTGTCCTACCTTTCAGGATTTTACACTTTTTTCAGATGGCCCTTTTGCCCGGGGGGCAGTGAGACTTCATTGTAGTGCAGATTTCCTTTACAGGCTTGCTTGGTTGGCCAAAAAGGGCGTATGCGTTTTTTCCTGAATATATTCAGGAAAAAACGCATACGCCCTTTTTGGCCAAGTGCATCATTGTCGACGTTGTGCCTCTTTTCCTATGCTTTCAGGGCAATTCCAGTCTACCCCCTGCAATCGTTTTCCTGAAATTCTGCCCCGCATTCAAGTCCCCTTCGCAGGCTTACTTCAATATATTTTTGGAGGATAGCTGTCATTTATGACTCTGCAGGTTTGTGAATTACAGTGCCCCTGAGCTCCTTTCTTCAACTCGCTTTCTTGTGAGCTGGGCACAAAACCGCAGGATTGCTTCAGGCCCTAATCTGTTTCCCGCAGGGCACACTGAGCCTTTGTTTAATTCCTCTTCCTGGTCGGCAATGAGCATTACATTTGCCCGTGCAGACACCTACAGCTAGTCTCTCATTGGTTCTCCCTATTCCTGTTCATCTTGCACAGAAATTGCAAGCTGTGCCAAACAGGATGTTAAAGGCACTGACTCTCCAAGCGGGGAGAGTGTTAGTAAAGCATCTGGAATGGTGAACCCGAGGACCAGGATACGAAAACTGAGATGCATTTTAAATCGTTTCCCAATCACACGGTGGACGATACTCTGGGTTTCCCGTGCATGTTTTAGCTGGAGGAAGAATCCCTTGAACCTGGAGAGTTGGGACCCATGGAATGGGTACCATGCAGTATGACTTCAAAGGGTCTGCATTTGCTCACCGAAACTCACCAATGCTATCAGGCTGAAGTGTCCAGCCTTATGTCTCAACCAGCTCTGGGTGTAGATGTGGTCAATCCCGGTTGCATCACATGCCCTGAGTGAATTATTTAAGAATTGCTCTCTATTTCACTGTCTTTGTGTTTTGTTTTCGAAATTTATTTTGATAATGGGATTTATCGGATTTTCACTGCTGCGTATCGGCCGCTGTACACACGCTTGATTCTCTTACGGAGACATATATAACCATGGGTTTTAAGATTCTTCCTAGTCAGGTATATTCCTAGGCGTTGAATATGTGGTGTTGAGTCCATTTCGTTGAGCAAGGAGTAGGTCTTGTCTATTACATATTTGGTTTATGGAATGTTATCTGTGCTAATTTCAGTCTCTGGTTTTATGCAGCACCCCAACGCACCTTTCCCCATAAGCAAGCACTAGTTGGTTTTCTAAATTTGAGACCCTGTTCTGTTTTGTAATTCAGTTCATGTGTAGTCAAGTTTACATTCCGTGTATTAGTGATATCTTATGATGTTTCTTTTTCTGTGTGACGTAGTTCACGTAGAATCACCGTACCTGCATCCACTCACTATGCCGCTACGGGCCTGATGACACAGATTTCATTGCTGAGTGATATTGCATTGTACGTACGTGCCACAACTTCTTTATCCATTTTTTGCTTTCTGGGATATTTACCTGATACTGTAGACGAGCTTCTTGTGAACACAGCCGTCCCAAATATTGGGGTGGCTGTCTGTTTTTGATTTTAATTTCCTTAAGCTATAGGACCATAAGTGGAAGTGCCATAGGCTGTGTTGCTTTGTTTCTTACGTGTTTCAGGAAACACCATACACTTCTCCAAGGTGGCTGCTGGCAATTTACATCCTGCCAATCAGCATAACAAGGCTCCCTGTTCTCCATATCCTGTCCTACCTTTCTGGATTTCACACTTTTTTCAGATGGCCCTTTTGCCCGGGTGGCAGTGAGACTTCATTGTAGTGCAGATTTCCTTTACAGGCTTGCTTGGTTGGCCAAAAAGGGCGTATGCGTTTTTTCCTGAATATATTCAGGAAAAAACGCATACGCCCTTTTTGGCCAAGTGCATCATTGTCAACGTTCTGTCTCTTTTCCTATGCTTTCAGGGCAATTCCAGTCTACCCCCTGCAATCGTTTTCCTGAAATTCTGCCCCACTTTCAAGTCCCCTTCTCAGGCTTACTTCAATATATTTTTGGAGGATAGCTGTCATTTATAACTCTGCAGGTTTGTGAATTACAGTGCCCCTGAGCTCCTTTCTTCAACTCGCTTTCTTGTGAGCTGGGCACAAAAAAGCAGGATTGCTTCAGGCCCTAATCTGTTTCCGGCAGGGCATGCTGAGCCTTTGGTTAATTCCTCTTCCTGGTGGGAAATGAGCGTTACATTTGCCCGTGCAGACACCTACAGCTAGTCTCTCATTGGTTCTCCCTATTCCTGTTCATCTTGCAGAGAAATTGCAAGCTGTGCCAAAGAGCAGGTTAAAGGCACTGACTCTCCAAGTGGGGAGAGTGTTAGTAAAGCATCTGGAATGGTGAACCCGAGGACCAGGATACGAAAACTGAGATGTATTTTAAATCGTTTCCCAATCACACGGTGGACGATACTCTGGGTTTCCCAGGCATGTTTTAGCTGGAGGAAGAATGCCTTGAACCTGGAGAGTTGGGACACATGGAATTTGTACCATGCAGTATGACCTCAAAGGGTCTGCATTTGCTCACCGAAACTCAGCAATGCTATCAGCCTGAAGTGTCCAGCCTTATGTCTCAACCAGCTCTGGGTGTAGATGTGGTCAATCCCGGTTGCATCACATGCCCTGAGTGAATTATTTAAGAATTGCTCTCTATTTCACTGTCTTTGTGTTTTTTGAAATTTATTTTGATAATGGGATTTATCGGATTTTCAGTGCTGCGTTTCGGCCGCTGTACACACGCTTGATTCTCTTACGGAGACATATATATCCATGGGTTTTAAGATTCTTCCTAGTCAGGTATATTCCTAGGCGTTGAATATGTGGTGTTGGGTCCATTTCGTTGAACAAGGAGTAGGTCTTGTCTATTACATATTTGGCTTATAGAAAGCTATCTGTGCTAATTTCAGTCTCTGGTTTTATGCAGCACCCCAAGGCACCTTTCCCCATAAGCAAGCACTAGTTGGTTTTCTAAATTTGAGACCCTGTTCTCTTTTGTAATTCAGTTCATGTGTAGTCAAGTTTACATTCCGTGTATTAGTGATATCTTATGATGTTTCTTTTTCTGTGTGACGTAGTTCACGTAGAAACACCGTATCTGCATCCACTCACTATGCCGCTATGGGCCTGATGACACAGATTTCATTGCTGAGTGATATTGCATTGCACGTACGTGCCACAACTTCTTTATCCATTGTTTGCTTTCTGGGATATTTACCTGATACTGTAGAGGAGCTTCTTGTGAACACAGCTGTTCCAAATATTCGGGTGGCTGTCTGTTTTTGATTTTAATTTCCGTAAGCTATAGGACCATAAGTGGAAGTGCCATAGGCTGTGTTGCTTTGTTTCTTACGTGTTTCAGGAAACACCATACACTTCTCCAGGGTGGCTGCTGGCAATTTACATCCTGCCAATCAGCATAACAAGGCTCCCTGTTCTCCATATCCTGTCCTACCTTTCTGGATTTTACACTTTTTTTCAGATGGCCCTTTTGCCCGGGGGGCAGTGAGACTTCGTTGTGGTGCAGATTTCCTTTACAGGCTTGCTTGGTTGGCCAAAAAGGGCGTATGCGTTTTTTCCTGAATATATTCAGGAAAAAACGCATATGCCCTTTTTGGCCAAGTGCATAATTGTCGACGTTCTGCCTCTTTTCCTATGCTTTCAGGGCAATTCCAGTCTACCCCTGCAATCGTTTTCCTGAAATTCTGCCCCGCTTTCAAGTCCCCTTCGCAGGCTTACTTCAATATATTTTTGGAGGATAGCTGTCATTTATAACTCTGTAGGTTTGTGAATTACAGTGCACCTGAGCTCCTTTCTTCAACTCGCTTTCTTGTGAGCTGGGCACAAAACCGCAGGATTGCTTCAGGCCCTAATCTGTTTTCAGCAGGGCACGCTGATCCTTTGTTTAATTCCTCTTCCCGGTGGGCCATGAGCATTACATTTGCCCGTGCAAACACCTACGGCTAGTCTCTCATTGGTTCTCCCTATTCCTGTTCATCTTGCACAGAAATTGCAAGCTGTGCCAAAGAGGAGGTTAAAGGCACTGACTCTCCAAGCGGGGAGAGTGTTAGTAAAGCATCTGGAATGTTGAACCCGAGGACCAGGATACGAAAACTGAGATGCATTTTAAATCGTTTCCCAATCACACGGTGGACGATATTCTGGGTTTCCCATGCATGTTTTAGCTGGAGGACGAATCCCTTGAACACGGAGAGTTGGGACACATGGAATGGGTACCATGCAGTATGACTTCAAAGGGTCTGCATTTGCTCACCGAAACTCACCAATGCTATCAGCCTGAAGTGTCCAGCCTTATGTCCCAACCAGCTCTGGGTGTAGATGTGGTCAATCCCGGTTGCATCGCATGCCCTGAGTGAATTATTTAAGAATTGCTCTCTATTTCACTGTCTTTGTGTTTTGTTTTCGAAATTTATTTTGATAATGGGATTTATCGGATTTTCACTGCTGCGTTTCAGCTGCTGTACACACGCTTGATTCTCTTACGGGGACATATATATCCATGGGTTTTAAGTTTCTTCCTAGTCAGGTATATTCCTAGGCATTGAATATGTGGTGTTGGGTCCATTTCGTTGAGCAAGGAGTAGGTCTTGTCTATTACATATTTGGCTTATGGAAAGTTATCTGTGCTAATTTCAGTCTCTGGTTTTATGCAGCACCCCAAGGCTCCTTTCCCCATAAGCAAGCACTAGTTGGTTTTCTAAATTTGAGACCCTGTTCTGTTTTGTAATTCAGTTCATGTGTAGTCAAGTTTACATTCCGTGTATTAGTGATATCTTATGATGTTTCTTTTTCTGTGTGACGTAGTTCACGTAGAATCACCGTACCTGCATCCACTCACTATGCCGCTACGGGCCTGATGACACAGATTTCATTGCTGAGTGATATTGCATTGTACGTACGTGCCACAACTTCTTTATCCATTTTTTGCTTTCTGGGATATTTACCTGATACTGTAGACGAGCTTCTTGTGAACACAGCCGTCCCAAATATTGGGGTGGCTGTCTGTTTTTGATTTTAATTTCCGTAAGCTATAGGACCATAAGTGGAAGTGCCATAGGCTGTGTTGTTTTGTTTCTGACGTGTTTCAGGAAACACCATACACTTCTCCAGGGTGGCTGCCGGCAATTTACATCCTGCCAATCAGCATAACAAGGCTCCCTGTTCTCCATATCCTGTCCTACCTTTCTGGATTTTACACTTTTTTTCAGATGGCCCTTTTGCTCGGTGGGAAGTGAGACTTCATTGTAGTGCAGATTTCCTTTACAGGCTTGCTTGGTTGGCCAAAAAGGGCATATGCGTTTTTTCCTGAATATATTCAGGAAAAAACGCATACGACAATTTTGGCCAAGTGCATCATTGTCGACGTTGTGCCTCTTTTCCTATGCTTTCAGGGCAATTCCAGTCTACCCCCTGCAATCGTTTTCCTGAAATTCTGCCCCGCTTTCAAGTCCCCTTCGCAGGCTTACTTCAATATATTTTTGGAGGATAGCTGTCATTTATAACTCTGCAGGTTTGTGAATTACAGTGCCCCTGAACTCCTTTCTTCAACTCGCTTTCTTGTGAGCTGGGCACAAAACCGCAGGATTGCTTCAGGCCCTAATCTGTTTCCCGCAGGGCACACTGAGCCTTTGTTTAATTCCTCTTCCTGGTCGGCAATGAGCGTTACATTTGCCCGTGCAGACACCTACAGCTAGTCTCTCATTGGTTCTCCCTATTCCTGTTCATCTTGCACAGAAATTGCAAGCTGTGCCAAACAGGAGGTTAAAGGCACTGACTCTCCAAGCGGGGAGAGTGTTAGTAAAGCATCTGGAATGGTGAACCCGAGGACCAGGATACGAAAACTGAGATGCATTTTAAATCGTTTCCCAATCACACGGTGGACGATACTCTGGGTTTCCCATGCATGTTTTAGCTGGAGGAAGAATCCCTTGAACCTGGAGAGTTGGGACCCATGGAATGGGTACCATGCAGTATGACTTCAAAGGGTCTGCATTTGCTCACCGAAACTCACCAATGCTATCAGGCTGAAGTGTCCAGCCTTATGTCTCAACCAGCTCTGGGTGTAGATGTGGTCAATCCCGGTTGCATCACATGCCCTGAGTGAATTATTTAAGAATTGCTCTCTATTTCACTGTCTTTGTGTTTTGTTTTCGAAATTTATTTTGATAATGGGATTTATCGGATTTTCACTGCTGCTTTTTGCCCGCTGTACACACGCTTGATTCTCTTACGGAGACATATATATCCATGGGTTTTAAGATTCTTCCTAGTCAGGTATATTCCTAGGCGTTGAATATGTGGTGTTGGTTCCATTTCGTTGAGCAAGGAGTAGGTCTTGTCTATTACATATTTGGCTTATGGAATGTTATCTGTGCTAATTTCAGTCTCTGGTTTTATGCAGCACCCCAACGCACCTTTCCCCATAAGCAAGCACTAGTTGGTTTTCTAAAATTGAGACCCTGTTCTGTTTTGTAATTCAGTTCATGTGTAGTCAAGTTTACATTCCGTGTATTAGTGATATCTTATGATGTTTCTTTTTCTGTGTGATGTAGTTCACGTAGAATCACCGTACCTGCATCCACTCACTATGCCGCTACGGGCCTGATGACACAGATTTCATTGCTGAGTGATATTGCATTGCACGTACGTGCCACAACTTCTTTATCCATTTTTTGCTTTCTGGGATATTTACCTGGTACTGTAGACGAGCTTCTTGTGAACACAGCCGTCCCAAATATTGGGGTGGCTGTCTGTTTTTGATTTTAATTTCCGTAAGCTATAGGACCATAAGTGGAAGTGCCATAGGCTGTGTTGCTTTGTTTCTTACGTGTTTCAGGAAACACCATACACTTCTCCAGGGTGGCTGCCGGCAATTTACATCCTGCCAATCAGCATAACAAGGCTCCCTGTTCTCCATATCCTGTCCTACCTTTCTGGATTTTACACTTTTTTTCAGATGGCCCTTTTGCTCGGTGGGAAGTGAGACTTCATTGTAGTGCAGATTTCCTTTACAGGCTTGCTTGGTTGGCCAAAAAGGGCATATGCGTTTTTTCCTGAATATATTCAGGAAAAAACGCATACGACCATTTTGGCCAAGTGCATCATTGTCGACGTTGTGCCTCTTTTCCTATGCTTTCAGGGCAATTCCAGTCTACCCCCTGCAATCGTTTTCCTGAAATTCTGCCCCGCTTTCAAGTCCCCTTCGCAGGCTTACTTCAATATATTTTTGGAGGATAGCTGTCATTTATAACTCTGCAGGTTTGTGAATTACAGTGCCCCTGAACTCCTTTCTTCAACTCGCTTTCTTGTGAGCTGGGCACAAAACCGCAGGATTGCTTCAGGCCCTAATCTGTTTTCAGCAGGGTACGCTGAGCCTTTGTTTAATTCCTCTTCCTGGTGGGCAATGAGCGTTACATTTGCCCGTGCAGACACCTACAGCTAGTCTCTCATTGGTTCTCCCTATTCCTGTGCATCTTGCACAGAAATTGCAAGCTGTGCCAAACAGGAGGTTAAAGGCACTGACTCTCCAAGCGGGGAGAGTGTTAGTAAAGCATCTGGAATGGTGAACCCGAGGACCAGGATACGAAAACTGAGATGCATTATAAATCGTTTCCAAATCAGATGGTGGACGATACTCTGGGTTTCCCATGCATGTTTTAGCTGGAGGAAGAATCCCTTGAAGCTGGAGAGTTGGGACCCATGGAATGGGTACCATGCAGTATGACTTCAAAGGGTCTGCATTTGCTCACTGAAACTCACCAATGCTATCAGCCTGAAGTGTCCAGCCTTATGTCTCAACCAGCTCTGGGAGTAGATGTGGTAAATCCCGGTTGCATCACATGCCCTGAGTGAATTATTTAAGAATTGCTCTCTATTTCACTGTCTTTGTGTTTTGTTTTCGAAATTTATTTTGATAATGGGATTTATCGGATTTTCACTGCTGCGTTTTGGGCGCTGTACACACGCTTGATTCTCTTACGGAGACATATATATCCATGGGTTTTTAGATTCTTCCTAGTCAGGTATATTCCTAGGCGTTGAATATGTGGTGTTGGTTCCATTTCGTTGAGCAAGGAGTAGGTCTTGTCTATTACATATTTGGCTTATGGAATGTTATCTGTGCTAATTTCAGTCTCTGGTTTTATGCAGCACCCCAACGCACCTTTCCCCATAAGCAAGCACTAGTTGGTTTTCTAAAATTGAGACCCTGTTCTGTTTTGTAATTCAGTTCATGTGTAGTCAAGTTTACATTCCGTGTATTAGTGATATCTTATGATGTTTCTTTTTCTGTGTGATGTAGTTCACGTAGAATCACCGTACCTGCATCCACTCACTATGCCGCTACGGGCCTGATGACACAGATTTAATTGCTGAGTGATATTGCATTGCTCGTACGTGCCACAACTTCTTTATCCATTTTTTGCTTTCTGGGATATTTACCTGGTACTGTAGACGAGCTTCTTGTGAACACAGCCGTCCCAAATATTGGGGTGGCTGTCTGTTTTTGATTTTAATTTCCGTAAGCTATAGGACCATAAGTGGAAGTGCCATAGGCTGTGTTGCTTTGTTTCTTACGTGTTTCAGGAAACACCATACACTTCACCAGGGTGGCTGCTGGCAATTTACATCCTGCCAATCAGCATAACAAGGCTCCCAGTTCTCCATATCCTGTCCTACCTTTCTGGATTTTACACTTTTTTCAGGTGGCCCTTTTGCCCGGGGGGAAGTGAGACTTCATTGTAGTGCAGATTTCCTTTACAGGCTTGCTTGGTTGGCCAAAAAGTGCGTATGGTTTTTTTCCTGAATATATTCAGGAAAAAACGCATACGCCCTTTTTGGCCAAGTGCATCATTGTCGACGTTGTGCCTCTTTTCCTATGCTTTCAGGGCAATTCCAGTCTACCCCGTGCAATCGTTTTCCTGAAATTCTGCCCCGCTTTCAAGTCCCCTTCGCAGGCTTACTTCAATATATTTTTGGAGGATAGCTGTCATTTATGACTCTGCAGGTTTGTGAATTACAGTGCCCCTGAGCTCCTTTCTTCAACTCGCTTTCTTGTGAGCTAGGCACAAAACCGCAGGATTGCTTCAGGCCCTAATCTGTTTCCCGCAGGGCACACTGAGCCTTTGTTTAATTCCTCTTCCTGGTCGGCAATGAGCGTTACATTTGCCCGTGCAGACACCTACAGCTAGTCTCTCATTGGTTCTCCCTATTCCTGTTCATCTTGCACAGAAATTGCAAGCTGTGCCAAACAGGAGGTTAAAGGCACTGACTCTCCAAGCGGGGAGAGTGTTAGTAAAGCATCTGGAATGGTGAACCCGAGGACCAGGATACGAAAACTGAGATGCATTTTAAATCGTTTCCCAATCACACGGTGGACGATACTCTGGGTTTCCCATGCATGTTTTAGCTGGAGGAAGAATCCCTTGAACCTGGAGAGTTGGGACCCATGGAATGGGTACCATGCAGTATGACTTCAAAGGGTCTGCATTTGCTCACCGAAACTCACCAATGCTATCAGGCTGAAGTGTCCAGCCTTATGTCTCAACCAGCTCTGGTTGTAGATGTGGTCAATCCCGGTTGCATCACATGCCCTGAGTGAATTATTTAAGAATTGCTCTCTATTTCACTGTCTTTGTGTTTTGTTTTCGAAATTTATTTTGATAATGGGATTTATCGGATTTTCACTGCTGCTTTTTGGCCGCTGTACACACGCTTGATTCTCTTACGGAGACATATATATCCATGGGTTTTAAGATTCTTCCTAGTCAGGTATATTCCTAGGCGTTGAATATGTGGTGTTGGTTCCATTTCGTTGAGCAAGGAGTAGGTCTTGTCTATTACATATTTGGCTTATGGAATGTTATCTGTGCTAATTTCAGTCTCTGGTTTTATGCAGCACCCCAACGCACCTTTCCCCATAATCAAGCACTAGTTGGTTTTCTAAAATTGAGACCCTGTTCTGTTTTGTAATTCAGTTCATGTGTAGTCAAGTTTACATTCCGTGTATTAGTGATATCTTATGATGTTTCTTTTTCTGTGTGATGTAGTTCACGTAGAATCACCGTACCTACATCCACTCACTATGCCGCTACGGGCCTGATGACACAGATTTCATTGCTGAGTGATATTGCATTGCACGTACGTGCCACAACTTCTTTATCCATTTTTTGCTTTCTGGGATATTTACCTGGTACTGTAGACGAGCTTCTTGTGAACACAGCCGTCCCAAATATTGGGGTGGCTGTCTGTTTTTGATTTTAATTTCCGTAAGCTATAGGACCATAAGTGGAAGTGCCATAGGCTGTGTTGCTTTGTTTCTTACGTGTTTCAGGAAACACCATACACTTCTCCAGGGTGGCTGCCGGCAATTTACATCCTGCCAATCAGCATAACAAGGCTCCCTGTTCTCCATATCCTGTCCTACCTTTCTGGATTTTACACTTTTTTTCAGATGGCCCTTTTGCTCGGTGGGAAGTGAGACTTCATTGTAGTGCAGATTTCCTTTACAGGCTTGCTTGGTTGGCCAAAAAGGGCATATGCGTTTTTTCCTGAATATATTCAGGAAAAAACGCATACGACCATTTTTGCCAAGTGCATCATTGTCGACGTTGTGCCTCTTTTCCTATGCTTTCAGGGCAATTCCAGTCTACCCCCTGCAATCGTTTTCCTGAAATTCTGCCCCGCTTTCAAGTCCCCTTCGCAGGCTTACTTCAATATATTTTTGGAGGATAGCTGTCATTTATAACTCTGCAGGTTTGTGAATTACAGTGCCCCTGAACTCCTTTCTTCAACTCGCTTTCTTGTGAGCTGGGCACAAAACCGCAGGATTGCTTCAGGCCCTAATCTGTTTTCAGCAGGGTACGCTGAGCCTTTGTTTAATTCCTCTTCCTGGTGGGCAATGAGCGTTACATTTGCCCGTGCAGACACCTACAGCTAGTCTCTCATTGGTTCTCCCTATTCCTGTTCATCTTGCACAGAAATTGCAAGCTGTGCCAAACAGGAGGTTAAAGGCACTGACTCTCCAAGCGGGGAGAGTGTTAGTAAAGCATCTGGAATGGTGAACCCGAGGACCAGGATACGAAAACTGAGATGCATTATAAATCGTTTCCAAATCAGATGGTGGACGATACTCTGGGTTTCCCATGCATGTTTTAGCTGGAGGAAGAATCCCTTGAAGCTGGAGAGTTGAGACCCATGGAATGGGTACCATGCAGTATGACTTCAAAGGGTCTGCATTTGCTCACTGAAACTCACCAATGCTATCAGCCTGAAGTGTCCAGCCTTATGTCTCAACCAGCTCTGGGAGTAGATGTCGTAAATCCCGGTTGCATCACATGCCCTGAGTGAATTATTTAAGAATTGCTCCCTATTTCACTGTCTTTGTGTTTTGTTTTCGAAATTTATTTTGATAATGGGATTTATCGGATTTTCACTGCTGCGTTTTGGCCGCTGTACACACGCTTGATTCTCTTACGGAGACATATATATCCATGGGTTTTTAGATTCTTCCTAGTCAGGTATATTCCTAGGCGTTGAATATGTGGTGTTGGTTCCATTTCGTTGAGCAAGGAGTAGGTCTTGTCTATTACATATTTGGCTTATGGAATGTTATCTGTGCTAATTTCAGTCTCTGGTTTTATGCAGCACCCCAACGCACCTTTCCCCATAAGCAAGCACTAGTTGGTTTTCTAAAATTGAGACCCTGTTCTGTTTTGTAATTCAGTTCATGTGTAGTCAAGTTTACATTCCGTGTATTAGTGATATCTTATGATGTTTCTTTTTCTGTGTGATGTAGTTCACGTAGAATCACCGTACCTGCATCCACTCACTATGCCGCTACGGGCCTGATGACACAGATTTAATTTCTGAGTGATATTGCATTGCTCGTACGTGCCACAACTTCTTTATCCATTTTTTGCTTTCTGGGATATTTACCTGGTACTGTAGACGAGCTTCTTGTGAACACAGCCGTCCCAAATATTGGGGTGGCTGTCTGTTTTTGATTTTAATTTCCGTAAGCTATAGGACCATAAGTGGAAGTGCCATAGGCTGTGTTGCTTTGTTTCTTACGTGTTTCAGGAAACACCATACACTTCACCATGGTGGCTGCTGGCAAATTACATCCTGCCAATCAGCATAACAAGGCTCCCAGTTCTCCATATCCTGTCCTACCTTTCTGGATTTTACACTTTTTTCAGGTGGCCCTTTTGCCCGGGGGGAAGTGAGACTTCATTGTAGTGCAGATTTCCTTTACAGGCTTGCTTGGTTGGCCAAAAAGTGCGTATGGTTTTTTTCCTGAATATATTCAGGAAAAAACGCATACGCCCTTTTTGGCCAAGTGCATCATTGTCGACGTTGTGCCTCTTTTCCTATGCTTTCAGGGCAATTCCAGTCTACCCCGTGCAATCGTTTTCCTGAAATTCTGCCCCGCTTTCAAGTCCCCTTCGCAGTCTTACCTCAATATATTTTTGGAGGATAGCTGTCATTTATGACTCTGCAGGTTTGTGAATTACAGTGCCCCTGAGCTCCTTTCTTCAACTCGCTTTCTTGTGAGCTGGGCACAAAACCGCAGGATTGCTTCAGGCCCTAATCTGTTTCCCGCAGGGCACACTGAGCCTTTGTTTAATTCCTCTTCCTGGTCGGCAATGAGCGTTACATTTGCCCGTGCAGACACCTACAGCTAGTCTCTCATTGGTTCTCCCTATTCCTGTTCATCTTGCACAGAAATTGCAAGCTGTGCCAAACAGGAGGTTAAAGGCACTGACTCTCCAAGCGGGGAGAGTGTTAGTAAAGCATCTGGAATGGTGAACCCGAGGACCAGGATACGAAAACTGAGATGCATTTTAAATCGTTTCCCAATCACACGGTGGACGATACTCTGGGTTTCCCATGCATGTTTTAGCTGGAGGAAGAATCCCTTGAACCTGGAGAGTTGGGACCCATGGAATGGGTACCATGCAGTATGACTTCAAAGGGTCTGCATTTGCTCACCAAAACTCACCAATGCTATCAGGCTGAAGTGTCCAGCCTTATGTCTCAACCAGCTCTGGGTGTAGATGTGGTCAATCCCGGTTGCATCACATGCCCTGAGTGAATTATTTAAGAATTGCTCTCTATTTCACTGTCTTTGTGTTTTGTTTTCGAAATTTATTTTGATAATGGGATTTATCGGATTTTCACTGCTGCATTTCGGCCGCTGTACACACGCTTGATTCTCTTACGGAGACATATATATCCATGGGTTTTAAGATTCTTTCTACTCAGGTATATTCCTAGGCGTTGAATATGTGGTGTTGAGTCCATTTCGTTGAGCAAGGAGTAGGTCTTTTCTATTACATACTTGGCTTATGGAATGTTATCTGTGCTAATTTCAGTCTCTGGTTTTATGCAGCACCCCATGGCATCTTTCCCCATAAGCAAGCACTAGTTGGTTTTCTAAATTTGAGACCCTGTTCTGTTTTGTAATTCAGTTCATGTGTAGTCAAGTTTACATTCCGTGTATTAGTGATATCTTATGATGTTTCTTTTTCTGTGTGACGTAGTTCACGTAGAATCACCGTACCTGCATCCACTCACTATGCCGCTACGGGCCTGGTGACACAGATTTCATTGCTGAGTGATACTGCATTGCACGTACGTGACACAACATCTTTATCCATTTTTTGCTTTCTGTGATATTTACCTGGTACTGTAGACGAGCTTCTTGGGAACACAGCCGTCCCAAACTTTGGGGTGGCTCTCTGTTTTTGATTTTAATTTCCCTAAGGAATAGGACCATAAGTGCAATTGCCATAGGCTGTGTTGCTTTATTTCTTACGTGTTTCAGGAAACACCATACACTTCTCCAGGGTGGCTGTTGGCAATTTACATCCTGCCAATCAGCATAACAAGGCTCCCTGTTCTCCATATCCTGTCCTACCTTTCTGGATTTTACACTTTTTTCAGATGGCCCTTTTGCCCGGGGGGCAGTGAGACTTCATTGTAGTGCAGATTACCTTTACAGGTTTGCTTGGTTGGCCAAAAAGGGCGTATGCGTTTTTTCCTGAATATATTCAGGAAAAAACGCATACGCCCTTTTTGGCCAAGTGCATCATTGTCGAAGTTGTGCCTCTTTTCCTATGCTTTCAGGGCAATTCCAGTCTACCCCCTGCAATCGTTTTCCTGAAATTCTGCCCCGCTTTCAAGTCCCCTTTGCAGGCTTACTTCAATATATTTTTGGAGGATAGCTGTCATTTATAACTCTGCAGGTTTGTGAATTACAGTGCCCCTGAGCTCCTTTCTTCAACTCGCTTTCTTTTGAGCTGGGCACAAAACCGCAGGATTGCTTCAGGCCCTAATCTGTTTCCAGCAGGGCATGCTGAGCCTTTGTTTAATTCCTCTTCCTGGTGGGCAATGAGCGTTACATTTGCCCGTGCATACACCTACAGCTAGTCTCTCATTGGTTCTCCCTATTCCTGTTCATCTTGCACAGAAATTGAAAGCTGTGCCAAACAGGAGGTTAAAGGCACTGACTCTCCAAGCGGGGAGAGTTTTAGTAAAGCATCTGGAATGGTGAACCCGAGAACCAGATTACGAAAACGGAGATGCATTTTAAATCGTTTCCCACTCACACGGTGGATGATACTCTGTGTTTCCCATGCATGTTTTAGCTGGAGGAAGAATCCCTTGAACCTGGAGAGTTGGAACCCATGGAATGGTTACCATGCAGTATGACTTCAAAGGGTTTGCATTTGCTCACCGAAACTCACCAATGCTATCAGCCTGAAGTGTCCAGCCTTATGTCTCAACCAGCTGTGGGTGTAGATGTGGTCAATCCCGGTTGCATCACATGCCCTGAGTGAATTGTTTAAGAATTGGTCTGTATTTCACTGTCTTTGTGTTTTGTTTTCGAAATTTATTTTGATAATGGGATTTATCGGATTTTCACTGTTGCGTTTCGGCCGCTGTAAACACGCTTGATTCTCTTACGGAGACATATATATCCATGGGTTTTAAGATTCTTCCTAGTCAGGTATATTCCTAGGCGTTGAATATGTGGTGTTGGGTCCATTTCGTTGAGCAAGGAGTAGGTCTTGTCTATTACATATTTGGCTTATGGAAAGTTATCTGTGCTAATTTCAGTCTCTGGTTTTATGCAGCACCCCAACGCACCTTTTCCCATAAGCAAGCACTAGTTGGTTTTCTAAATTTGAGACCCTGTTCTGTTTTGTAATTCAGTTTATGTGTAGTCAAGTTTACATTCCGTGTATTAGTGATATCTTATGATGTTTCTTTTTCTGTGTGACGTAGTTCACGTAGAATCAGCGTACCTGCATCCTCTCACTATGCCGCTACGGGCCTGATGACACAGACTTCATTGCTGAGTGATATTGCATTGCACGTACGTGCCACAACTTCTTTATCCATTTTTTGCTTTCTGGGATATTTATCTGGTACTGTATACGAGCTTCCTGGGAACACAGCCGTCCCAAACTTTGGGGTGGCTCTCTGTTTTTGATTTTAATATCCCTAAGTAATAGGACCATAAGTGGAAGTGCCATAGGCTGTGTTGCTTTGTTTCTTACGTGTTTCAGGAAACACCATACACTTCTCCAGGGTGGCTGCTGGCAATTTACATCCTGCCAATCAGCATAACAAGGCTCCCTGTTCTCCATATCCTGTCCTACCTTTCTGGATTTTACACTTTTTTCAGATGGCCCTTTTGCCCGTGGGGCAGTGAGACTTCATTTTAGTGCAGATTTCCTTTACAGGCTTGCTTGGTTGGCCAAAAAGGGCGTATGCGTATTTTCCTGAATATATTCAGGAAAACACGCATGCGCCCTTTTTGGCCAAGTCATCATTGTCGATGTTCTGCCTCTTTTCCTATGCTTTCAGGGCAATTCCAGTCTACCCCCTGCAATGGTTTTCCTGAAACTCTGCCCCGCTTTCAAGTCCCCTTCGCAGGCTTACTTCAATATATTTTTGGAGGATAGCTGTCATTTATAACTCCGCACGTTTGTGAATTACAGTGCCCCTGAGCTCCTTTCTTCAACTCGCTTTCTTGTGAGCTGGGCACAAAACCGCAGGATTGCTTCAGGCCCTAATCTGTTTCCGGCAGGGCACGCTGAGACTTTGGTTAATTCCTCTTCCTGGTGGGAAATGAGCATTACATTTGCCCGTGCAGACACCTATAGCTAGTCTCTCATTGGTTCTCCCTATTCCTGTTCATCTTGCACAGAAATTGCAAGCTGTGCCAAACAGGAGGTTAAAGGCACTGACTCTCCAAACGGGGAGAGTGTTAGTAAAGCGTCTGGAATGGTGAACCCGAGGACCAGGATACGAAAACTGAGATGCATTTTAAATCATTTCCCAATCACACGGTGGACGATACTCTGGGTTTCCCATGCATGTTTTAGCTGGAGGAAGAATGCCTTGAACCTGGAGAGTTGGGACCCATGGAATGGGTACCATGCAGTATGACTTCAAAGGGTCTGCATTTGCTCACCGAAACTCACCAATGCTATCAGCCTGAAGTGTCCAGCCTTATGTCTCAACCAGCTCTGGGTGTAGATGTGGTCAATCCCGGTTGCATCACATGCCCTGAGTGAATTATTTAAGAATTGCTCTCTATTTCACTGTCTTTGTGTTTTGTTTTTGAAATTTATTTCGATAATTGGATTTATCGGATTTTCACTGCTGCATTTCCGCCGCTGTACACATGCTTGATTCTCTTACGGAGACATATATATCCATGGGTTTTAAGATTCTTCCTAGTTAGGTATATTCCTAGGCGTTGAATATGTGGTGTTGGGTAAATTTCGTTGAGCAAGGAGTAGGTCTTGTCTATTACATATTTGGCTTATGGAAAGTTATCTGTGCTAATTTCAGTCTCTGGTTTTATGCAGCACCCCAATGCACCTTTCCCCATAAGCAAGCACTAGTTGGTTTTCTAAATTTGAGACCCTGTTCTGTTTTGTAATTCAGTTCATGTGTAGTCAAGTTTTCATTCCGTGTATTAGTGATATCTTATGATGTTTCTTTTTCTGTGTGACGTAGTTCACGTAGAATCACCGTACCTGCATCCACGCACTATGCCACTACGGGCCTGATGACACAGATTTCATTGGTGAGTGATATTGCATTACACGTACGTGCCACAACTTCTTTATCCATCTTTTGCTTTCTGGGATATTTACCTGGTACTGTAGACGAGCTTCTTGGGAACACAGCAGTCCCAAACATTGGGGTGGCTCTCTGTTTTTGATTTTAATTTCCCTAAGCAATAGGACCATAAGTGGAAGTGCCATAGGCTGTGTTGCTTTATTTCTTACGTGTTTCAGGAAACACCATACACTTTTCCACAGTGGCTGTTCACAATTTACATCCTGCCAATCAGCATAACAAGGCTCCCTGTTCTCCATATCCTGTCCTATCTTTCTGGATTTTACACTTTTTCAGATGGCCCTTTTGCCCGGGGGGGCAGTGAGATTGCATTGTAGTGCAGATTTCCTTTACAGGCTTGCTTGGTTGGCCAAAAAGGGCTTTTGCGTTTTTTCCTGAATATATTCAGGAAAAAATGCATACGCCCTTTTTGGCCAAGTGCATCATTGTCGACATTGTGCCTCTTTTCCTATGCTTTCAGGGCAATTCCAGTCTACCCCCTGCAATCGTTTTCCTGAAATTCTGCCCCGCTTTCAAGTCCCCTTCGCAGGCTTACTTCAATATATTTTTGGAGGATAGCTGTCATTTATAACTCTGCAGGTTTGTGAATTACAGTGCCCCTGAGCTCCTTTCTTCAACTCGCTTTCTTGTGAGCTGGGCACAAAACCGCAGGATTGCTACAGGCCCTAATCTGTTTCCAGCAGGGCACACTGAGCCTTTGTTTAATTCCTCTTCCTGGTGGGCAATGAGCGTTACATTTGCCCGTGCAGACACCTACAGCTAGTCTCTCATTGGTTCTCCCTATTCCTGTTCATCTTGCACAGAAATTGCAAGCTGTGCCAAAGAGGAGGTTAAAGGCACTGACTCTCCAAGTGGGGAGAGTGTTAGTAAAGCATCTGGAATGGTGAACCCGAGGACCAGGATACGAAAACTGAGATGCATTTTACATCGTTTCCCAATCACACGGTGGACGATACTCTGGTTTTCCCATGCATGTTTTAGCTGGAGGAAGAATCCCTTGAACCTGGAGAGTTGGGACCCATGGAATGGTTACCATGCAGTATGACTTCAAAGGGTTTGCATTTGCTCACCGAAACTCACCAATGCTATCAGCCTGAAGTGTCCAGCCTTATGTCTCAACCAGCTGTGGGTGTAGATGTGGTCAATCCCGGTTGCGTCACATGCCCTGAGTGAATTGTTTAAGAATTGGTCTGTATTTCACTGTCTTTGTGTTTTGTTTTCGAAATTTATTTTGATAATGGGATTTATCGGATTTTCACTGTTGCGTTTCGGCCGCTGTAAACACGCTTGATTCTCTTACGGAGACATATATATCCATGGGTTTTAAGATTCTTCCTAGTCAGGTATATTCCTAGGCGTTGAATATGTGGTGTTGGGTCCATTTCGTTGAGCAAGGAGTAGGTCTTGTCTATTACATATTTGGCTTATGGAAAGTTATCTGTGCTAATTTCAGTCTCTGGTTTTATGCAGCACCCCAACGCACCTTTTCCCATAAGCAAGCACTAGTTGGTTTTCTAAATTTGAGACCCTGTTCTGTTTTGTAATTCAGTTTATGTGTAGTCAAGTTTACATTCCGTGTATTAGTGATATCTTATGATGTTTCTTTTTCTGTGTGACGTAGTTCACGTAGAATCAGCGTACCTGCATCCTCTCACTATGCCGCTACGGGCCTGATGACACAGACTTCATTGCTGAGTGATATTGCATTGCACGTACGTGCCACAACTTCTTTATCCATCTTTTGCTTTCTGGGATATTTACCTGGTACTGTAGACGAGCTTCTTGGGAACACAGCAGTCCCAAACATTGGGGTGGCTCTCTGTTTTTGATTTTAATTTCCCTAAGCAATAGGACCATAAGTGGAAGTGCCATAGGCTGTGTTGCTTTATTTCTTACGTGTTTCAGGAAACACCATACACTTTTCCACAGTGGCTGTTCACAATTTACATCCTGCCAATCAGCATAACAAGGCTCCCTGTTCTCCATATCCTGTCCTATCTTTCTGGATTTTACAATTTTTTTCAGATGGCCCTTTTGCCCGGGGGGCCAGTGAGATTTCATTGTAGTGCAGATTTCCTTTACAGGCTTGCTTGGTTGGCCAAAAAGGGCTTTTGCATTTTTTCCTGAATATATTCAGGAAAAAACGCATACGCCCTTTTTGGCCAAGTGCATCATTGTCGACATTGTGCCTCTTTTCCTATGCTTTCAGGGCAATTCCAGTCTACCCCCTGCAATCGTTTTCCTGAAATTCTGCCCCGCTTTCAAGTCCCCTTCGCAGGCTTACTTCAATATATTTTTGGAGGATAGCTGTCATTTATAACTCTGCAGGTTTGTGAATTACAGTGCCCCTGAGCTCCTTTCTTCAACTCGCTTTCTTGTGAGCTGGGCACAAAACCGCAGGATTGCTACAGGCCCTAATCTGTTTCCAGCAGGGCACACTGAGCCTTTGTTTAATTCCTCTTCCTGGTGGGCAATGAGCGTTACATTTGCCCGTGCAGACACCTACAGCTAGTCTCTCATTGGTTCTTCCTATTCCTGTTCATCTTGCACAGAAATTGCAAGCTGTGCCAAAGAGGAGGTTAAAGGCACTGACTCTCCAAGTGGGGAGAGTGTTAGTAAAGCATCTGGAATGGTGAACCCGAGGACCAGGATACGAAAACTGAGATGCATTTTAAATCGTTTCCCAATCACACGGTGGACGATACTCTGGGTTTCCCATGCATGTTTTAGCTGGAGGAAGAATCCCTTGGACCTGGAGAGTTGGGACCCATGGAATGGTTACCATGCAGTATGACTTCAAAGGGTTTGTATTTGCTCACCGAAACTCACCAATGCTATCAGCCTGAAGTGTCCAGCCTTATGTCTCAACCAGCTGTGGGTGTAGATGTGGTCAATCCCGGTTGCATCACATGCCCTGAGTGAATTGTTTAAGAATTGCTCTCTATTTCACTGTCTTTGTGTTTTGTTTTTGAAATTTATTTTGATAATGGGAGTTATCGGATTTTCACCGCTGTGTTTATGCCGCTGTACACATGCTTGATTCTCTTACGGAGACATATAAATCCATGGGTTTTAAGATTCTTCGTAGTCAGGTATATTCCTAGGCGTTGAATATGTGGTGTTGAGTCCATTTCGTTGAGCAAGGAGTAGGTCTTGTCTATTACATATTTGGCTTATGGAATGTTATCTGTGCTAATTTCAGTCTCTGGTTTTATGCAGCACCCCAAGGCACCTTTCCCCATAAGCAAGCACTAGTTGGTTTTCTAAATTTGAGACCCTGTTCTGTTTTGTAATTCAGTTCATGTGTAGTCAAGTTTACATTCCGTGTATTAGTGATATCTTATGATGTTTCTTTTTCTGTGTGACGTAGTTCACGTAGAATCAGCGTACCTGCATCCTCTCACTATGCCGCTACGGGCCTGATGACACAGACTTCATTGCTGAGTGATATTGCATTGCACGTACGTGCCACAACTTCTTTATCCATTTTTTGCTTTCTGGGATATTTATCTGGTACTGTATACGAGCTTCCTGGGAACACAGCCGTCCCAAACTTTGGGGTGGCTCTCTGTTTTTGATTTTAATATCCCTAAGTAATAGGACCATAAGTGGAAGTGCCATAGGCTGTGTTGCTTTGTTTCTTACGTGTTTCAGGAAACACCATACACTTCTCCAGGGTGGCTGCTGGCAATTTACATCCTGCCAATCAGCATAACAAGGCTCCCTGTTCTCCATATCCTGTCCTACCTTTCTGGATTTTACACTTTTTTCAGATGGCCCTTTTGCCCGGGGGGCAGTGAGACTTCATTGTAGTGCAGATTTCCTTTACAGGCTTGCTTGGTTGGCCAAAAAGGGCGTATGCGTATTTTCCTGAATATATTCAGGAAAACACGCATACGCCCTTTTTGGCCAAGTCATCATTGTCGATGTTCTGCCTCTTTTCCTATGCTTTCAGGCTAATTCCAGTCTACCCCCTGCAATGGTTTTCCTGAAACTCTGCCCCGCTTTCAAGTCCCCTTCGCAGGCTTACTTCAATATATTTTTGGAGGATAGCTGTCATTTATAACTCCGCACGTTTGTGAATTACAGTGCCCCTGAGCTCCTTTCTTCAACTCGCTTTCTTGTGAGCTGGGCACAAAACCGCAGGATTGCTTCAGGCCCTAATCTGTTTCCGGCAGGGCACGCTGAGACTTTGGTTAATTCCTCTTCCTGGTGGGAAATGAGCATTACATTTGCCCGTGCAGAAACCTATAGCTAGTCTCTCATTGGTTCTCCCTATTCCTGTTCATCTTGCACAGAAATTGCAAGCTGTGCCAAACAGGAGGTTAAAGGCACTGACTCTCCAAACGGGGAGAGTGTTAGTAAAGCGTCTGGAATGGTGAACCCGAGGACCAGGATACGAAAACTGAGATGCATTTTAAATCATTTCCCAATCACACGGTGGACGATACTCTGGGTTTCCCATGCATGTTTTAGCTGGAGGAAGAATGCCTTGAACCTGGAGAGTTGGGACCCATGGAATGGGTACCATGCAGTATGACTTGAAAGGGTCTGCATTTGCTCACCGAAACTCACCAATGCTATCAGCCTGAAGTGTCCAGCCTTATGTCTCAACCAGCTCTGGGTGTAGATGTGGTCAATCCCGGTTGCATCACATGCCCTGAGTGAATTATTTAAGAATTGCTCTCTATTTCACTGTCTTTGTGTTTTGTTTTTGAAATTTATTTCGATAATTGGATTTATCGGATTTTCACTGCTGCATTTCCGCCGCTGTACACATGCTTGATTCTCTTACGGAGACATATATATCCATGGGTTTTAAGATTCTTCCTAGTTAGGTATATTCCTAGGCGTTGAATATGTGGTGTTGGGTAAATTTCGTTGAGCAAGGAGTAGGTCTTGTCTATTACATATTTGGCTTATGGAAAGTTATCTGTGCTAATTTCAGTCTCTGGTTTTATGCAGCACCCCAATGCACCTTTCCCCATAAGCAAGCACTAGTTGTTTTTCTAAATTTGAGACCCTGTTCTGTTTTGTAATTCAGTTCATGTGTAGTCAAGTTTTCATTCCGTGTATTAGTGATATCTTATGATGTTTCTTTTTCTGTGTGACGTAGTTCACGTAGAATCACCGTACCTGCATCCACGCACTATGCCACTACGGGCCTGATGACACAGATTTCATTGGTGAGTGATATTGCATTACACGTACGTGCCACAACTTCTTTATCCATCTTTTGCTTTCTGGGATATTTACCTGGTACTGTAGACGAGCTTCTTGGGAACACAGCAGTCCCAAACATTGGGGTGGCTCTCTGTTTTTGATTTTAATTTCCCTAAGCAATAGGACCATAAGTGGAAGTGCCATAGGCTGTGTTGCTTTATTTCTTACGTGTTTCAGGAAACACCATACACTTTTCCACAGTGGCTGTTCACAATTTACATCCTGCCAATCAGCATAACAAGGCTCCCTGTTCTCCATATCCTGTCCTATCTTTCTGGATTTTACAATTTTTTTCAGATGGCCCTTTTGCCCGGGGGGGCAGTGAGATTTCATTGTAGTGCAGATTTCCTTTACAGGCTTGCTTGGTTGGCCAAAAAGGGCTTTTGCATTTTTTCCTGAATATATTCAGGAAAAAACGCATACGCCCTTTTTGGCCAAGTGCATCATTGTCGACATTGTGCCTCTTTTCCTATGCTTTCAGGGCAATTCCAGTCTACCCCCTGCAATCGTTTTCCTGAAATTCTGCCCCGCTTTCAAGTCCCCTTCGCAGGCTTACTTCAATATATTTTTGGAGGATAGCTGTCATTTATAACTCTGCAGGTTTGTGAATTACAGTGCCCCTGAGCTCCTTTCTTCAACTCGCTTTCTTGTGAGCTGGGCACAAAACCGCAGGATTGCTACAGGCCCTAATCTGTTTCCAGCAGGGCACACTGAGCCTTTGTTTAATTCCTCTTCCTGGTGGGCAATGAGCGTTACATTTGCCCGTGCAGACACCTACAGCTAGTCTCTCATTGGTTCTTCCTATTCCTGTTCATCTTGCACAGAAATTGCAAGCTGTGCCAAAGAGGAGGTTAAAGGCACTGACTCTCCAAGTGGGGAGAGTGTTAGTAAAGCATCTGGAATGGTGAACCCGAGGACCAGGATACGAAAACTGAGATGCATTTTAAATCGTTTCCCAATCACACGGTGGACGATACTCTGGGTTTCCCATGCATGTTTTAGCTGGAGGAAGAATCCCTTGGACCTGGAGAGTTGGGACCCATGGAATGGTTACCATGCAGTATGACTTCAAAGGGTTTGTATTTGCTCACCGAAACTCACCAATGCTATCAGCCTGAAGTGTCCAGCCTTATGTCTCAACCAGCTGTGGGTGTAGATGTGGTCAATCCCGGTTGCATCACATGCCCTGAGTGAATTGTTTAAGAATTGCTCTCTATTTCACTGTCTTTGTGTTTTGTTTTTGAAATTTATTTTGATAATGGGAGTTATCGGATTTTCACCGCTGTGTTTATGCCGCTGTACACATGCTTGATTCTCTTACGGAGACATATAAATCCATGGGTTTTAAGATTCTTCGTAGTCAGGTATATTCCTAGGCGTTGAATATGTGGTGTTGAGTCCATTTCGTTGAGCAAGGAGTAGGTCTTGTCTATTACATATTTGGCTTATGGAATGTTATCTGTGCTAATTTCAGTCTCTGGTTTTATGCAGCACCCCAAGGCACCTTTCCCCATAAGCAAGCACTAGTTGGTTTTCTAAATTTGAGACCCTGTTCTGTTTTGTAATTCAGTTCATGTGTAGTCAAGTTTACATTCCGTGTATTAGTGATATCTTATGATGTTTCTTTTTCTGTGTGACGTAGTTCACGTAGAATCACCGTACCTGCATCCACTCACTATGCCGCTACGGGCCTGATGACCCAGATATCATTGCTGAGTGATATTGCATTGCACGTACGTGCCACAACTTCTTTATCCATTTTTTGCTTTCTGGGATATTTACCTGGTACTGTAGACGAGCTTCTTGGGAACACAGCTGTCCCAAACTTTGGGGTGGATCTCTGTTTTTGATTTTAATTTCCCTAAGCTATAGGACCATAAGTGGAAGTGCCATAGGCTGTGTTGCTTTGTTTCTTACGTGTTTCAGGAAACACCATACACTTCTCCAGGGTGGCTGCTGGCAATTTACATCCTGCCAATCAGCATAACAAGGCTCCCTGTTCTCCATATCCTGTCCTACCTTTATGGATTTTACACTTTTTTCAGATGGCCCTCTTGCCCGGGGGGCAGTGAGACTTCATTGTAGTGCAGATTTCCTTTACAGGCTTGCTTGGTTGGCCAAAAAGGGCGTATGCGTTTTTTCCTGAATATATTCAGGAAAAAACGCATACGCCCTTTTTGGCCAAGTGCATCATTGTCGACGTTCTGCCTCTTTTCCTATGCTTTCAGGGCAATTCCAGTCTACCCCCTGCAATCGTTTTCCTGAAATTCTGCCCCGCTTTCAAGTCCCCTTCACAGGCATACTTCAATATATTTTTGGAGGATAGCTGTCATTTATAACTCTGCAGGTTTGTGAATTACAGTGCCCCTGAGCTCCTTTCTTCAACTCGCTTTCTTGTGAGCTGGGCACAAAACCGCAGGATTGCTTCAGGCCCTAATCTGTTTCCAGCAGGGCACACTGAACCTTTGTTTAATTCCTCTTCCTGGTGGGCAATGAGCGTTACATTTGCCCGTGCAGACACCTACAGCTAGTCTCTCATTGGTTCTCCCTATTCCTGTTCATCTTGCACAGAAATTGCAAGCTGTGCCAAAGAGGAGGTTAAAGGCACTGACTCTTCAAGCGGGGAGAGTGTTAGTAAAGCATCTGGAATGGTGAACCCGAGGACCAGGATACGAAAACTGAGATGCATTTTAAATCATTTCCCAATCACACGGTGTACCATACTGTGGGTTTCCCATGCATGTTTTGCTGGAGGAAGAATCCCTTGAACCTGAAGAGTTGGGACCCATGGAATAGGTACCATGCAGTATGACTTCAAAGGGTCTGCATTTGCTCACCGAAACTCACCAATGCTATCAGACTGAAGTGTCCAGCCTTATGTCTCAACCAGCTCTGGGTGTAGATGTGGTCAATCCCGGTTGCATCACATGCCCTGAGTGAATTATTTAAGAATTGCTCTCTATTTCACTGTCTTTGTGTTTTGTTTTCGAAATTTATTTTGATAATGGGATTTATCGGATTTTCACTTCTGCGTTTATGCCGCTGTACACACGCTTGATTCTCTTACGATGACATATATATCCATGGGTTTTAAGATTCTTCCTAGTCAGGTATATTCCTAGGCGTTGAATATGTGGTGTGGAGTCCATTTCGTTGAGCAAGGAGTAGGTCTTGTTTATTACATATTTGGCTTATGGAAAGTTATCTGTGCTAATTTCAGTCTCTGGTTTTATGCAGCATCCCAACGCACCTTTCCCCATAAGCAAGCACTAGTTGGTTTTCAAAATTTGAGACCCTGTTCTGTTTTGTAATACAGTTCATGTGTAGTTAAATTTACATTCCGTGTATTATTGATATCTTATGATGTTTCTTTTTCTGTGTGACGTAGTTCACGTAGAATCACCGTACCTGCATCCACTCACTATGCCGCTACGTGCCTGATGACACAGATTTCATTGCTGAGTGATATTGCGTTGCACGTACATGCCACAACTTCTTTATCCATTTTTTGCT